>NC_137132.1:37540839-37893339 GCF_949319135.1 Squalius cephalus | reverse complement strand
GATAAAGACTCCAGACTTGACTCAGATAAAGACTCCAGACTTGACTCAGATAAAGACTCCAGACTTGACTCAGATAAAGACTCCAGACTTGACTCAGATAAAGACTCCAGACTTGACTCAGATAAAGACTCCAGACTTGACTCAGATAAAGACTCCAGACTTGACTCAGATAAAGACTCCAGACTTGACTCAGATAAAGACTCCAGACTTGACTCAGATAAAGACTCCAGACTTGACTCAGATAAAGACTCCAGACTTGACTCAGATAAAGACTCCAGACTTGACTCAGACTCCAGTGATAAAGACTCCAGACTTGACTCAGACTCCAGTGATAAAGACTCCAGACTTGACTCGGACTCCAGTGATAAAGACTCCAGACTTGACTCAGATAAAGACTCCAGACTTGACTCAGACTCCAGTGATAAAGACTCCAGACTTGACTCAGACTCCAGTGATTAAGACTCCAGACTTGACTCAGACTCCAGTGATAAAGACTCCAGACTTGACTCAGACTCCAGTGATAAAGACTCCAGACTTGACTCAGACTCCAGTGATAAAGACTCCAGACTTGACTCAGATAAAGACTCCAGACTTGACTCAGACTCCAGTGATAAAGACTCCAGACTTGACTCAGATAAAGACTACAGACTTGACTCAGATAAAGACTCCAGACTTGACTCAGATAAAGACTCCAGACGTGATAAAGACTCCAGGCTTGACTCAGACTCGTGATAAAGACTTGTGAACATCTCTCTCTCTCTCTCTGTGTGTGTGTGTGTGTGTGTGTGTGTGTGTGTGTGTGTGTGTGTGTGTGTGTGTGTGTGTGTGTGTGTGTGTGTGTGTGTGTGTGTGTGTGTGTACCTGTTGATGGCTCTGGCCTGGACAGTTGTGAAGTCGAACTTCTCGATGAAGAAAACTCTGTTTGTAAAGACAACATCATTCAAACCCATCCATCGTAATCTCATCATAATGATGTGCAGAAGATTCTCTTCTCTTTATGTCAAGTTTTATTCTCATTTTAAATTGTTTACTCTTGATTTTTGTTTATATGAATATTCAGCTGGACAGAAACTCACTGGCCCAGTCCAATAAAGGGGAAGATGGCCACGTAATACGCCACACAGATGATGAAGATGAGCCAGAGAGAGAAGGGAAAGTCCTTGACGTCAGTCAGCTTGATGACTTCCCCTACACAAGCCACACACACACACACACACACACACACACACACACACACACACACACACACACACAGACTTCTGTAAAACACACTCTGCTGAAGTGCTGGATTCTCTGAGATCACAGTCAGGATCATCTCACCGGTTTTGCCCTGCTCCTTCTTTAGGATCTTCTCTGCCCGTCTGTCCAGGAACCCCAGAATCAGAGCGCATGTGAGCGAGAACAGACACGTGGACGCCGCTGCACACACACACACACACACTCAGCTGTTATCTATAAGGGGGTGCAAACTTTTGAGCATTTGAGTTCCTCTCATTCCACGAGAAATCCTTTAAATGTGATATTCTGAGCTGAACAGGAAAGAAGAAATCTATTGTTGAAACAAACAAATTATAGCGACATTCATTATAAACAACAAGTGAAACTGTGGGAAACACACTAGTCAAAGAAACTCTCTCATACACCACCGATGCAAATGTTTTCTATGCTTGGTGTTCATTTCAAAAGAAGAGTTGTGTGTTTCAGCAGGAAGGCCTTCGTCAGGGTTAAAACACGTTTATCTGGAACATGAGCTGTTACTCCAGAGAGGAGAAGAAACACTGGAGATTCAGTGAGACAGAGGAAGGAGAAGTGAAAGACGAGGCACATCAGGGTGTGTGTGTGTGTGTAACTGATCATCTGATGTGTGTGTGAGTCAGGACACGATCTGCAGAACTCAGTTTATAGATGCTCAACTCACACTTTCTAGCTTGAAAACAACTGGAGAACATGTTTAACGCAGGAACAGTGTGACTGGGATATTTGTGATATATTTATTATATATTTATCTGATATTTGTGATATTCTGTGATACTCACCGATCATGAGTGTGATCCCGAGAGTGGTGTGTCCCGCTGATCCCGTCAGAGACTGAATACGGCCGTACACCCAACCGATCACGTTCATGTTCACCGTGCTGCCCTGAACACACACACACACACACACACACACACACGTTAGTCATATTCACTGAGATCACACTGAAATAAACCTCTCCACTGATTTAGGATGGACGTGTAACTCACACATCTTTCATCTTTCACACATCGAATTATCACCAGAACTTCATCGAAAGTTTCACAATAATCCATCAAATTGAGTTATATAATATATATACATACACACACACACACACATTTATACACATACAGACACACACACATATACACTACTGTTCAAATGTTTGTGGTCAGTAAGATTTTCTTTTAATAAATTAATAATTTTACTATGCAAGACCGCATTCAATTGATCAAAAGTGACAGTAAAGACATTATAATGCTGCAAAAGATAATAAATGTTGTTCTTCTGAGCTTTCTATTCATATAAGAATCCTGAAACATAAAATGTATGACGGTTTCCACATAAATATGGACTGATAATAATCATAAATGTTTCTTGATCATCAAATCCTCATATTAGAGTGATTTCTGGAGGATCATGTGACTCTGAAGACTGGAGTAATGATGCTGGAAATGATCTTTGATCACAGCACTAACACTAAATGATCTCATCAAACCCACACTTCTGAAGGGTAGCGTTTAATAATGACACTGTCATAGAGATATGAAGACATATTTTTCTTTAATAAAATGCAGAACAGATTCACGTCAAGTATGAAATATTTATAACCAGTAAATTGTCTAAATTGTTCACGGAGCATTAGTTTTGTGTCAACGATCATTTTAAACCCAAGAATGAAGCTCATTCACAAACACATCGACTCCGTTCTGTCACTGAACCGACATGAACAAGCTGTTCACACACACACACACACACACACACACACACACACACTCACCAGTCTGGCCATGCTGAGCTGCAAGCCGAACACCAGGTTGAGCTCTTTCCCTTTAAACCAGTTGACGGCATACGTGTTCTGCGCCACGGCCAGAGACTCTCCACCGATGCTGCACAGCAGAGAGGATCAGCGTTCACACACACACACACACACACACCACAACTACAGGCTTTTAATCAGGAGACACACTCACCCAAACACAAACCGACCCAAGTTCATCAGCCAGAAGTGATTGGCCAGAGCGCCGGCCGCGAATATGATCTGCAAAACAACCGTACAACTCATAAACACACACACACACACACACACACACACACACACACGTATGTGTTGTGTGTTGTGGATGATTGACATCACTAATGTGAGCAATAGCAGAACAGTTTACATGTGATCTATGCATTGGGTAGGGTATCGTTTTAAAATTAGCCAGAATTGATAGATTTTTTATTCCTAACCCTATCGATGTGTGTGTTTGTGTGTGTGTGTGTGTGTGTGTGTGTGTGTGTGTGTGTGTGTGTGTGTGTGTGTGTGTGTGTGTGTGTGTGTGTGTGTGTGTGTGTGTGTGTGTGTGTGATAACCTACCTGCCCCACTAACACAAACAGAGCAAAGATTACAGTCCCCAGCCTAGAACAACACAAGAGTTAGTCAGCGGACATTCTCACTCTCAGTCCAGCAGATGTGATGAGATACGAGTGAAGCGGGAGTGTGTCTGAGGACGAGTAGAGTGTGTGTGTGTGTGCCATATGAATAAAGGAGATGTTATGAGTGAAGCGGGAGTGTGTCTGAGGACGAGTAGAGTGTGTGTGTGTGTGCCATATGAATAAAGGAGATGTTATGAGTGAAGCGGGAGTGTGTCTGAGGACGAGTAGAGTGTGTGTGTGTGTGCCATATGAATAAAGGAGATGTTATGAGTGAAGCGGGAGTGTGTCTGAGGACGAGTAGAGTGTGTGTGTGTGTGCCATATGAATAAAGGAGATGTTATGAGTGAAGCGGGAGTGTGTCTGAGGACGAGTAGAGTGTGTGTGTGTGTGCCATATGAATAAAGGAGATGTTATGAGTGAAGCGGGAGTGTGTCTGAGGACGAGTAGAGTGTGTGTGTGTGTGCCATATGAATAAAGGAGACGTTATGAGTGAAGCGGGAGTGTGTCTGAGGACGAGGAGAGTGTGTGTGTGTGTGCCATATGAATAAAGGAGACGTTATGAGTGAAGCGGGAGTGTGTCTGAGGACGAGGAGAGTGTGTGTGTGTGTGCCATATGAATAAAGGAGATGTTATGAGTGAAGCGGGAGTGTGTCTGAGGACGAGTAGAGTGTGTGTGTGTGTGCCATATGAATAAAGGAGATGTTATGAGTGAAGCGGGAGTGTGTCTGAGGACGAGTAGAGTGTGTGTGTGTGTGCCATATGAATAAAGGAGATGTTATGAGTGAAGCGGGAGTGTGTCTGAGGACGAGTAGAGTGTGTGTGTGTGTGCCATATGAATAAAGGAGACGTTATGAGTGAAGCGGGAGTGTGTCTGAGGACGAGGAGAGTGTGTGTGTGTGTGCCATATGAATAAAGGAGACGTTATGAGTGAAGCGGGAGTGTGTCTGAGGACGAGGAGAGTGTGTGTGTGTGTGCCATATGAATAAAGGAGATGTTATGAGTGAAGCGGGAGTGTGTCTGAGGACGAGTAGAGTGTGTGTGTGTGTGCCATATGAATAAAGGAGATGTTATGAGTGAAGCGGGAGTGTGTCTGAGGACGAGGAGAGTGTGTGTGTGTGTGCCATATGAATAAAGGAGACGTTATGAGTGAAGCGGGAGTGTGTCTGAGGACGAGGAGAGTGTGTGTGTGTGTGCCATATGAATAAAGGAGACGTTATGAGTGAAGCGGGAGTGTGTCTGAGGACGAGGAGAGTGTGTGTGCCATATGAATAAAGGAGACGTTATGAGTGAAGCGGGAGTGTGTCTGAGGACGAGGAGAGTGTGTGTGCCATATGAATAAAGGAGACGTTATGAGTGAAGCGGGAGTGTGTCTGAGGACGAGGAGAGTGTGTGTGTGTGTGCCATATGAATAAAGGAGATGTTATGAGTGAAGCAGGAGTGTGTCTGAGGACGAGGAGAGTGTGTGTGTGTGTGCCATATGAATAAAGGAGATGTTATGAGTGAAGCAGGAGTGTGTCTGAGGATGAGGAGAGTGTGTGTGTGCCATAATAAAGGAGATGTTATGAGTGAAGCAGGAGTGTGTCTGAGGACGAGGAGAGTGTGTGTGTGTGTGCCATATGAATAAAGGAGATGTTATGAGTGAAGCAGGAGTGTGTCTGAGGACGAGGAGAGTGTGTGTGTGCCATAATAAAGGAGATGTTATGAGTGAAGCGGGAGTGTGTCTGAGGACGAGGAGAGTGTGTGTGTGCCATAATAAAGGAGATGTTATGAGTGAAGCGGGAGTGTGTCTGAGGACGAGGAGAGTGTGTGTGTGCCATAATAAAGGAGATGTTATGAGTGAAGCAGGAGTGTGTCTGAGGACGAGGAGAGTGTGTGTGTGTGTGTGCCATATGAATAAAGGAGATGTTATGAGTGAAGCAGGAGTGTGTCTGAGGACGAGGAGAGTGTGTGTGTGTGTGTGTGTGCCATATGAATAAAGGAGATGTTATGAGTGAAGCAGGAGTGTGTCTGAGGACGAGGAGAGTGAGTGTGTGCCATAATAAAGGAGATGTTATGAGTGAAGCGGGAGTGTGTCTGAGGACGAGTAGAGTGTGAGCTGGACTGGACCTGATGCCGAAGACCCGGTCCAACAGAAAGCCTCCCAGGAAGCAGAGGAACACGTTGGGCCACGAGTACCAGGCGTACAACTGCATGAAGGAGGCCGTGTTCAGACTCATATCCTACACACACACAGAGAGAGAGAGAGAGAGAGAGAGAGAGAGAGAGAGAGAGAGAGAGAGAGAGAGAGATCAGGATCAGACGCCAGTCAATCAGTGACAGCAGAACACACTCTTTCAGCTGATGCTTTATTACACACTCAGTCCTACTAGACTAAAGTAGAGATTATTTTCTGCAATAATCCGAATGCCAATGAAAAATCCAATTGGGTTTTTGTGGAGGGAATCAGGGTGAACCTGCAACTCTCCATGTATCAAAGAGCATCACACACACATTACCTTACTGTAGCTGTAGACTTACAGGATTTATTACATTTCTGAATGTTTCCTCAGAGGACATGAACTGACTTTAAATCCACACACACCTGTACGACTTGAGTCTGAAGCGCAGCTGGATTATCATAACAGAAGTAACTGCCTGCAACACAGTAAACATGGTAAGTTTCACTTTCACATGAAATCTGACACCACTGAGCCCAAACATGGTAACAACAGAGTAAGACCACGGTACTCTGACTGTGAATGACACAAAATCGTGCGAATATAACGCGATATGGTTATGAATATGTGGATGGTGTGTGTGTGTGTCTTGTGACTCGTCGTCGGGATTGATTGTGTTCTTCTTACCGAAGCCCAGAAAGCACATGAAGACCAGCACCAGGATCCGGTGGAGCAGGTGCCTCGGGTCACACAGCGGGCTCAGGTGCCGAGACCCCTCATCTTCCTCATCTTCATCATCTTCATCTAAGAGACTCCGGTGCTCCTCTCTGTCTGCCATGTTCAAACCAGCGCAGTCATGTGACAGGCAGCTGAGGGTCACGTGATCAATAGGGAACACTACCGTTTTTTCTAACTTGGACAATCTCGCACTTCCTGACCGCATGTTATATATTTATATATTTTTTCTTGTATTTATCAGTGTTGTGTGTGTTATTCTCACAATTAAATTCGTGTTTAAAAACACAAGTTTGTTTACACACGTCGAACTGAAGCGGATGACCGTTGGAAACGTGTTCAGACTATCTGTTGTTGATTCGGTTCAAACACGAGAAACTGATTCAGCGATTCGTTTCAAGTGGTTGAAGTCATTTAGTTTGGTTTTATTTCACCATGAAAAAATTCCTCATATTTTACAAAAAAAAAAAAAAATGTGTATTAACTTTCATGTCACATGATTTTACAAATTGATTAATAAAAACCATTATATTATTATTATAATGTTATATGCAAGTAGCCAACATAATTAAGGTCACCTAAGTGGAACCAAAATGAAGGTTACATTCTAAATTGAATTGCTAATTTAGAATGTAACCTAATTTTTTTATTTTATTTCAGATATATATGTAAATGTACTAGTATTGTGATACATAAGCACACAACACCATTAAATTAGTTTATGTCTGTCAAACTCCAGTTTATGCCACAAATCACATGACCTGCTAGACGTGACATCATTTCCTTGGAGGGAAAGCAACTCCAAGAACAAAGTAAGTGTCAGTCATAAACTTTTCTCTCTTTTTATCATTTCTAGAAGACTCTAATGGTGTAAAACATACCATGTCAACCCTGTTGTGTTGAAAATGTTTCTTTTCTTCCTAAATGTTCTTTAAATCTGCTGCTAGCATGTTGTTGTTTCCTAGCTAGCAGTGGCACTGCTTCTATAGCTTCAATAGCCCATTACACATGGTAAAAGTGGACAGATTTCCTCAACCACACAAACACTTTGGGCTTATTGTGACACTACAGTCAGATGTATGGGATCACTTTACTGTTTATTATGCATGATTTCCTGAAACAGAGCACACAATATTATCTTTGAGTAAGCAATCCGTGTCCTCAATATCACTTTTCATCATTTTATTCTTCTGTGAAGTCTCTTGAACTTGAGCCAGCTCCTTGTTGGCATCATCTTCCAGGAAGTGACATCATTGTGGAGGGAAAACAGCAGCACAAACATCAGTGGACTGATGAATTCTGAGATGTTTTGTGTCGTGAACTTCCTGTGTGTCTGAGCTCACGCAGCTTTGGGTGAAAGCGTGGCGAGAGTTTGCTGAAGTGCGTCTGGATCTGTGTAAGGAGAGCGTCAGTGTTGTGTAACTGATCTCAGCTGTATAAACAGGGCTGAGGATGATGGAGGTGTTCTGGCTGCTTCTCTCTCTCTCTCTGCTTGAGCTCAGTGTGGCTCTACCCGTCTCTCACTCCACGGACCCAGCGCCGATCCAGCCCCAGGTAAACCAGTGCTCATTACCAGTGCTGTTTCTCCATGAGTGACTGTGTTTGCTGAGGTTATTCCTGTCTGGTGTGAGCATCTTCAGGGTTGTTGTGATCCAGAAAGCAGCATTTGAAAGCTTCGACGGCTGATTTGTGTCATGCGATGATTTCTGAGGAAGCTTAATGGCCTAATGAGATACGATAACTAAGTGAACATTTAATTACTACAATATTATTTCTCTTTACCTTCATAAAGTGGAAAAACTGACCACCGACTGCTACTTTCAGACGCCATTTTGATTCTTTTAGCTCAAGTGTCATGGAATCGAACACACAGGATTGTGGGATATCATAAGCAGCGAAGGACACATAAGCCAATCAGATGAAGGGATCTCAGTAGACAGGAAGTGACATGATCACTGGATACAGACGTGCTTATCTTTTAATCAGTTTTTTTATGATTGTGAACAAGAATTATTGTTTGTTTGATGGTAAATATGAAAGATTGGTTGAAAAAAAACAAAAAACAGTCTGTGTTTGCAAAGTCTGAATGTTTATTTTTCTTTTTCATTGAGCCAAAATATTATTTTGTAGTCATCATAGGTGAAGCGAATATTGTTGATCATCTCCTAACAAGGCCACATATTAAAGTCCCCCTGTAGTCTCATTTTTTAAACATCAAAATGACATATTTAAACGTTTTTACCTTGAAAAAATTCTTCATGCCTTAAAATAGTTTGACTGTAACTCGACACCCTTGCCTCATTTAGTATGCGTGGTTCTATGAATATGCAAATGAGCCCCGCCTCCACTCACTCACTCAGCTCAGAGATCCACTGGTTGACGATCACACGTTGATCTGATTGGTTACAAGGTAGTTTGTGACGTCAGAAACACCAGCGATTTCAAAGTGTGTTTTTGAGACTGTCTTTGGTTCACTGCAGTTTTAAGGAGGAAATACTCAGCAATGCTGTCGACTTATGAATTTACACATGCTTTGACTTAAAGCACATTAAAAACACCACATAGACACATAAACAACATTAAAAGGGAGACTGGGTAGATTAGATGGGTATCACTGCTCTGGCTCATCAGTGTGTGTTGTCCGGTGAGATGCATCACACATGTATTTATTTGAATATATTACAAAGAAAAATTCCCTCTGAAAGATAAGTGTAAGTTATGGGGTTGGCTGTGTGTAAACTGACCCGGGTATGTGGCGTAACATCCCTGCGCTCTCTACATTTGGCTCATGTTTCTCCGTCACAGCCGGTCTGAGGGGAATCATGTTCTCGTGTGTGTGTGTATAGCTCAGGTTAGGGGAGGGGTTACGGCGTTCCCAATGCGACTCGAGACACACAGATTTAAAACATCATCATTTTATATTAAATCACCACATTTGCAACCATTTGCTGTACAAAGACATTTACAATGTATTCGCAAACCCTTCCAGAGCCGATCTCTTCAAATCACCCGTGACCTTCTTGACATGTTCACTTGTTACAAACGTCCGTGAGCTGTGTGTGTGTGTGTGTGTGTGTGTGTGTGTGTGTTCAGTTCTTCCACTTGCTCTTCTTGGTGGGCATCTGTCCCGTGGCCTCCAGGTGTTTGTTGACCAGATCCTCCTGAACGCTGGGCAGACAGGGCTGATATCTGCTGTAGTCCATGGTGTACTCGCCTTTACCCTGAACACAACACACACACACATGAACCACAGATGAGAGCAGGAACATACCGAACAGTCTACTCTACAGTCTTCAGTACTGAGTGTGTGTGTGTTTTACCTCAGTGCAGGAGCGCAGCTCTGTGGAGTATCCAAACATGTCATTCAGCGGGATCTGAAACAACATCATGATCACAGTCGTAAGGGTTTTGAGTTTAATCTCACAGAATACAGAAGCAAGAACACACTGTAAATGTGTGTCATATTCACACAAACGCTCGTTCACGTTACTACTGTACAATGAGTCTGAATGGTTTATTTATTTATTTATTTATTTTTTTGCAATTTCCAATCACTTACTGTAAAACAAACTTGTGTAAATACAGTTAGACTTGATTTTAAGGTGTCCTTGTTACAGTGTAGTGCTGAGTAATATTGATCAACAACATGTACTTGTATAGTCTTACTACAGTTAGTAAGTACGTGTAAAATGTAACAAGGACACTGTAAAATAAAGTGTTACTGTAATACATATTTTGTGCTTTACAGTAAATTATATATTGAGATTTTGCCGCAGGAAATGAGAATTTGGACTAGGGCTGTGAAACGATTAAAAATAAAATGTTGTGTTTACATAATGTGTGTATGTGTAGTGTGTATATATAAGTACACACACATGTATATATTTAAAAAATATTTGCTGGTAAATCTAAAAAAAATATATATATATATATATATATATATATATACACTCACCTAAAGGATTATTAGGAACACCGTACTAATACTGTGTTTGACCCCCTTTCGCCTTCAGAACTGCCTTAATTCTACGTGGCATTGATTCAACAAGGTGCTGAAAGCATTCTTTAGAAATGTTGGCCCATATTGATAGGATAGCATCTTGCAGTTGATGGAGATTTGTGGGATGCACATCCAGGGCACGAAGCTCCCGTTCCACCACATCCCAAAGATGCTCTATTGGGTTGAGATCTGGTGACTGTGGGGGCCATTTTAGTACAGTGAACTCATTGTCATGTTCAAGAAACCAATTTGAAATGATTCGAGCTTTGTGACATGGTGCATTATCCTGCTGGAAGTAGCCATCAGAGGATGGGTACATGGTGGTCATAAAGGGATGGACATGGTCAGAAACAATGCTCAGGTAGGCCGTGGCATTTAAACGATGCCCAATTGGCACTAAGGGGCCTAAAGTGTGCCAAGAAAACATCCCCCACACCATTACACCACCACCACCAGCCTGCACAGTGGTAACAAGGCATGATGGATCCATGTTCTCATTCTGTTTACGCCAAATTCTGACTCTGCCATCTGAATGTCTCAACAGAAATCGAGACTCATCAGACCAGGCAACATTTTTCCAGTCTTCAACTGTCCAATTTTGGTGAGCTCGTGCAAATTGTAGCCTCTTTTTCCTATTTGTAGTGGAGATGAGTGGTACCCGGTGGGGTCTTCTGCTGTTGTAGCCCATCCGCCTCAAGGTTGTGTGTGTTGTGGCTTCACAAATGCTTTGCTGCATACCTCGGTTGTAACGAGTGGTTATTTCAGTCAAAGTTGCTCTTCTATCAGCTTGAATCAGTCGGCCCATTCTCCTCTGACCTCTAGCATCAACAAGGCATTTTCGCCCACAGGACTGCCGCATACTGGATGTTTTTCCCTTTTCACACCATTCTTTGTAAACCCTAGAAATGGTTGTGCGTGAAAATCCCAGTAACTGAGCAGATTGTGAAATACTCAGACCGGTCCGTCTGGCACCAACAACCATGCCACGCTCAAAATTGCTTAAATCACCTTTCTTTCCCATTCTGACATTCAGTTTGGAGTTCAGGAGATTGTCTTGACCAGGACCACACCCCTAAATGCATTGAAGCAAATGCCATGTGATTGGTTGATTAGATAATTGCATTAATGAGAAATTGAACAGGTGTTCCTAATAATCCTTTAGGTGAGTGTATATATATATATATACATATATACATGCATGTGTGTGTACTTATATATACATAATTATACACACTACACACACATGTAAACAAACTTTTATTTTGGATGCGTTTAATTGTTTCACAGCCCTAATTTGGACAGAAAAGTACTTTTGACAATTAAGCACTTTTCTGTCCAAATATCACAATGCAAAGAATCTTGAGTGTCTTAAAATAGACTTTTTCTTTAAACTAGCGATGCACAACATATCGGTATCGGCCGATATATGTTCATTTTTAATGTTTTTAATTTTAAAATCTGCTCAATATGTTAAAGCCGATAAATGTATTATCTCCTTCAGCTGAGACACCTCAGATGCACTGTTCAACATGATGAGTTTTGAATTGCTTGAAATATGATTGGAGTCACTTTGAGGAAAATGCAGTAAAGTGCAACATGTGTATGTCATATAGACGACATAAAATGACATAAAAAAGGCTATATATCTGAAGTGCTTAAATCAGGCTCTCAAAAACGATATAAAAGTTTGGGTTTAGATTTATCGGCCAATATATCGGTTATCGGCTTTCAAATATAAAGAATTATCGGCCCGTATTTTCACGTCGTTGAAACTATCCTGTGGTCTTTGTGTGGTTGCTCTTGTGGTGGTCCAGCGGTGTGAGCGAGACCGATGCAGAGCTGAGTTACTCACGTCAGCGTAGAGTGTGAAATAGCCCTCGGCCCCGTCCTGTCCCGTGATCACGCCGTGCCTGCGGTTGACCCCTGCGATGACGGCCCCCTGGAACTCGTTAGGAGCCACGATCTCCACTGACATCACGGGCTCCAGGATCACCACACTGGCCTTCTCCAGCGCTGAACACACGGCACACACACACGTCAACACCAGCGGGACACCGCAGCAAGAGCAAGAGAAGAGGAGATGTGGAGCTCATACCCTGTCTGAGAGCGCCCTCTCCTGCCCGGATGAAGGAGATCTCGTTCGAATCCACCATGTGATGCGCTCCGTCGTCCAGCACGAACCGCACGCCGGAGATCCGGTGTCCCGTCAGAGGACCCTTCTCACTCGCCTCCCTGAATCCCTGAGGACAGAGGAACAGCTTCAACCAATGCTTTGACCAGCGCTGAGGCTAGACACGTTATTATTAATGAGCCATAAATCATAATAATGCGCCTTTAATTGCATATATAAAATATGTATAGCCTAATCAGCGCACAAATTCAAACATAAAGCTTGCCACCGTGCACCAGCAAACGTAATGATTATGAAAGTCTTGTGAAAAAAACAAAAACAGGATGAGACTGTCTAAACATTTTAATCATTTACTGGTAATGTTTTCTGTGTTTTTGACTGCAAAGATTAAGAAACGATGCCGACTCGTCATCTTCGTCGTTTCATACGGATTACATAATCGAAGAATGTATATTTTTCCCATTGGAATCTGTTCATTCAAAAGTAGACATGTCAAGCTTTCTATAGATATATTTCTCATGTCTGAGTTTCGGTTCATTTGTGTGATGTGCTCAAGTTCACTGAGACTGGGATGGCAGAAAGCGACATTATTTTACACAACGTTTTGTTGTTATTGTGAGATTTCAAAAATAAAAGTAGACCCTTTATAATCTGCATTACGCTTATCTGAATGAGCAAACATGAGGGAGTATTATAAGGTAAATGCAGAGATTGCGCCTGTATCGCACCTAATAATAGCGCTCATGTTTCTAGGTTAACATTAGACGACGGACTTGTAAAGTTGCTGCTGCTCACATGTTCCTGGTAAGCCATACTTGAGGTCGATGAATGATAGGCGATTATTTGGATTTCCTGCTGGTAACGATCTGTCCGTTACAGCCTGCGGATTTTGCCACTTTTTCCAAGTTTGTTTTCTGCGACTAAACGACTAATACAATTTTGGTCGACTAAGCCTTGACTATTAGGGAGCAGACCTAACCTAAAGTCAACCAAAGTTCAACCGAAAACGATCATTCACTGACCCTCATGGCGCTCCAAACTGACATGACTTAGAAGAAGATCCTCTCCGCTCTTTTCCATGTGAAAGTGAACGAGGAACGAGTGTTCTCAGGCCCACAAAAGAAACGAAACCTTAAAATTACAAAAATTTCTGAAATTTAAAATTTCTGAACTCATTTTATGGAGATCTGTCTCTGATTGGAGCGAGTGAGGAGAAATCTGCTGCAGTTCTGCTAGTTTCATCCACACACTTTGATCACCAAAATGACATATTTAAATGTTTTTTCCTTAAAAAAACTTCATGCCTTAAAATATCTTGACTGTAACTCGACACCCTTGCCTCATTTAGTATGCGCGGTTCTATGAATATGCAAATGAGCCCCGCCTCCACTCACTCACTCAGCTCAGAGATCCACTGGTTGACGATCACACGTTGATCTGATTGGTTACAAGGTAGTTTGTGATGTCAGAAACACCAGCGATTTCAAAGCGTGTTTTTGAGACTGTCTTTGGTTCACTGCAGTTTTAAGGAGGAAATACTCAGCAATGCTGTCGACTTATGAATTTACACATGTTTGTCTTAAAGCATATTAAAAACACCACATAGACACATAAACAACATTAAAAGCCATAATTTCTCTGTTTTATTCTTTGTATCGGTTCATGTAGCTCTAGAAACCATGTGATGTATTTGGGAACTAATGCCACAGACGCTTTCTGTTTTCACGTTTCAGTGAATTTAGTGTATTTACTATGTATGTTTGCACTGATTGCATGCCTACTGTAGCCTGTACTTCTCTGAACAGTGGCTTTAACTCATCATCACATGCTGATGATGAAGTCTACGATCTCGCGATGATGCTAACGCCTGTGGATTGTGTTGCGAGACTCTCCTGAGGTCTTCTCTCACCTTCTCCACGGCGGGCACGAACTGCCTGGGGATGTTGGTGCCCACGGTCTGGTCACTGAACTCCAGTTTGGTGTAGTTCTCTGGCTCCAGCGGCTCCAGGACGCCCACCACTTTACCGTACTGACCCGAGCCTCCAGACTGCTTCTTATGGGTGAAGTCGAACCTGCAACACACACACACACCTGCGTCAGTGCTGGAACACACATCCAGTGCTCGCAATACACTCATTCTCTGTGGATGCTGATGTGGAATTAACCAGCAATATTGTGATGACATTAACATTTTTGAGTGATGATGCTATATCTGTGTGTATACTTTACCCTCTGGTGCTCTACGGTCATTTTTAACAATTAATAATTGTTAAACGGTCTACAAATTAACAATTATTTTTTGGGGGGATTTTTTACTTCATCGGAATGGTACGAAACTTGGTAAAGAAAAAAAAGAAAAATAATCATGAACATGATTGGAACATGTTAAATGGTCCTGAAAACAACAGTCACACTTGTGCTCCTCACGGTCAAAAATGAGTGCATTGGAAATGAGAAGAATTTCCTCTAGTGGAAGCGTTTGGTACTGCAGCCAAACACAATCTGACTGAAAGAACATAACATTTTGAACATAACTTGTTTAGATTTATGGCTTTGATTTTCTCACAGTTTTAGAGTAAAACATGTTTTTGAAAATATATATTTCATATACAAATTGAAAATGGTATTTTTGCAAATTTTTCATAATAAACATAAAATTCTGTAACTTTTTTTAAAAACTTTTTTCACTCCAGCAATAATCAGCCAAGTGTCGTCTTTAAAAAAAGATCAAACTTCAGTCTGTCGCTCTAAAGCATTCAAGATTTACGAACGTTTAAGTTGTGAATTTAATTTTCAGGTCTATGCTCAAAAAGTGAATACATGGATTATAAATACAGCGTAAATATATTTTAGTACCATAAAATCCTAGCCTGGTAATACCAGACTCTGCTACTTCACTTTGCTTCGTTCGTAGACAGAGTCTGGAATGGCATAACAGAGAAGTGTTTTCTCTCTTGCTAGGGGGCGCTTGTCTGAAGTTTAAAATCATTGGTTACCCGTAAGCCAATCACATAACGTTTGGTTATGGCGTGTGTTATGCGCATGCTCGGCCGCATTTAACTTTCACTGTAAACACATGTATGATGCGAAAACAAAACCATCGAGCGAAATACCGGAGTGAACATGGCTGTGAACGACTTTTGCAGGTTAAGTTAAGTAAATCTACGCATCCACGGTACAATCAGCGTGTACGTCACGGCTCTCAGCCCGCCCTCTGTTCGTTGATTGGCCCGGCTGTTTCCAGACCGGTGGCAAACAGAAAGCTCTGAAGCTGTCTCAGACTGAGTACAGAAGCGAAATGAAATTGAGCGGAAGTACGAAGTCTGACGTAGTCAGGCTAATAAAATCCCCTAAAAATACAAAATATTAAATAAAAAACATTATCGAACTAAAATATAGAACATTAATTTCACTGAAATAAAATTTCATTTTTGACTGACAGGTGAAGAACACCAGAGGGTTAAAATGCTTCTGTGATGTATATAAACTGATTTGTTTATTAATTGTACTATATTATTGTTGATAAACACATTCACACACACACAAAAACCACTAAAATGTACTGTATATGAAATTAAGTGCAAAACATGCATTGATTACATAAACTGTATTTTACTTCTTGCAATAAACATTATGAATGTAAGTGGCTGTTTGGTTGCAATAACGGTTCCTCTGTTAAACTGTTTTAAGCCACTACAGATCTTACTTTGCAACGTGTCAAATATGGGTATTTTTCCATATTCGCATGGCTTCACTTCAGAAGGCCTTTATTAACCCCCCGGAGCAGTGTGGAGCACTTTTATGATGGATAGATGCACTTTTATGATGGATAGATGCACTTTTATGATGAATAGATGCACTTTTATTATGGATAGATGCACTCGTATGATGGATAGATTCACTTATTATGGATAGATGCACTTTTATGATGGATAGATGCACTTTTATGATGGATAGATGCACTTTAATCATGGATAGATTCACTTAAATGATGGATGGATGCACTTTTATGATGGATAGATGCACTTTTATGATGATAATGCGCTTTTATGATGGATAGATGCACTTTTATGATGGATAGATGCGCTTTTATGATGGATAGATGCACTTTTATGATGATAGAAGCACTTTTATGATGGATAGATGCACTTTTATGATGGATAGATGCACTTTTATGATGGATAGATGCGCTTTTATGATGGATAGATGCACTTTTATGGACTTCTAAATAGAAACAGCCATTCACTGCTATTATAAAGCTTGAAAGAGCATGACATTTATAATGTGCTGATAGAGAAACCGTGCAGTGTCTCTTTAAAAGAGGGCGGGGCTACAGCACAAAACAGGAAGTGCAGGACTCTCATCCCACAGAAACTCTTTCAAGCAGCTTCTACAGTTCTGCTCGTGTCTGAACACTTGAGTATTTCTTCATCTCCTCGTTTTGACAGTGATCACATGCTCTTGTTACGCAACTATTAGAGACTCAAAGTCCAGTGTAAGCCACACACACACCCTGTGAGTGAGGTGTGTCTCAGTGCTTGTGTGTGTCTCTGCTCTCTCAGACACAGACGATGGCCACAGGAGATCTGGTTCCCACACACTTCCCAGCGCGGCGAGCGGCTCAAGTGGCCCTGCATCACCTGAACACACACCACGGCTCGCCCTTCAGGGTGTTCGGCCTGCAGCGGGTGCACACGGCCACGGCGGAGGACCAGGTGAGACGAGCTCAGAGACCCTTCAGCTCAGTCACTCGTGAAGGGAAAGAGAAGCAGAACTCCAGAGCATGTAGATGTCAATTTGAAAACGCATACAATAGTCACAAACCTGTATTCTGAATTTGAAGTTGCAGACAAGTAGTTACATGTTAGGTTTGTATTTAATATATCAGGAAAATAGTTGCAAAAGTCAAAGTGTGAAATATGAAATGTCAGATTTGAGAAGTTGCAAGTGCCTAAGTGAGGCTGTACTGCGAATGTGAATGAAAGGATAAGTGCAAATATGTATTACAAGTTTGTGTCCGTCATTGTATTTCTGTGAATGGCATTTTACACATTTGTAATTACTTGTGTGCAGCTTCAGAATACAGGTTTGTGACTATTGTCTGCGAGTGCAAATCTCAACATTCAACTTCAGATTTGTATTTTATAGGTTTTCACATTGGAGCTGTGAGTGTAAATTTTAGCATACGAGTACGAATATCTATTGTACAAGTTCTCTATTCACATCTACATGCTCCTCCCTTACCTTCAGCGAGACTCGGCCTGTGAGTGTTTGCTAAAGGACTGCTAACTCTTGTGTTTGCTAAAGGACTGCTAACTCTTGCGTTGACAGGTCGTGGGAACCGGAGGCAGGAAGTACAGCCTGGATTTCTCCGTGACGGACTATGGAAGCTCGGTACGTTTCAGATCCATTACAGACGAGGTGTAAAACCAGTCAAGTACACAACTCACTCTGACTCACTCCTGCCACACCAGCTGAATGAAAGAGCTCTAGTTTAATACTAAATCAATAAACTTCCGTCATTGTTAGAGAAGAGAGTATCTGTTACAACTTCAAAACTGGCTCTGACAACCATTTAATCAAGATTATCATCATTCATTTTTTGACCACAATAATTTGATTTTGGTGTGATTCATAATTCTTTTAATTATGTTTTCGGTAACACTTTATAATAAGGTTTGTTAGTTAACACTTGGTAATGTTAATTTCAACATTAACTAATACTTTATTAAAATCTTGTTAACATTAGTTAATGCACTGTGAACTAACATGAACAAACAACGAACAGCTGGATTTTTATTAACTAACATTAACAAAGATTAACAAATAGAGTAGCAAATGTATTGCTCATTGTTAGTTACATTAACTAATGTTAACTAATGAACCATGTTTTCAAATATACATTCACCAGCACAAGAAATGGACCGATGCCTTCACATCAATCCGTGTCAGTGAATTAACTACCATCAAATAAGGCGTTTAAAGCTTACGAACATCAAGATTCATAAATATTTGAAGTTGCATTCTCTACATCCATCTTTGTCCTCTGCTTTGCACAAACTATGGGCGTAACTTCCCGACTGCCAATAAGCATGACATTTTTCTCACTCCTGAGCCATCTAACTTAAAAGTATAAGAGTATTAAAGTGCCCCTATTATGATATTTTAAAGGTTCCTAATGTTGTTTTGGAGTCTCCTACAACAGGTTTACATGCAGCAAAGGTCAGAAACACTTTAATTATCTCATAATATCCAATCCATCAAGCATTCAGTCTATTGAAAACCCTCCAAGTCTAAGTTATGTAACATGGATGTTGCGTTAATCAAAAAACTGTTTCATTAACTAAGTGCTTTCCGTCATTTTGACATAAGTATTGTGTTTCTCCCTGCTTCAGAAACATGCCTGAATAGCCACAGATATTCCTGTGATACTGACGTCCGATTAAAACACCAAGAGTTCCACTGTTTTCCTGATGGATAAAAACGTCCAGCTCATTCAGTCAAACTGATGGATCAGGATTATTTGTGTCACTTTGAGTGGCAGTCCCCAGACAGGAAGTGCCAGCCATACTTTAAAATTGGGATATTCTCCAAATATTCCATTATATAAATGATATGAGTATTATAGTAACAGCAATATATATTAAAGTAATGTAATATTATTAAACTCCTTAATCGATGCATTACATGTTCATTGACAGCCAAAAGTTTGGGGTCAGCAAGATGTTTCAATGTTTTTTAAAGAAGTCTCTTCTGCTCACCAGCTGCATTTATTTGATCAAAAATACAGTAAAACAGTGAAATATTATTCCGATGTAAAACGGCTCGGTTCCCTGAGATAAGGGAACGAGTATTGCGTCTGCTAGACGCGATGGGGAAAACTCCCTTTTCTCCGAATACTGAAGCCTTTATAAAATAACGCAGTGCTACTGCATAACAGTACAGAGACTAACTGCATGCTCATTGGCTGATCAGTGGGAACTGCACGAACCTATGGCTGAGCGGCATAACTGTGCGAGCCAATCAGGGCACAGCCCACCGATCTGAGCGCAGAGCCCGGCAAAAGGGGCGGGGCATCTGCCTATAAAAGCCGCTAATTTCGCCATATGATTCAGGTCAACCGACTGAAGCGACTAACACAGAGTCGTGCGCGCCATAGCATGGCCGTCTCCGAAATACTCGTTCCCTTATCTTAGGCAACCAAGGCTACGTCAGTAACCGATTCGTTCCCTTTCGAACGGTCAGTCGTATTACGCTTGCTAGACGCGATGGGGAACCAATCCAATCACGCTGTGCTATGTTCAAGCAGAACGACATGTTCTATGACCCGAGCCTGGGACGCTTGGACAAGGGTCCCAAGGGCAGAGGTCTAATGGGGCAATAGCGGCCTGAGGGGGTTCAATAGGGTCAGAACCCTTAAGAATAGTAGTGGGCCAACTATACGGAAAGGATATGTGCCTGCAATGCAGGGACTTCCAAGTTATAAAATCTGGAGAAGGTGGACGGCAAGGACCAGCCGGCTGCCGCACGTATATCGCTAAAAGATACTTCACTGGACCACACCCAGGAGGAGGCCATGCCTCTGGTGGATTGTGTTCTGACACCGATGGGGCATTGCAGGCACATATAAGCCTATAGGACTGGACTGGGCGGGGTGGGTTGAGCCTCCTCGCTCTCCTCAGAAAGCGGACAACCATGTAGACTTTGAGCGTGGATGGGGTACGGCCTGCATCCAGTAGCTCTTGGAGAGATGAAAGTACCAGTGGTACTCCACATAATGCAGGGTCCTGGTCCCGGGCTGGAACACCAGCTGGAGAACACAGACCACTTAAGGGCGTAGAGGTGTCTCGTGGATGGGGCTCTAGCCTCACAAGTGGTGTTTAGGACTCTCGCTGGGAGGTCCGTAGGCTACACATGGAGGGCCCGTAGTTTGGGACGGGGTTGCCAAATGGTCTTTCCTCAGGGGTATGCTGTGGGCCTCCCATGGGGCTGCTGTGAGCAGCTGAATCAACTCGTGGAACCAAGGTTGGGTCCGCCAGAGAGGGACCACTAGAAGGACTACGTGTCTGCCTTCCCTGATCCTTTTGATGACCTGAGGGAGGAGCGCGACTGGGGGAAAAGCATAAAGGAGGAAGCAGGGCCATTCGTGGACAGCGCATCCCAGTCTTCCGAGAAGAATTTTGGGCAGTGAGAGTTGTCTTCAGATCATCTGAACCGTCTGGGGATGAAGGGTTCATTCCCCTGGGGACACATTGCCCCGTCTGCTCCCTGGTTCAGTCCGCTCTCAGCGAGTGCAGGTTACCTCGTGCCCATAAGAGGAGGCTTTTGGCTAGCCTGTACAGAGGTCTCGCCCAGAGCCCGCCCTGGCGGTTTATATAGGACACCACTGTTGTGTTGTCTGATTGGACTAAGACATGGTGACCTACCAGGTGTCATAGGAAGGTTTTAGGGCCAGCAAAACCTCCAACATTTCCAGACACTTCTCATATCCCTTTTCCCCAGCGCTGTCGATGGTCGAGAGCAGCTCATCTCTGTGGGCTCTACATGTGCGACATTTGAATCAGTGTCGCCGCTCTTTCAGAAAGAAATTGGCCTTTTAGGCACTCGCCGGAGAGAACAGCTCTCCGCATGATGATCAGCTGGAGAGCGCTCTGGATCTTCTGGTCGGCTGTTTTCCTTGGCAAAGAACCTGTCTGTGTATTCTGTGAGGTCCGAAGATCATCGCTGAAGGAGATCAAATTTGATGTTATTTTATAAAAGGCATCAGAATTCGGAGAAAAAGGAGTTTCCCCCATCGCATCTAGCAGACGCAATACGACTGACCGTTCGAAAGGGAACAGCTGTTTTCTATGTGAATATACAGTAAAGTGTGATTTATTCCTGTGATCAAAGCTGAGTTTCCAGCATCATTACTCTTCAGTGTCACATGATCCTTCAGAAATCACTCTAATATGAGGATTTGATGATTATTATCAGTGTTGAAAACCGTTGTGCTGCTTCATATTTCATAGACTTTTCAAAAGAACAGCATTTAATACATTTTTGTAACTATCCTCTTTCAGAATAAATATCTTTGTAATGAAACAAGGTCTTGCCGACCCCAAACCTTTGAACAGTGTGATCGAGTGAGTCGACTGAAGCCCAGGTTTTGCATCATAACACGTCTCTAATGTGTGTGTGTGTGTGTGTGTGTGTCAGGGCTCGGTGCTGCGCTGCTCAGCGGAGGTGTTGTTCCCCCGGACGGAGACACACACACACACTCCTCCGGAGGTGCATCTGCGCTGTGAGGATCTGACACACATCAGCAGCTCGCCGGAGGAACTCGCTTTCTACCAGAAACACACAGCGCCTCACAGCGCCGTCTCAGCGCACGACCTGCCAGGTGTGTGTGACACACACCAACACACCTACACTACCAGTCAAACGTTTGGGATCGGAAAGATTTTTAATGTTCTTTAAAGAAGTCTCTTCTGCTCACCAAGGCTGCATTTACAACTTAAAAAATCTTCCCGACCCCAACCTTCTGAACGGCAGTGTCATCACACACACACACACACACACACACACACACACACACACACACACACACACACACACACACACACACACACACACACACACACACACACACACACACACACACACACACACACACACACACACACACACACACACACACACACACACACACACACACACACACACACACACACACACACACACACACACACACACACACACACACACACACAGGGCTCAGCGCTGATCTCTCTCTCTCTCTCTCTCTCTCTCTCTGTGTGTGTGTGTGTGTGTGTGCAGACAGCTACGGGAACATCAGCCAGGACATGCAGCCGTTCTGGCATCTGGCTCGTGTGGCTGCGTCCTTCATCATGCTGAGAGAGTCCAGCGAGAACACAGAGTATAACATGGCACAGGTGGCCAACCTCACACAGCAGGTCAGAGCTCCACACACACACACACACACACACACAATAGTGATGCTAAGGAACATGTGTCCACACTTTAAAGCAGTGTTGTTGAAGTATTGTCCGGTCCTCCACTGGGAAGGAGATCTGGAGGCCGGAGCTCTTGGACTTTAGTTATAAACCCCTGCTGTAAGCGATCGCCACATGTTACGAGAGGCTGAAGAATAACGTCCTCTATCTTAGGAGACGAGCGAGAAGCAGCTGATGCTGAAGTACCACGTTCTCCTTCATGACATCGTCTCACAGGTGAGACACACAGATCATTAAAGCAGAGCGAGGTCTCGCACAGAGGAGTGTGTGTTAACATCATGATCTGCTGTGCAGGAGATCATCCACTGGAAGCTGCTATGCTCCTGGTCTCCTGAGGGGGGCGTCAGAGTGCTGGACACCGAGTGGCTTCCCAAGTGCCCTCATGACACCGGACCGCCAACAGCAAACTGAGCACACACACTCAAGCACACACACACACTGCTGTCTGATCACGCATCAACACTAATAAACAGAGAGAAATACCGCTGGCTGCTGTTCATTCACCAGAGAAAGCCCTGATTCACTGCTGGACACATGCACACATATAGCCTATGATTCACTATTACAGTTCTTGACTTTTTTTAATTAGGTTTTATATTTCCTGTGTTCAATTCAAGGCAGTTAAAGTTTTATATGGGTTTTTTTAACGCAAACTAGACTTTTACATTCTTTTATTTCAGTTCATGTTTACTTCATTTCAAATGATTTTGGTTCAACTTTATTTTAATGTTTCCTTTTAACAGTTCAAGTCTACATTTAAGTACTGAGTAATATTCATTAACAACATGTACGTACCATATAATGAGGGTTAGGGGTTTGATTTAGGGTTAGTCGTAATTATGCATAATTTATAGTTATCACTACTAGGGCTGTCAAAATGGCTGAAAAGCTAAATTCGATTTTTTTTTCTTAAATAATATTAGCAAAATTTTAATTATATTCGAATTCTAAAGGCAATCCTTTAAAAAGTGTCTTCTACGCCCACAAGAGGGCGCAAGCGAGCGCAATAAACAAACAAACAAATCAGATTGAGCATCGCATCTTTTATTGAAATGAAATGAAATTCACTTTTTAAAGTGCATTACCTTTTGAAACAATTGTTCTTAAATAAATATAATTTCCTTAATGTGTATGCGAGGAAAATGAGGTTACAATAGTGCATAAAGCAGTGTAAGTGCTTCTGTGACCTGAGAACACACACTTCAACACACAGCGTAATGAACTACACGAACACACAACAGCAAAGGATTGGTCAAGTGTGTGGTTGCAGCTGCTCAATATGTGGATACACACACACACACACACTTGTAAGATGTTTTGGTGTAAGCAAGATTCTCTCACTCTTTTTCCGATATTTTTCCAATTAACACCGCGGCGCTGTATACTGGATAAGCTAATACACACACTGTGTCAGTGATGCCATCATCATGTCTCGCGACTCTCGACACACCAGCTCGATGTGCACGGTTTCTGCATTCGAATGTGTTTTTATTTTATTTTTATCAACGAATATTCAAAATGACATCTTTGTTTGACAGCCCTGGTCACTGCAGTGCCTATACGTGTAACCACTGTACAATAAAGAGTTATGCTGATTTAGGACTGAGTCGAGGATAATGTGTGTGTTCAGCATCAGATCTTCATCCATCAGATGATATGAATGTGATTTCTTCGTGTGTGTGTGTATGTGTGTGTGTATGTAAATGCAGGACTTACGGCACAGCGCTGGTCACCGTCTCTCTGAAAGCCACCTTCGGTTTCCCCATCACACACGGACAGTTATATTCCCTCTCCATCCTCTATAACACACACACACACACACATCAGTTTCCCCATCACACATGGACAGATGCATCTCTAAGGTGTGTGTGTGTACCTGTGAGTAGATCTCCAGATGCAGCTCTAAGGTGTGTGTGTGTGTGTGTGTGTACCTGTGAGTAGATCTCCAGATGCAGCTCTAAGGTGTGTGTTTGTGTGTGTGTGTGTGTGTGTGTGTACCTGTGAGTAGATCTCCAGATGCAGCTCTAAGGTGTGTGTTTGTGTGTGTGTGTGTGTGTGTGTACCTGTGAGTAGATCTCCAGATGCAGCTCTAAGGTGTGTGTGTGTACCTGTGAGTAGATCTCCAGATGCAGCTCTAAGGTGTGTGTGTGTGTGTGTGTGTGTGTGTGTGTGTGTGTGTGTGTGTGTGTGTGTGTGTGTGTGTGTACCTGTGAGTAGATTTCCAGATGCAGCTCTAAGGGGTGTGTGTGTGTGTGTGTACCTGTGAGTAGATCTCCAGATGCAGCTCTAAGGTGTGTGTGTGTGTGTGTGTGTGTGTGTGTGTGTGTGTGTACCTGTGAGTAGATCTCCAGATGCAGCTCTAAGGTGTGTGTGTGTGTGTGTGTGTGTGTGTGTACCTGTGAGTAGATCTCCAGATGCAGCTCTAAGGTGTGTGTGTGTGTGTGTGTGTACCTGTGAGTAGATCTCCAGATGCAGCTCTAAGGTGTGTGTGTGTGTGTGTGTGTGAGTGAGAGAGTGTGTGTGTACCTGTGAGTAGATCTCCAGATGCAGCTCTAAGGTGTGTGTGTGTGTGTGTGTGTGTACCTGTGAGTAGATCTCCAGATGCAGCTCTAAGGTGTGTGTGTGTGTGTGTGTGTGTGTGTGTGTGTGTACCTGTGAGTAGATCTCCAGATGCAGCTCTAAGGTGTGTGTGTGTGTGTGTGTGTGTGTGTGTGTGTGTGTGTGTGTGTGTACCTGTGAGTAGATCTCCAGATGCAGCTCTAAGGTGTGTGTGTGTGTGTGTGTACCTGTGAGTAGATCTCCAGATGCAGCTCTAAGGTGTGTGTGTGTGTGTGTGTGTGTGTGTGTGTGTGTACCTGTGAGTAGATCTCCAGATGCAGCCCTAAGGTGTGTGTGTGTGTGTGTACCTGTGAGTAGATCTCCAGATGCAGCTCTAAGGTGTGTGTGTGTGTGTGTGTGTGTGTGTGTGTGTGTGTACCTGTGAGTAGATCTCCAGATGCAGCTCTGAGGTGTGTGTGTGTGTGTGTGTGTGTGTGTGTGTGTGTGTGTGTGTGTGTGTGTGTGTGTGTGTGTACCTGTGAGTAGATCTCCAGATGCAGCTCTGAGGTGTGTGTGTGTGTGTGTGTGTGTGTGTGTGTGTGTGTGTGTGTGTGTGTGTGTGTGTGTGTGTGTGTGTGTGTGTGTGTGTGTGTGTGTGTGTGTGTGTGTGTGTACCTGTGAGTAGATCTCCAGATGCAGCTCTCCCATGCCGGAGATGATGGTCTCTTTGCTCTCCGTGTCGAAGTGAACTCTAAACGTGGGATCTTCCCTGGTGAAGCGGTTGATGCCCTTGGAGAACTTGTCCGTGTCGTTCTAGAGGACAGAAGAGAGGAGGAGGATCACACACTCTTATAGATGAGGACAGAAGAGAGGAGGATGATGATCACACACTCTTATAGATGAGGACAGAAGAGAGGAGGATGATGATCACACACTCTTATAGATGAGGACAGAGAGAGAGCGAGAGCGAGCGAGTCCTTCAGTGATTCTGTACCTTGTTGGAGGGTCGTATGGCCATGGAGATCACAGCCTCGGGAACATGGATGGACTCCTGGGAACACACACATTATTCCTCACATCACTACACAGATGTTCTTAACATGTGTTCCGGATCAATCTCACACACACACACACACACACACACAAACACACAAACACACACACACGGGGTCATGTTTCATTTCACGCCACATTTGAAAGAAAAAGAATTCCAATAATGCATAAAGAAAATTAATTCTCATTTTCAGTATAACACATGTACAATGACTTAAATCAGTTCCAATACCACAACGAACAGAATGGTGTTCACTGCACATTTACTGCACAAGACTGAGTTCTGAATGAAGCCAGGTCTCAAATTCAGACAAAATGGAGTGTGCAAATGAATTAAAATTAATCAAAACAATCATAACTCAATAATAATAATAAAAAAACACTCTATTTCAAATAAATGCTGTTCTTTTGAGCTTTCTATTCATCAAAGAATCCTGAAAAACCAAGTGTATGACAATTTCCACAAAAATAAGAAGCAGAAAAACTGTTTTCAACATTGATAATCATAATAAATGTTTCTTGAGCATCAGATCATCATTTAGAATGATTTCTGAAGGATCATGTCTGACAACTGGAGAAACCCAGCTTTGATCACAGTTTACTATAGATGAAATCTCTTATTTTAAAGCCAGAGCTCTTCTACGGTTATGTAACGACATGACCAATGTCATACACCGCATCCAATGTCATTCACAGGCCCACTGAATACCCACTGGTCTATTTACATTCACTTTTTAGAATATTTTCTTCATTTTGTATGTGTTAAAAATAACCGACTCTCCAAGCTGATATGCAACAGAATGGGATCGGGGAAAAGCGGATTCAAGCTCGCATCAACAGTTAAAACCACTCTCAGTTTGCCGCTGTTATTGTTTCCACACGGGCTTCTTTCTGAAGTTTGTCTGATCAAACGATCATTTAAACTCCCTTTGCCAACAACAGTTCAACAACAAAACAAAAAAAATGACTCCAGAAGCCTTGATAGTGCATTTTTAAGTATATATT
Organism: Squalius cephalus; assembly: GCF_949319135.1. Classification (NCBI taxonomy): domain Eukaryota; kingdom Metazoa; phylum Chordata; class Actinopteri; order Cypriniformes; family Leuciscidae; genus Squalius; species Squalius cephalus. The sequence continues at coordinate 37,866,047 of NC_137132.1, read as the reverse complement.
TAAAGAAAATCTAGTTCCTACATTATTTTTCTATACATTGACTCACTGGGGGCTCTAACCTGCAATATGCCCTTTAAACTGTACTAATATTTCACACACCACTGGTTTCCCTGTGTTTCTGAGCAGGTTTAGCGTGTGTTGTTCTCGGTTGATCACGTACCATGGAGAGGTTGGCATTCGTGCGGGCAGTGAATGTGTCTCCGCTGGCACAGTCGATGCCAAACAGGGCACAGATGTCTCCAGCAAACACCATCTCTACGTCCTGAACAACACAAGAAACACACCACACACTCTTGAACAGTCTGATTCAACACTCTCACTGGCTACGTTTACATGCACAACTTTTGTTTCAATCAGACTGAATTAATTCCGATTGATGAACCTGAATGTAGTGTTTACATGAGCGCTAAACGTGATCAGGTTGATGTGCGCGTTTATGTCACAAGCTTCAAATCTGAATATATTTTTTGACATGCGCACACTGCACAAATATACAGAGTTTCCCGCTGTTTGTGCATAACCATTCTCCTGCATTGGTTCTTTATTTGTTTTAAGCAGCAGACTTAATATTTATCCATTTCTGGTCATAATTTGGAGACAGTGATCATATGAACCGTTGTGCCGCTGCTTGTATTGATCACGCAGTAAAAATGCCCAAAACCCTTGTCTGTGGATGAGGATCTGAAACAAGGACTGGTGGGACGTTGTCCTGCTCCACTTCACACACACTGAAGAGTGAAAGGAGAATTTTAGGATGACGGGACACTCATTTATAAGACACTTTATTCAACAGGAAGAACAGCTCGTTCCGCGCGTCATACGTCATTACGCTATTTCTACATCATTGCACATGCGCATACTTTCAGTTTCAGGTGTTCAGTCTGATCAAGTGTTTACATGTTCTCTCGATCGGATTAGAAAAGGAATAAACCACCCCTTTCATTCCGATCAAAATTTCATTGGGATCGAGCTCATTCGGATCGATTAAGGTGTTTACATGAAGTTTTTCAGTCCGATTGAGCCGTTAATCCGATTACTAACGGATTATTTGGTTGCATGTAACCGTAGCGAGTGAGAGAGAAACACGCGGAGTCTCACCTCCATCTGAAGAACTGAACAGTCTCACTGAGAGAGAAACATGTCTCACCTCCATCTGGTCTGCGTGGAGTCGCACGAGTCTCTGAACTCTCACTCTCTTCGCCGTGCGGGTGTTATAGATGTACTCGGTCTTCCTCAGACAACCCTGATACACACGCACGTACGTCAGCTGACCGAAGCGCCCCGCCTGCAGAATAACACAGGTCAAACACAGGTCAAACACAGGCCAAACACAGGTTTACACAGGCCAAACACAGGTCAAACACAGGGGAAACACAGGGGAAACACAGGGGAAACACAGGTCAAACACAGGTCAAACAGAGGGGAAACACAGGCCAAACACAGGTCAAACACAGGTCAAACACAGGTCAAACACAGGTCAAACACAGGTCAAACACACAGGTCAAACACAGGTCAAACACAGGTCAAACACAGGTCAAACACAGGTCAAACACAGGTCAAACACAGGTCAAACACAGGTTTACACAGGCCAAACACAGGTTTACACAGGCCAAACACAGGTCAAACACAGGCCAAACACAGGTTTACACAGGCCAAACACAGGTCAAACACAGGTCAAACACAGGCCAAACACAGGCCAAACACAGGGGAAACACAGGGGAAACACAAGCCAAACACAGGCCAAACACAGGCCAAACACAGGCCAAACACAGGCCAAACACAGGCCAAACACAGGCCAAACACAGGCCAAACACAGGCCAAACACAGGCCAAACACAGGCCAAACACAGGCCAAACACAGGGGAAACACAGGGGAAACACAGGCCAAACACAAGCCAAACACAGGCCAAACACAGGCCAAACACAGGCCAAACACAGGTCAAACACAGGGGAAACACAGTGGAAACACAGGCCAAACACAGGCCAAACACAGGGGAAACACAGGTCAAACACAGGCCAAACACAGGGGAAACACAGGCCAAACACAGGTCAAACACAGGGGAAACACAGGTCAAACACAGGGGAAACACAGGCCAAACACAGGTCAAACACAGGGGAAACACAGGTCAAACACAGGGGAAACACAGGCCAAACACAGGGGAAACACGTCAAACACAGGTCAAACACAGGCCAAACACAGGGGAAACACAGGTCAAACACAGAGGAAACACAGGTCAAACACAGGGGAAACACAGGCCAAACACAGGTCAAACACAGGTCAAACACAGGCCAAACACAGGGGAAACACAGGTCAAACACAGGGGAAACACAGGTCAAACACAGGGGAAACACAGGCCAAACACAGGTCAAACACAGGGGAAACACGTCAAACACAGGTCAAACACAGGTCAAACACAGGTCAAACACAGGTCAAACACAGGTCAAACACAGGTCAAACACAGGTCAAACACAGGCCAAACACAGGCCAAACACAGGCCAAACACAGGCCAAACACAGGCCAAACACAGGGGAAACACAGGGGAAACACAGGGGAAACACAGGCCAAACACAGGCCAAACACAGGCCAAACACAGGCCAAACACAGGCCAAACACAGGGGAAACACGCCAAACACAGGTCAAACACAGGTCAAACACAGGTCAAACACAGGCCAAACACAGGCCAAACACAGGCCAAACACAGGCCAAACACAGGATAAACACAGGGTAAACACAGGTCAAACACAGGTCAAACACAGGTCAAACACAGGCCAAACACAGGCCAAACACAGGGGAAACACAGGCCAAACACAGGTCAAACACAGGTCAAACACAGGCCAAACACAGGCCAAACACAGGCCAAACACAGGCCAAACACAGGTCAAACACAGGTCAAACACAGGTCAAACACAGGTCAAACACAGGCCAAACACAGGCCAAACACAGGTCAAACACAGGCCAAACACAGGTCAAACACAGGCCAAACACAGGCCAAACACAGGTCAAACACAGGCCAAACACAGGCCAAACACAGGCCAAACACAGGCCAAACACAGGCCAAACACAGGCCAAACACAGGCCAAACACAGGCCAAACACAGGTCAAACACAGGTCAAACACAGGTCAAACACAGGCCAAACACAGGCCAAACACAGGCCAAACACAGGCCAAACACAGGCCAAACACAGGCCAAACACAGGCCAAACACAGGCCAAACACAGGCCAAACAGGTTAAACACAGGCCAAACACAGGCCAAACACAGGCCAAACACAGGCCAAACACAGGCCAAACACAGGTCAAACACAGGTCAAACACAGGCCAAACACAGGCCAAACACAGGTCAAACACAGGCCAAACACAGGTCAAACACAGGTCAAACACAGGCCAAACACAGGCCAAACACAGGTCAAACACAGGCCAAACACAGGCCAAACACAGGCCAAACACAGGCCAAACACAGGTCAAACACAGGCCAAACACAGGCCAAACACAGGCCAAACACAGGTCAAACACAGGTCAAACACAGGTCAAACACAGGCCAAACACAGGGGAAACACAGGCCAAACACAGGCCAAACACAGGTCAAACACAGGTCAAACACAGGTCAAACACAGGTCAAACACAGGTCAAACACAGGTCAAACACAGGCCAAACACAGGCCAAACACAGGCCAAACACAGGCCAAACACAGGTCAAACAGGTTAAACACAGGGTAAACACAGGGTAAACACAGGGTAAACACAGGGTAAACACAGGTCAAGCACAGGTCCACGATTCGGCTCACACGACTTGACTTCAGAAGTTCACCTCGAGTTTGAAGGCCAAGCCGACGAAGGGCTGAGTGTCATCTCTTGTTGGATCCATCAGAATCTTTGAGCCTTCTCGAGCCTCCCTGTAAACGACACACACACATTAACACACCTGTAACTCTGTCTAACGGTGTGTTTCAGTTAGCTGCAGCTCCAGCACTCACTCCTGGTTGAGGATGGCGTAGTTGCTGACTTCAGTGGGGTTGGGCAGATACTCCAGCACAGCGTCTAACAGGGGCTGAACTCCTTTGTTCTTCAGCGCACTGCCCACCAGCACAGGAGTGAACGCACGCTTGATCGTCACCCTGCGCACGGCCGCCTGAAACATCAGCATACACGCTTTCAGACCCCTACATACACAGCAGGACTACAGATAGTGCTACAAACACAGGTATAGGTACATCAAATCATCCAATCAACTGTGTCGCTGAGATACTGAGATATATACGAGAGAATTCTTGCGGAGACACATATTTAGACATAATTTTGTGCGTATGTGTCCGTTCAAGGGCAAGGAAACTCTCTCTCTCTCTGTCTCTCAAAACGTGAAACGTGTCCAAATGATAAACTTTCACTCAATGACGGTTAGATTTAGCAGTTAATTCGCGACATGCGAGATGCGAGCCAAACATGGGGCAGCCGATCCGTATGGGTCACGATCAACTGTGATCTGTTGCACCCCTACATAACAGTAAATTATGCACAATTACAAGCTTATCACAACTAACCTTAAACATTAGCATTACTTGTTAATCACACTGTAACAAGGACACATTAAAGTAAAGTGTGTGTAGGAAGCAGACAGACCTTGAGGTCATCCACAGTGGGAACTCTCTCCTCCAGAAACATCTCTCCGAGCGTCTCGTCGGCGTTGGCCACACACTCCACCAGCTCCTGTCTGCGGTCGGACGCCTCGGACCGCATCTCCGCCGGGATCTCGGCATAGCGGATGCTCTGGCTTCAGCCAAACGAGAAACACACAGATGATGAGAAACCATGTGATCAGCAGCACGTCTCCAGTTACACAACACCAAACTCATGCTCTACCCGAAAGGGCCGTCGAAGAAGATGCTGCGCTCCTCGATCAGATCCACGATGCCTTGCAGATTTCCCTCCAGCCCGATGGGAATGTTGACAAACGCTGCATTTTGATTCAGTTTAGTCCTGCAGGAGAAAATAAAACAGCCTTACTGAGAGCCTGTAAGATCTGCAGCATTAATAGACACTCATCAGTGCTGTGTCAGATCTAGATCTGGGGCTTCAGAGGAACAGCTAACACTCAACCAGACTATTGAAATGCTGAGCAAGCATCTCATTGGCTGCAGGATCAGCTGAGCCAATCAGCTTGTGCCATGCCGTAATGATGTCACTGCTTGCAGATTGCATGTAAAGGACCTTCAGCCTGCGCCATCTAGAGTTCAACACTAAGGATTTTTTCTACTGGCCCCACCACAAAAAAAGGAATAAAAAATAAATACGCTTAGTTATTGTCTTGACCCTTAACCTTGATTAATAAGGTTGTGACACCAAAAACTACTAATCTAACTCAATTAACTAAATATCAAATATTGTTAAAGACAAGTAAACTGTCAGTAATAAAATAAGAACAAAATCAAATTACGAGCAATAGCACAAAAACAGGAGAACACACATACGAAGAAAATAAACACTGCTGTTCATGTTTCTAAGGTAAGTCTAACAGTAATAGGTGGAGAAAATGAATAATCAAATGTAAAATAGTAATGCGTGATCTTGACTGTATAAATTAAACAGATGAATCCTTATTAAAGGTACAAGTTTTTCAGCCAAAAGCAGCGAGTGATTTTTTTCTTTGTCCTTTGTTGTTTGGTCATTACATCAAATCACAATATTTTTTTTATATTTTGATCAAAACACAGACAGCAACGGGAATATTAGGCTGTTGTCACTTTAAGAGCTAATGCACAGATCCAATAGACTGTTACACATGCATTTTATTTCTCAAATATTTATTTTCACTCAACATATCTCCTCATTTACTATGTTTACTAGGATAATTTTGTGTAAATATGTCCGTTCAAGCGCAAGAAGACGTGAAAGAGAGCTCAATTAATATATTATCATTATGTACATATATGTGTGAGTGCAGTAAATATCTGTTTGACTGCCGAATTAAATTCACTCGCCATTATTTCCTTCAAAACCCAAGACTTCTGTTCATCTTAGAAACGCAAATGCACAGATTTTTAATGGAGTCAATAAGGTTTGTTCTGGTGCGCCCCAAGCAAGTACGTTTGAGCTTCTGTTTATCATATCTGATGTGCTTTATATATGTGCTATGATCAATTTTATATGCGAATAAAAGCCTAAATTAAAGTTTTGGGTGAATAGACCTTCGTAAGAGGGACATAAATCTCTCAGGTTCATTTGTGTTCTGAAGATGAACGAAAGTCACATGGGTTGGGATGACAGAATGTTTTGTCAGGAAGCCCCCTGCGGTCCGTGACCTGTGACCTCTGGCGGCGCATCACCTGAGCTGCTGCAGCGCTCGGCCCGGATTGGCCCCCTGCCGGTCCAGCTTGTTGATGAAGGTGAGGAAGGGCACGCTGTAGCGCTTCATCTGCCGGTTGACGGTCATGGTCTGACACTGCACCCCCCCGACCGCACACAGCACCAGCACGGCCCCGTCCAGCACACGCAGGGCCCGCTCCACCTCGATGGTGAAGTCCACGTGACCTGACAACACACACACACACACCAAACGCTATCACCACAGCCAGGGTTTGAAATGAACACCCCCAAATGCGGGTAAAAGTCAACTATGGCGAGTAACGCTGTCAAATCAAAAACACTTGTTTTTATATAGTTTATATTTGAGTTCGGCTTCCTTTGTTCTCTTTTCTTTTTTTCTTTTTTTTTATTGTGACAGGACAGTATAGAGTTGACAAGAAACAAGGTGGGAGAGAGACGGGGGACGGGATCGGGAAAGGTCCACGAGCCGGGACTCGAACTACACAACGGCGCTACATGTCGGAGCACTGACCACGAGGCCATCGGTGCCGACCTTTGCTCTCTTTTCTCTTTTTGTAGTCCTCTAGTCTAGTGATCCAGGGTTTGGCTTCATACTCGCACAGGACAATGTTTGTTGAATAGGTGGATAAAAATAGACAAGAATTTATCATCAGATTCATTTGGATCATTAGTTAAGTAGACTTCATTCCAAGTCTGTACGTTTAATTATCGTTTAAAGGCTTTAATGGATGTTGCTGTTTTGAGTCGTCTTAGACTATACATGCTTCTTGTTTCTTTGTATCTTTATTCTGAGAAAAGTGTTGCGGTGTAGTAGAGACAGGGAGATGAAAGATATCCTCAATTAATGTAGAACTATTGGCTGTGATTCTTGATGGTTTTAAGAGAGTGGGGAAAATATTTCAATGTTAAAGTCTCCAAAAACAAAGGTTTCCTTTGACGTGTCAAACATTTCCACAATTTTGCTGTTAAATGTATCAATACATGAGCCTGGAGCCCTGTATATACAGCTTACTTCCACTGTATTAACACATTCCATAATATTATCTATTTTAATTTCATCTTATTTACTCATTTACAGCTAAACCCACTACACACATTTAAAGCTGCACCACCTCCATTGTGTTAGATCTGTTCACATTAAATGGGTATAATTCCAGTTCTGAATGGCCAGTGACTTAAAAATTTGGTCGCCAAATTGTCCGGTGAGTAAAAAAGTTCATTTCAAATTCTATAAGCAGAAGTGTTCGAGACTGCAGGAGCGAGTGTGTTCTCCTAGCTAACATGACCCCCTGTCTCCTCAGAGATGGCGGCTCACCTGGCGTGTCGATGATGTTGATGTTGTGATGTCTCCACATGGTGAAGGTGGCGGCGGACTGGATGGTGATTCCTCTCTGTCTCTCCAGCTCCATCGAGTCCATGATCGCCCCCACTCCATCCTTCCCTCTCACCTGACAGGAGGACACGTTATGGAGACGTTACAGGGAGAAGGATACCTCTGGAGAACCTTGTCAGAGCGTCCTGAGAACATTCTCAGCTGCATTTATAGGGGACATATCATGAAAATCTGAGTTTTTCTGTGTGTAAGTGCTATAATCATGTCCCCGGTGCTTCTGCCAACCCAGAGAACATGTAAAGCGAAACCCAGTAACTGTGTTTAGGCAAGCCTTTCTCTGCAAGCATGTGAAAAAACAAGCCGAACTGATTTCGCTCTCCTTCTGACGTAGGAAGAGGATCTTATTATAATATTACGGCCCTTAATCTGCACGTTTACACACACCAGCCGACATTTGGTTTCGCGAGCGACAACAGAGACCAAACGCAGAGATGTTTCCACTAATCATTCAGAAGCTCTTCCTGAGTCTCTCCGTAAGGCTGCACTCGCTACTGTTATTCTGGGATTCTGGAGGAGTGAGATTGGTGTGTGTTGTTATTGCTGGAGTATCTGAAGCTGAGATTCTGCAGATCATTTGCATTTAAAGGGACACACACACAAAAACTACACTTTTCTGCTCACAGCGGCCACTTTGACAAGCTCTAATGAATGCTCTGTGGGGGATGTTGAGACACATTCTGGAGACACCACAGATGTATATTGCAGGGCATGATGAAGACAGCAGGGTGTGTAGCGAGGCTCACCTCGTGCATCTCCGCGATCCTGCCGGTGTAGTACAGCACGCGCTCCGTCAGCGTGGTCTTCCCCGAGTCGATGTGCGCGGAGATGCCGATGTTCCGGATCCGCTCGTTCGGCGCGAAGCCATTCGAGCACGAGCGACAGCAGCGGATCAACACCTGACACACACACACACGATTAGAGACACACACACACACACACACACACACACAGAGAACACAGCAGCGGATCAACACCTGAGACACACACACACACACACACATGATCAGAGACACACACACATGATCAGAGACACACACACATGATCAGAGAAATAAACACACACACACACATGATCAGAGACACACACACATGATCAGAGACACACACACACACACACACACGATCAGAGACACACACACACACACACAGAACACAGCAGCGGATCAACACCTGAGACTAGGGGTGTAACGGTACGTGTATTCGTACCGAACCGTTTCGGTACAGGGCTTTCGGTTCGGTGCACGTGTGTACCGAATGACTGCATGCAATATTTTGTGTGCGGAACATAGGTACATTTTCGTGTTTCTACACGAACATATTAAGTGGCGGAAGTCTCCGCGTTCAGCGCAAATCCCGCCCTGCAGCTGATTCTAATGTTTTACCAGTGTTTTACCCGTCGTCACTGTAACCTAAACCAATAAAATAGACTGCAGGGCGAAAAAAAGCTTTTCCGCTCCGTGTGCGCCGCCGCACTCTCCGTTTCGTGTGTGTGTGTGTGTGTGTGTGTGTGTGTGTGTCGGCCCGCTGCGCTCTCTGCTCAATGTTCGAGTCCGTGTTTGCGCTGCGCGTTCTGCTCTGTCGTTAACGGCCCAAACACTCAAAACACCCAAAACAGGTGAAATTTCTCAGTAGTACACTTCTGTTTGCTGAGCTGGTTTAGTTATGCTGGCAAAAATGGTAAAATGACCTGCTCTGATCACAAGCTCTGGTAATAATAGCTTTGGACTATATTTTATTTTGATAATTATTAAAAAAGTGAAAAAAAAAAAAATTCTTAAATTGATTATGTTGATTGATTATTGAAAAATAATAATACATTGATATATTTATGTTTAATATTATTTTAATATAGGGCTATTTTCTGTTCCTTTTTTCCCCGTGTTTCATTTAATTAGGTGATTGTTTAATTATTGATGATTACAAGCTTGGAGGAATTGCAATTAATTACAGCAAATTGTGCAATTAATTAGTTCTTTTTTTTTTTATCGATTCCCAGCCTTAATTTTTAAATATGAGCAGGCCTACAAGCTGGGATTGGTAATGCTGCACTGTAATCATAGTTATTTATTTATATTTTTCATTATATCTTATTATGTGATATTGGTTTGAGACTGAGAGTATTTTATTTAGTGGAGAACTTTGCAGCAGTATTTTATTTCTTATTCTTTTTTTTTTATTTTATATCTATTTTATTATATTTTATTAAAAAGTGTTTAAAAAAGTGTAAACAAATTGTTAAAAAAAAGTTTATAGTAATAAACAACCTGCAGTTTAATGTTTGCATTTCTTTCCCTTACTGTACCGAAAATAAACCGAACCGTGACTTTAAAACCGAGGTACGTACCGAACCGTGATTTTTGTGTACCGTTACACCCCTACCTGAGACACACACACACACACATGATCAGAGACACACACACATGATCAGAGACACACACACATGATCAGAGACACACACACACATGATCAGAGACACACACACACATGATCAGAGACACACACACATGATCAGAGACACACACACACACACACACACACACTCGCGCACACACACACACACACACACAGAACACAGCAGCAGATCAACACCTGAGACACACACACACACATGATTAGAGACACACACACACACACACACACTCACACACACATGATTAGAGACACACACACACTCACACACACATGATTAGAGACACACACACTCACACTCACACACACATGATCAGAGAGACACACACACACACACACACACACACACACACATGATCAGAGACACACACACACACAGAACACAGCAGCGGATCAACACCTGAGACACACACACACACGATCAGAGACACACACACACACACATGATCAGAGACACACACACACACATGATCAGAGACACACACACACATGATCAGAGACACACACACACACACACACACACAGAACACAGCAGCAGATCAACACCTGAGACACACACACACACATGATTAGAGACACACACACACACACACTCACACACACATGATTAGAGACACACACACACTCACACACACATGATCAGAGAGACACACACACACACACACACACACACATGATCAGAGACACACACACTCACAGAACACAGCAGCGGATCAACACCTGAGACACACACACACACACATGATTAGAGACACACACACACACATGATCAGAGACACACACACACACACACACACACACACACGATCAGAGACACACACACACACAGAACACAGCAGCGGATCAACACCTGAGACACACACACACATGATTAGAGACACACACACACACACACACACACACACACACATGATCAGAGACACACACACACACACACACACACACATGATCAGAGACACACACACACATGATCAGAGACACACACACACACACACACACACACACACACAGAACACAGCAGCGGATCAACACCTGAGACACACACACACACACACACACACACACACACACACACACGAACAGAGACACACACACACACAGAACACAGCAGCGGATCAACACCTGAGACACACACACACACACACACACGATTAGAGACACACACACACACACACACACACACACACACACGCTCAGAGACACACACACACACACACACACACATGATCAGTCAGACAGACAGACAGACAGACAGACAGACACGGACACACACACAGACACACACACAGACACACACACACACACACACACACACACACACACACACACACACACATGATCAGTCAGACACACACACACACACACACACACACACACACACACACACACACACACACACACACACACACACACACACACACACTTATATTCAGCTGCATAGTTCATCCACACACCTGTTTTCCAGTGCGGTGTCCGGGCTCGCGCGGGTGCAGTCGCGTTAAAGCTGTCGCTGCTCTCAGAAGCCGCATGTTGAGTTACAGTAGATGTGTGTGAGTGGTGTGTTTACTCTGGTGTCACACACACACATGAGCTCAAAGTCACGCCGACCGGCTGCTTGTGAAACAGCTTGCTTCCTGTTCTACGGCGAGCCGAGAGGGACAAAACTAGATTTCCGAAACGCGCTTCCTGAAGCTTCGAACCCTTGAGTGAATCATATGTTACTCGACGGATCCAGTGACTCGGAGCGCGTCAAACTGCCAAAGTCACGTGGTTTCAGTAAACGAGTCTTCGTTGCCTCATAACTGTTTCGAAACGTTTATTTTTATTTATCTATCTCTTGTTAGCATTATTTCGGAGAACATGTATGGTAGGCTACCTAACCGTTTATCTTTTGTCTTTTACTTATCCTCTTCGTATGGATCAGTTTACAAACTCAAGTAGGGAACAATAATATGCATGTGAAATATAGGCCTATAACATGTAATTAAATCTCCACTATATAAGACTATGCCTAACCAATAAACAACAGCAAATTTAGTACAATAAACAAAAGCATAATCTTCGTAACAGATAAGGGGTTTGCAGCCTGCAAGGAGAGAACAAATAAATAAATAACATTTAAGCAGTACAACATCTCAGAAGGAGAGAGACTCATACATGAGTATTTAATGGATGCTACATCATTTTTACATTCATTTTTAAAACAAGTTAAAGAAGGTTTACTGTTATTAGGCTACACTTGCTTTGATGTAACTGATTGTATATTTACCCATAGTGATAATAATTGAATAAATTGACCAGCTTCATCTAATAAATCAACAACATAATAACCCTTTTCTCTCATGCCACTCTTGTTTGAATAACGTCTTCATACTCATTGTAATGGCTCTATTATTGCACAGGGTGGAGCCATATGCCATGTTAATATCATTTTCCAGAAGTGTGGAAATCTGAACGCAGTTTAAAATCCCATTTCAGCAAAAAGTCTAATCCTCCGACTCTCTTGGAGACACACTTTATGAAACCATCCTGAGTTAGCTAGACTGTGTTAAATATGATTTGCAGACCTCCGTTTTATAGTCGTTAATCATCTGGGATGTTTTAATATGATGAGTTTTGTTACATATAACATTGAACATTATAGAGTTAACCTTTTTGATCAGCCGAGGAGAATCATAACCAGAATAGTTGAGATATTTCTAGAAGGATTCTGCCCATAACAGACAGATCTCTCATAAGCAGCGATTCAGAGAGTTTTCATATATCTCCAGGCAGGTTTTTGAGCACGTAAATCACGACTTCAAACCACGACTCACGACTTTGTAGCGTTCCAGGCAACCGTAACCCGTGTTTTCCCAACCTTATAGGTTACCCGTGAAAGTGCACTGGAACGGCAGTCAAACCCGTGACTTCCCACCCGTGAACTCGTACTATATCGATGCACTCCCAGTTACGAGTTGGAAAAACACGGGTTAGGTTGCCTGGAACGCGGCATAAGATATTGATGTTTCACTTCAGATTTAATCAGGAATGGATTCTGTCCTTTCCCTCATCACATGAACACAGAGATAACTCTTGACAAAACTTTTACAAATATTACTGTCATCGCAAAACTGACTAATTCGATACTCATAATCAGACATGGTTATTAATTTTAGTTGAGGATAATTGACAGTTATAGCATAAACAATTTTGGAGAAATTGAACGACCCTGTCTAATTCCACGTTAGATTTCAATTCCAGGATTGAGGGATATATAACCATAAATATTATTATAACCTTGCAAAACTCAGCATGTTCCTCGGTATTGAATGCGTTAAAGAATAAATAAAATAAGTCTCTCTGATTGTCTCACTGACTGATAATCGATCATATCCAGGATTAGTCTAATATGATTTCGGATTTCTTAATGAACGCTGACTGAAACTCTTCCACAAGTTTTCCAAGTCGATTAGCATAAACCAATGCAAGTCATAATGGAGTTACTGGTCTCCAGTTATCTGATGACAGCAGATGTGTCTTGGCTTTCGCCAGCAAGGTTATTAATCCTGTTTTAACTGTAGGATAAGCTCCTTTTCTGAATGCATGCTAAAAATGCATCATGTAGCCTAATAATTTCCTCATATCCTTCCAAAAATGCTTTAAAAACTATGTTATTAAACCGTCGATACCTGGTGATCTTCCGTTTTTAATGCCACATCAATTTCCACTAAAGTCAACTCTTCCTATCTTAGTTTTTGGATATGATCTCTAATATTTCCAAATGAAGAATCACAATCCGCCTTTTTATATTTAGATTTATAAAGGTTACGATAGAAAAGCCAGATTTCAAGGCTATATCTTTAATCTCGAGCTTATTCGGGTTTTTTTTTTTTTTCTGTGTTTGTCTCTGTTTTTTAAGGCTGAATAAGTATGATGAACTTGTTTCTCCTTTATCAATCCACTGGGATATAACGTTTTTTTTTTTTTTTTTTTTTTTTTTTTTTTTGCTTTTTCTGAGTCCAACTCATCTAACTGAGATTGAGATGTGGTTTCTGTTCACGTGTGTCAAGCCATTTTAGAAATCCCGAGTGGACGATGTTTGACGGCCATGTCCAGGACGAAGAGTGTGTGTGGTGTAGACTATAAGAAATAAACCCATTCTGTGGTCATGCAACCTGTCGTGACTCCTGTGTCTCCTTCAAAGCAACGCACATTCATCTAAAGTTAGCATATTTGGAGAATAACTGATGCATTTTCTTGAGTAAACTTTATTTATCATGCTTTAGTTTTGATAGCTAGATAGTGCCAGAGCATTACTTTCAGAAAGCATTTATCTAGCCATCATTATAGTGATACGCTGGTTGTTCGGGGACCTACGCAACTTTCAACCTTATTTTGCAACGTGGAATTAAGCTATTTTCTGTGAAGGTGAGAGACTCACGATACCACAACATTAAAACCACTGACAGGTGAAGTGAATAACATTGATTAAATCATTAATGGCACCTGTCAAGTGGTGGATATGATAGATAGCGAGTGAACAGTCAATTCTTGAACTGAGTGACCCAGTTGTCAAAAAACATTGGGTTAAAACAACCCAGTAAGTGCATATAAGTCTATATATAGAGGTCTACAGAGCACCATAAAAGCAGTGGGAAGGTTAGGTCCTGATGATGATGATGCTGAAGTTTAGACGTCTCTTTATTGACAGTGTCGTATCGTCCTCGTGACTTCAAGAAGTGTCCTCAGAAGTGTACACATTTAAAGAAAAATGGTTGTGTAAATTTAAAAATCAAAGCTCTAATACACTCTTGACAAAACATGGCACATAATGTGTAAACCTGATGTAAACGCTTGAGGAAAACCATTTATTAAATATAATCACACATCTCATAAAAGTATGGTGATCAATAAAAATGTGATTTGAAAACCTACGAGTCTTGGATATTGCGTCCTGTAGAGCCGTGGTGTGTACGTGTGATAGGGTGTCTATCGATCTATCGTATCTCTTTAGGAAAGACTAAATGACTACAGTCACAGAAGTGTCACATGAACCACATAACCATTCCAAGGGATTCATCAGTAGCCTATAGGACTCATGCCTGCTTATCAGGATCCTCCAGGACAGTTTTCATCTCATCTGCAAGGTCTTGATTCTCTGCTTGATATATTTTGATGATGAGTTGGGATGTTTGTTAAAAATTTTATGAAAGCTGTTTTGTTATTTTGAGGTCCACACAAGTGATCCTTTGGCAGTGCCGATCCTCCTTATACGCAAACTAACCACCAGGGGGCCCCCTTGCTCATCTGTAAACATGACGATATTTACCATAATGTGAATGTTTCTATATCACATGCAGATATATGTGCGGCGTCTACTAAACATTTGCGGAATGTAGAAATATTTGCGGATCATGTGGAAATATTTGTAATAATGATTTATATTTATTCAGTAACTGTTTTGGCCTCTGACAGCTTGCAGTGTGGCAGATAATAGGCCTACGTCTTGACAACATGATGGCTGCAAAACTAAACTATCCTTCTGGAACGGAAAAAAAGTGCCAAGAACGAGGAAAGTCTGTATTTTTGTAACGTTTAAATGTCTTATATGGTTTTGACAAAGTAATAAATTCATGAACAAGTCATAAACCAGTAACTCCAGTCCAGGTCTCCAACGGGTTTCGCTAGAAATGCCCCATGATGAAATGTAACTTTCGGTTTGTGTTGGTACTCATCAATAATCAAAACGTTCTTATGCGTGGTTGAAGAAATAAACATTCCTGTTCGTGTGACTCAGGTACTTTAAAAACAATGCTTTAAAATGAGCTAATTTTTGTGTTTACCTAAGCCTTCTTCACTCTAAAAAATGCTGGGTTGTTTCAACCCAGATTTGGGTCAAAATTGACAAACCCAACTGTTGGGATTGTCCATGTTTGACCCAAATTTGGGTTGAAACAACCATGCCTTTGATTTATTTATCATGCTGTAATTTGCGCATTAAGAAAGCCAATTCAGCTGTGTTTTCCTGACAGCTAGAGAGTGCCGGAGCATTACTACTGAAAACACATTTATTTAGCTGTCCATGAAAAATTGGTTTTAATTTTACTTACTGCCAATTTAACGTGTTTCAACAGGTTTCCATTTGCATTTACAATTCCATTAGCCTAATGCAAACTGGCAGTGCACATTGCATACTGAAACCCCTTTTAATTATTACATAAGTTGGCCAAATGACCAAAACATCATGCCTCTTTATACAAAATAATGTTTTCAGTTGTAGCTTAAGGCTGTCAACAGTCGGCCAAATTAATCATATTTTGTCATTAAAGTGATGTTCTCTGACATTTGCCACTTTTCCTTTCAAATTATAGTGCTTTAATGTCAAATGTGTCGCTCTTTCTAATGTCGGAAACATTTATAATGATAGCAGTGTTTTATTGATCAGAGATGTTTCTCTTAAAAGCAGGGTCAGACATTATCGGGAGACAAAATTCAAGAAATTATGGCAAAATGGCCCAGATATGAATATGAAATGCTCCTCTCTCTGCTTCAAACACACCATCTCTAGAGAAGCATCAACATTAACCTAATAAAGTGACAAATACAGTCCACCCCGGGCTTCCCGTGCATTTTGTAATTAGTTACTTTCTGAGTTCTCCGACTACGGAAACCCTAGGGATTGTTTTTGTTCCTTTGGATTTGAAATTAAGGCAAATTGTGTGTTTTTGTGCAAAGAAAGATGATGCAAAAAAATAAACAGTTCTTGAAAAAGCTTACCAAATGTTTTGAACAATTAAAAGTATGACATAAATTTATTTCAGTGGATAGTCTATGGTTCAAAGATAATACAAAGTCTTAAAAAAAAAATCACTATTTTAATAGTATGAAATGTTTGAAAATAAAAAAATTGAGTTTCGATCATAAATTTACAACAAAAAAAAACGGGAAAAAAAAAAAAATTATATTCAGCATGGAAAAAGCGGGGCCCGGATTAGCCAGGGTTGACTATAATTTTTTAAGTATAAGTAATAAATATAAGTATTTGAACACAAAATCCATCCTCCTTTCTTTCCTCAAGAAGACTTCAATTACTTGTAGAGCTTATCTGTGCGTTTCAGTCCCAAAAATAAGTCTTTTTCTATCGCCATGGAGGCTAATGCTGAGAGTCGAGTCTGTCCAGTCTTATTTCTGGCACAAGTTTTACTTTGCTTTAGGGCTGAGAATATCCGCTCGACAGAAGCAGGGGACACAGGGATAGTCACCGCCAAACATGCCAAAGGTACAGCTGTCCCATGCTCTCACACAGATCTTCTGCTGAAGGAAATCAGGTGCCACACGAGGAAGACACCGCTGGCAAATTTCATCTAGTAGTTGCATGTGGATCTAGAGAAAAATGCAGCTATGCCATTTAGGTGGGCACAAAAGATCTTATTAAGCTTTGAGGCCCCTTGAGTCAGTCCTAAATCCAGCCGACGTGCACAGCAGTGTATGGATGAGGCCATAGGTGCCCTCTCCTTAACTTTAGCCTGCACCCCATTTAGTCCAGATCACATGAACGCTGCGCCATCAAAACACTGTGCCACAACTTTATCCAGACGTTCATATTCCTCCAAGAAACGGACAATAAGGGCAGCGATATCATGGGCTCCCTTGCCACCGCTGCATTACTCACGTCTGTCATCTCGTCCACCATAACAGCGACAAAGGGTGCTTTATTAATCTCCCTTTTTATCTCTTTTCCCATAACAGGTCGTTTTGTATTTTGCCTGACGTCCCACAAAACTCTTTGTTAGTGGACAGGTGGTATTGTAAGTCTGTGTTTCAGCAAAAGAAAAGAAAGCAGCTCCAAATACTTGCCTCTGTTTGTGGATCCAGTGCTTTCATAGTGAAACTCTAGCAATCTCCAGTTATGTTCAGCCTAAAGGATCCTACTCACCTGTCTACTCTCCATACTCCACAAAGAGGTGTATGCTTGCCTGCTCCGTCACTCTCCAGTCATCTGATATACAGTACTCCTGCACCCTGGTAAAGAGAGACTCAGTTATTCAGTATTCATCTCCTCCGCCTGTAGCTCCATACGGCTCCGCCATCCCTCCGGCTCCGCCTTGGTCCTCAGTCCCACCGGCTCCGCCTCAGTCTTCCGGCACCCTGGCTCCGACTTGGATGCTCGTCACTGTTGCTCTGCTTCGGTCTCCAGATCCATCAGTAGCCGCGTTTCCATTACCCTTCAAATTGAGCAAATTGAAATTGCGAATTGAAAATACGCCCAATGGAAACACGTCAATTTCACAAAAACTCCCATTTATCGCAAAAAACCTTTTCCGCTCGCATGAGGTGGTTTTTCAGGCAATTCGAAAAAAGAATATTTAGCAAAACTGCAATGGAAACAGTTTTTGCGCATTTACAGTCACCTGACGTAGACGACGCGGTGTTTTGGACAGAATACGAGACTGAGATCTTTATTAAATTTATAAAAGACAAAAGAATTACAGAAATACTGGATTCTAAACCTCAAAGAAATGCCACAATCACAAGCAGAACTGAGGGAGAAACACCCAGAAACACCTCATATGTGCCGCTCACAGTATAAGGCTCGTTCCTTACCATTAATGCTTGGATAACACACTATGTCTCCTTCCATTAATAATAATAATAATAATGTCTAGTGCGGTACGTGGCTGTGATATATATAAACCTACCAACGTCTGTTGCCATGATTTTTGGAATGACTTATCGCGAGAGGAAAAAATGACGTTTTAGTCGCATAACATCGGTTGATGGAAACGCCGTCATTTCGCAATAGTTTTTTATCGATATTTAGAAAAAATCGCAAAAGTTTTGCACAAATCTGTAATGTAAACACGCCTAGTGTCACTTGCTCTTCTGCTTCGCCTGGGTCTTCACCTTTCAAAGCTCCACCTCTGTCAGTCAGGTCTCTGTTTCCATCCTGGTCCCACCCTCCATCAGTTTTGCCATTGGTCCTCATCCTCGCTTTAGCCTGGCTCGCTCTGTGGTGTTTTTCTTTACCAAGTGGTCTTCAATGTGGTTTACAGATCCTTACCCACTCTACTTACCTGAGAACTCTCCTTGTGAAACCTTGTGAGCAATATTCTTGACAACCTGCTTTCTCAGCGAGTAAAAGTTTAGTCTTAAGTGTGTCAAAATTCTAAGAATGACGTAATTTTACTCTTATCCCTAGTCAAGAGTGATAAATTAGTTAAGAGTGCTGGTGAGGTATCCTAGCCTAGTTAGGAGTAACAATATGGACGAAGAGAGAAGGAGACCACACACTTTCCAATGAAACATACAATGTGTTGAAGTTATATGATGACAGGGAGTTGGTAAAGCGACACAAGCTTGATCGTCAAGGTTCTTTTCGTAATTGACCTCATAAGAAATCTGATAACTTCTCCCACTCTAAAATTCAATGCTTTAACTGCAGAAATCAAAGTGATAATGACATTTTTGGCGACTTTAAAAATGCAGCAGTGCACCGGTGATAACTCGGGCTCATCAGTCCACAGTAAGCAGGGACTTAAATCGCACTATTGTGGCACGAACCACACCAAACACACAGTAGTGGCCAAAAGCGATGTCTGAAGGGTTCACTTAATCCATCTAAATATTTTTTATATATTTTTAAATGTTAAATATGAGGGAAGAACAAAATTCTGACAAAATTATTTGGCAAAAAAGGAAATACAGGTTTTATAGAAAAATAAAAGCTCACGGGAAAAAGCATTGACTACAACATAATCAGTTATGTATAAATAATTTAATATTTTGTTGGTTCTCTCTTTGCATGTGTTCATAATTTCTTTCTATTACAGCCTCAATAAAAATTTTGTTCGCACAAATTGGCATGTTTCATTGCTTTATCACAAATAAAAAGCATAACTACGCAACAAGATGTCAATTTTCCTTGGCTGGACATTACTTTTGACCATAGAGTTATGGCAGTTCATTGACTTCCCAACTAATGTTTAAACCATGCGGCAAAAGCAAGCCGCTTTATGAGGATTGCAAGCTTCCCTGGAGTTGTGGGATCCATTGACAGAACTCATGTTCGCATCATTGCTCCAACTTTAAATGAGAAGACATAGAAAACGATTCCACACCATCAATACTTATTTGTGAATATTTTGCACAATACATTATTATTTTATTATAATTACATGAAATGATTGGTGTCATTCTGCCGTGATTACTCTTCCAGGCTCACTATTGGCTGATTTAGAGGTTGAGGGCGGCCATTTTTGGGTTGACATCATTATTGTATTTAGATCGCAACACCAGAGCCCGTCTACGGAGAGCCTGGCCACTCCCTATTAAGTCCTATTGTACCGAATTTTGGTTGTAGTTCCACCAGAGCTCCACTGGGGGCGATCGCCCATGAGTGAAAAGTGAATGGGAGTCTATGGCGTTAGACGGCTAAATTTGTCTCTTTCACCCGATTGCTGTTGAGAAATCTCAGATTTGATTGTAGGTTTTGCAAGTTCAACATGGGTTATAGGTCGAAAGTTGAATGAACGAGTACGTATGTCCTTTCGATTTCTTACAGGTTGAGTTGTTGTTACCCATAACACACTAGCATTCTGCTAATGAACGCTGATTGGTCAGTGAAGGACTGATTACGACCAGAGATACCGCTTGATGGCATCGTGGCATCCGAAGCGGGACCAGAAACAGACAAAACAAAAACTCTTCTAGCGCGTGTGTTTACCTGTGTCAGCTGTGTTTACCTGTGTCAGCTGTGTTTACCTGTGTCAGCTGTGTTGTGTGTTTACCTGTGTCAGCTGTGTCGTGTGTTTACCTGTGTCAGCTGTGTTGTGTGTTTACCTGTGTCAGCTGTGTTGTGTGTTTACCTGTGTCAGCTGTGTCGTGTGTTTACCTGTGTCAGCTGTGTTGTGTGTTTACCTGTGTCAGCTGTGTCGTGTGTTTACCTGTGTCAGCTGTGTCGTGTGTTTACCTGTGTCAGCTGTGTTGTGTGTTTCCATGTGTCGGCTGTGTTGTGTGTTTACCTGTGTCGGCTGTGTTGTGTGTTTCCCTGTGTCAGCTGTGTTGTGTGTTTACCTGTGTCGGCTGTGTTGTGTGTTTACCTGTGTCGGCTGTGTTGTGTGTTTACCTGTGTCGGCTGTGTTGCGTGTTTCCATGTGTCGGCTGTGTTGCGTGTTTACCTGTGTCGGCTGTGTTGCGTGTTTCCCTGTGTCAATGGTGTAGTGTGTTTGCCTGTGTCAGCTGTGTTGTGTGTTTGCCTGTGTCAGCTGTGTTGTGTGTTTGCCTGTGTCAGCTGTGTTGTGTGTTTGCCTGTGTCAGCTGTGTTGTGTGTTTCCCTGTGTCAGCTGTGTTGTGTGTTTACCTGTGTCAGCTGTGTCGTGTGTTTACCTGTGTCAGCTGTGTTGTGTGTTTGCCTGTGTCAGCTGTGTTGTGTGTTTGCCTGTGTCAGCTGTGTTGTGTGTTTACCTGTGTCAGCTGTGTTGTGTGTTTACCTGTGTCAGCTGTGTTGTCTGTATACCTGTGTCAGCTGTGTCGTGTGTTTACCTGTGTCAGCTGTGTTGTGTGTTTACCTGTGTCAGCTGTGTCGTGTGTTTACCTGTGTCAGCTGTGTCGTGTGTTTACCTGTGTCAGCTGTGTTGTGTGTTTCCATGTGTCGGCTGTGTTGTGTGTTTACCTGTGTCGGCTGTGTTGTGTGTTTCCCTGTGTCGGCTGTGTTGTGTGTTTACCTGTGTCGGCTGTGTTGTGTGTTTACCTGTGTCGGCTGTGTTGCGTGTTTCCATGTGTCGGCTGTGTTGCGTGTTTACCTGTGTCGGCTGTGTTGCGTGTTTCCCTGTGTCAATGGTGTAGTGTGTTTGCCTGTGTCAGCTGTGTTGTGTGTTTGCCTGTGTCAGCTGTGTTGTGTGTTTCCCTGTGTCAGCTGTGTTGTGTGTTTACCTGTCGGCTGTGTTGTGTGTTTGCCTGTGTCGGCTGTGTCGTGTGTTTGCCTGTGTCAGCTGTGTTGTGTGTTTACCTGTGTCAGCTGTGTTGTTTGTTTACCTGTGTCAGCTGTGTTGTGTGTTTACCTGTGTCAGCTGTGTTGTGTGTTTCCCTGTGTCAGCTGTGTCGTGTGTTTCCCTGTGTCAGCTGTGTTGTGTGTTTACCTGTGTCGGCTGTGTTGTGTGTTTACCTGTGTCGGCTGTGTTGTGTGTTTCCATGTGTCGGCTGTGTTGTGTGTTTACCTGTGTCAGCTGTGTTGTGTGTTTCGCTGTGTCGTGTGTTTACCTGTGTCAGCTGTGTTGTGTGTTTACCTGTGTCAGCTGTGTTGTGTGTTTGCCTGTGTTTCCCTGTGTCGGCTGTGTTGTGTGTTTACCTGTGTCGGCTGTGATGTGTGTTTGCCTGTGTCGGCTGTGTTGTGTGTTTCCCTGTGTCAGCTGTGTCGTGTGTTTACCTGTGTCAGCTGTGATGTGTGTTTGCCTGTGTCGGCTGTGTCGTGTGTTTCCCTGTGTCAGCTGTGTCGTGTGTTTACCTGTGTCAGCTGTGATGTGTGTTTGCCTGTGTCAGCTGTGTCGTGTGTTTCCCTGTGTCGTGTGTTTCCCTGTGTCAGCTGTGTTGTGTGTTTACCTGTGTCAGCTGTGTTGTGTGTTTGCCTGTGTCAGCTGTGTCGTGTGTTTACCTGTGTCGGCTGTGTCGTGTGTTTGCCTGTGTCGGCTGTGTTGTGTGTTTCCCTGTGTCAGCTGTGTTGTGTGTTTCCCTGTGTCAGCTGTGTTGTGTGTTTGCCTGTGTCAGCTGTATTGTGTGTTTGCCTGTGTCGGCTGTGTTGTGTGTTTGCCTGTGTCGGCTGTGTTGTGTGTTTGCCTGTGTCGGCTGTGTTGTGTGTTTGCCTGTGTCAGCTGTGTCGTGTGTTTCCCTGTGTCCGCTGTGTCGTGTGTTTGCCTGTGTCAGCTGTGTTGTGTGTTTACCTGTGTCAGCTGTGTTGTGTGTTTGCCTGTGTCAGCTGTGTTGTGTGTTTACCTGTGTCAGCTGTGTTGTGTGTTTGCCTGTGTCAGCTGTGTTGTGTGTTTACCTGTGTCAGCTGTGTCGTGTGTTTACCTGTGTCAGCTGTGATGTGTGTTTGCCTGTGTTGGCTGTGTCGTGTGTTTCCCTGTGTCGTGTGTTTCCCTGTGTCAGCTGTGTCGTGTGTTTGCCTGTGTCAGCTGTGTTGTGTGTTTACCTGTGTCGGCTGTGTTGTGTGTTTCCATGTGTCGGCTGTGTTGTGTGTTTACCTGTGTCGGCTGTGTCGTGTGTTTCCCTGTGTCGGCTGTGTCGTGTGTTTACCTGTGTCAGCTGTGTCGTGTGTTTACCTGTGTCAGCTGTGTCGTGTGTTTACCTGTGTCAGCTGTGTTGTGTTTCCCTGTGTCGGCTGTGTTGTGTTTACCTGTGTCAGCTGTGTTGTGTGTTTCCCTGTGTCAGCTGTGTTGTGTGTTTCCCTGTGTCAGCTGTGTTGTGTGTTTCCCTGTGTCGGCTGTGTTGTGTTTGCCTGTGTCAGCTGTGTTGTGTGTTTCCCTGTGTCAGCTGTGATGTGTGTTTGCCTGTGTCAGCTGTGTTGTGTTTACCTGTGTCAGCTGTGTTGTTTCCCTGTGTCAGCTGTGTTGTGTGTTTGCCTGTGTCAGCTGTGTTGTTTCCCTGTGTCGGCTGTGTCGTGTGTTTACCTGTGTCAGCTGTGTTGTGTGTTTGCCTGTGTCAGCTGTGTTGTGTGTTTACCTGTGTCAGCTGTGTTGTGTGTTTGCCTGTGTCAGCTGTGTTGTGTGTTTACCTGTGTCAGCTGTGTCGTGTGTTTACCTGTGTCAGCTGTGTTGTGTGTTTGCCTGTGTCGGCTGTGTCGTGTGTTTACCTGTGTCAGCTGTGTCGTGTGTTTCCCTGTGTCGTGTGTTTCCCTGTGTCAGCTGTGTCGTGTGTTTACCTGTGTCAGCTGTGTTGTGTGTTTGCCTGTGTCGGCTGTGTTGTGTGTTTACCTGTGTCAGCTGTGTTGTGTGTTTACCTGTGTCAGCTGTGTCGTGTTTCCCTGTGTCAGCTGTGTCGTGTGTTTGCCCGTGTCAGCTGTGTTGTGTTTACCTGTGTCGGCTGTGTCGTGTGTTTACCTGTGTCAGCTGTGTTGTGTGTTTGCCTGTGTCAGCTGTGTTGTGTGTTTACCTGTGTCAGCTGTGTCGTGTGTTTACCTGTGTCAGCTGTGTTGTGTGTTTGCCTGTGTCGGCTGTGTCGTGTGTTTACCTGTGTCAGCTGTGTCGTGTGTTTCCCTGTGTCGTGTGTTTCCCTGTGTCAGCTGTGTCGTGTGTTTACCTGTGTCAGCTGTGTTGTGTGTTTGCCTGTGTCGGCTGTGTTGTGTGTTTACCTGTGTCAGCTGTGTTGTGTGTTTACCTGTGTCAGCTGTGTCGTGTTTCCCTGTGTCAGCTGTGTCGTGTGTTTGCCTGTGTCAGCTGTGTTGTGTTTACCTGTGTCGGCTGTGTCGTGTGTTTGCCCGTGTCAGCTGTGTTGTGTGTTTACCTGTGTCGGCTGTGTTGTGTGTTTACCTGTGTCGGCTGTGTTGTGTGTTTCCATGTGTCGGCTGTGTTTACCTGTGTCAGCTGTGTCGTGTGTTTACCTGTGTCAGCTGTGTCGTGTGTTTACCTGTGTCGGCTGTGTTGTGTGTTTACCTGTGTCGGCTGTGTTGTGTGTTTACCTGTGTCGGCTGTGTTGTGTGTTTACCTGTGTCAGCTGTGTCGTGTGTTTACCTGTGTCAGCTGTGTCGTGTGTTTACCTGTGTCAGCTGTGTTTTGTTTACCTGTGTCAGCTGTGTTGTGTGTTTCCCTGTGTCAGCTGTGTTGTGTGTTTCCCTGTGTCAGCTGTGTTGTGTTTACCTGTGTCAGCTGTGATGTGTGTTTGCCTGTGTCAGCTGTGTTGTGTTTACCTGTGTCAGCTGTGTTGTGTTTCCCTGTGTCAGCTGTGTCGTGTGTTTACCTGTGTCAGCTGTGTCGTGTGTTTCCCTGTGTCAGCTGTGTTGTGTTTACCTGTGTCAGCTGTGTTGTGTGTTTGCCTGTGTCAGCTGTCTTGTGTGTTTGCCTGTGTCAGCTGTGTTGTGTGTTTGCCTGTGTCAGCTGTCGTGTTTGCCTGTGTCAGCTGTGTTGTGTATTTACCTGTGTCAGCTGTGCTGTGTGTTTACCTGTGTCAGCTGTGTTGTGTGTTTACCTGTGTCAGCTGTGTTGTCGATGCCTCGAGAGAAAAGAAAGTGCAGAGCGTGAAAGCATCAAAGTGACTGAAGGATTGCCGTAAAGCAGTATCTCTGGTCGTACGATGTGTATGACGTCATTGACATTTTAAAAGACTTTTTAAAGCAAATAAGTGACTCTGGAAAATCTAACACCCAGCAATGTGTAATTTATTTGCGTCTCCTTTCGAATACAAAATTCAAATTACTAGACAAAAAATTATATCCGGAGAAAAGTGGATTTTGACGGGTATAGCGCCATAGACCTCCATTCATTCTGCACTCGTCCTGTGAGCGCCCTCATGTGGAGCCAGAGTGGAACTGCAACCAGTTCAGAAGCCGGAAGTTTACTGAGAGTGAAACTTCTCCCCTTATTAGATATTCTCTGGCAACATTTAAAGGTGCAGTCTGTAAGAATGACAGCTAGTGGTCGAAATAGGTACTGCAGTCCAATTAAAAATATCGGAGATCGTTGTTTCTCCCGCCCCGCCTCCTCAGACTCGACGCTCATGCGGGTCGCCAACAGGAACGAGCGCAATGGACAATGAAAATGGGCAAATTGGCAACGTGTAGAATCACAGAACAAAACATTAACAAACATTCCAGCCTGGAAACACACATTTCAAAGTAAAACAACTGGCTGTAGAAGTGTTTTTCAGAGAAACGAGTATATGAACTTAGCATGTTTCCTCAATATATACAAACATATTATGGTATTTTTTATGCTTTAGTAGAGTGAAAAAGTTACATACAACACCCTTACTGTCGCCTCAGTCAGCCTTTGCTGTTTAACATCTTTATAAATATATCCTACTCATAAACAAGTCTTACTTTTAACTAATACATTTTTAACACTCAAGTCAAAGCTAAGCCTATTCTCAAAGAGTATTTCTGAAAAGATTTATGGCCCCAGATGTATTCAAATCATTCATCTTGCTGAATCAAATCAGGAGACAAATGAAACTAGCAGGATAAAGATCAACAAAAACTTTAATAATGAATTGCCTTATTATATTTGTCTTTTGTACTCAATGTTTGTTCTCAAAAAATGTCCCTCTTCGAAGGAGAAAAAGTGAAGTGTGGCTTCAAGTCAAGGAAGAAAACATTTATATAAAAAGTCTACTTTAATGCAATTTAGTTTTTTTACAAATGTTTACAGAGGAAGTTTTTTAGAGGGTTTATGGTGATTACTGCAGAATAAACACATGGACAACATCAGTAAGTGCATTACAGCACCGGCTCCCAGCTCTGGTTCTGCAACCTGGCTATTGAGTCTGACATCACATTGCATCATTTACGGCTCCAAATCATTAAAGGGGTCATCGGATGCAAAATTAACGAGCAGTTGCTCATTATCATTTAAAGAGACATGCACCGAAACGGGTTGCTGAACAGGGCTGTTTTTGAGGAGGTAAAAAGGGTGTTGTTTTACACAACCATTGAGGAATTTAAAGTATGTTAGAAACTTTACATGAAGACCCTAAAGAATCATCCCAACTTGTGGAAAATGGGCATCCGATGACCCCTTTAAAACTCTGCTGTCCGGGAGGCCGTGAGCCCACAGGGGACAGTTCACAGGGGACAATGTTGTTGCTGATCTGAAATGTTCTTCAAATGTGAATTTGGCTAGCAGTTTTTGAGATTTCAGGATTTTCCCATTCAAGTGGATATGAGTTGGTCTTGTTGCCTGGAGGAGTTGCAAATATGGCAGCAGAGTGAACAGACTTTCCACGAAAGGGACTAGGATTCAGTATTCAACAAGTCACGAGTTAACCAGCGGAGTATGTACTATTATAATTAGACCTGGTGTTTGTTTAAAGGACCCACTACTGATAACCATTTTAAAACATATGGTCATTATAAAAAAAAAAAAAAAAAACCACTCTACTGGAGTTACCTAGAAATAACTTCTCTGTATAGAGCGCAGCACAAGTTTGTAGTGTGAAAGAGGCGTAAGAAAGTCAATGGCAGATATGAGGAAAGAAGCATCAGCGAGTAGTTTTATTCTGAATGAGCTTTAGTGCTTCTTCACGCTGGAGCCTTTAACGTTGAGCTCATTGTAATGGGTTTGATTTTTTGCAGCTGCTTTGGCATTTCTGTGAACACAAAATAGTAAAGAAACATTTTTAAATTAAACAGGACAAATCGCATTTCAGTGCAACCCTAGATTCTCTTTCACATGTGACCTTTAACAGTCTGGTGTCATGTAATATGGCTGTGCATGTATCAGCTGGTTAGTTCAGCTATTTAAGGAACATTAACTTCTGGCAAACGTTCTGCCATCCTGCAGTTCAGTGCAGTGATACGAGTCACCCGCTCGTCATTAATCTTACACGACCAACGTTACAAAATACACTTTTTTTCATCCTAAAACTTGCTTGTTTTCAATCTTTAAATGAGATGAAATTGTATTCGTCTGAAAGAAGAAAGTCATATACAGTACCAGTCAAAAGTTTGGAAACATTACTATTTTTAATGCTTTTGAAAGAAGTCTCTTATGCTCATCAAGCCTGCAGTTAAAAAAAACCTAAAAAAAACCCAGTAATATTATGAAATATTATTACAATTTAAAATAATGGTTCTCTCTTTTAATATACTTTAAAATGTAATTTATTTTTGTGATGCAAAGCTGAATTTACATCAGCAAGTACTCCAGTCTTTGGTGTCTTATGATCCTTCAGAAATCATTCTAATATGATGATTTGATACTCAGTTATTATCAATGATGGAAACAGTTGTGCTGTTTAATATATTTTTTTGGAATATTTTTTTCAGGATTCATTGATGAGTAAAACGTTAACAGCATTTATTCATAAAAACAGCATTTATTCAAAATAATAAAACATTTCTAACAATATAAATCGTTACCATCACCTTTTATCAATTTAACGCATCCTTGTTGAATTAAAGTACTAATTTCTTAAAAAAAAAAATAGTTATTGTTCCCAAACTTTTGAACGGTAGTGTATATTGTTACAAAAGATTTCTATTCTAAATAAATACAGTTCTTTTTAACTTTTTATTCATCAAATAATCCTGAAAAAAGTATCTCAGGTTATAAAAAAAATATTAAGCAGCACAACTGTTTCCAACATTGATCATAAATCATCATATTAGAATGATTTCTGAAGGATCATAAGACACCAAAGACTGGAGTACTTGCTGATGAAAATTCAGCTTTGCATCACAAAAATAAATTACATTTTAAAGTATATTAAAAAAGAGAACCATTATTTTAAATTGTAATAATATTTCATAATATTACTTCTTTTTTTTTTTTTTAACTGCAGGCTTGATGAGCATAAGAGACTTCTTTCAAAAACATTAAAAATAGTAACGTTTCCAAACTTTTGACTGGTACTGTACACCTAGGATGGCTTGAGGGAGAGTAAATCATGGGCTAATTAAAAATTTTGGGCGAACTATCCCTTTAAAATGAATCAGGATTTCTCCCAGCTTCAGTATTCAATGGACATTTAGATAAAAAAACACACACACAGTTCATCTGATTTGAAATGGCAGCAGCATCAGAAGTGTGTGTCACTGACCTGCGTGTCTCCTGTGGTCCTGTGATGGCTGCTCGGTGTACGGCTCGATGCCTCGGCGCTTCCAGGCGGGACATGGGCGCAGAAACGTGGAATCTGGAGACCTCACGCTGCCACTCGTCATCAAAGGACTGGGCCTCCGCTGAAGAGAACAAGCACAAGGCCCACGTCAGATACAGCGTCTGCAGGAGCTAATGGCCCTGATATACTTCACAGCAAAATCTATCAACTGGTGTGATGTCGGACAAAATCAGGCCAAAAGGCAGTGTGCTTGGAGCTCGTTTCTGGAGCACTTCGGGAAAACAAATATCCATTTGGACTTGTTTGTCAGTTGTCTGCAACGGTGAAAATCTGATTTCTTCGAAATGCCATTTTGGCATAATACTTTTTAGGTGTAAGGATTTATTCAAATCATTTATGCCAAGTATAAGTAAAGTGAATATTTTTCTTGACATTTTATTTTAACTAATTTTTTTCCGAGCATTTGCTTAAGAGTAGTAAAAGAACATGCATTGAATGTGTTTTTCACTGCTTGCTTATCCTTCTTTACACGTTTACTTCACCAGAGAAACTTAATCACTTATTTGTCTCTTTAAATCAGTCCTCACTTTCATCCATGTTCTGGAAGTCCTGGTTGAGTTCTTTCTCTCCGGTTTTCCTGTTCTCTTTCCTCTCGATGACGTGGCCTCTGTCCTGAATGTGATGGCCAATGGACATCTTTACTTGTCCACTCTCTGAGTCCTTCAGACTCTTCCTGGTCTCCTTTACCTGAAAACACCATAAATTACTTCCTAATGTTGCTCAACAGGTGTGTTTAGATGTTTGAGAGTGATTGAGAGGAGTACTCACTCCTCCAGGAGCACAGCGTGTCTGAGATGAGGCCTGGAAAACTTTTGGGGCCTCATTTCCCATTTTAGAGTATGTCATGACAGAGGAGGAGGAAAACGAGTGGCTGTTGGAGTCTGACGCCATGTTTTCCTGAAAGAAACAGTTACAAAAACATCTGAGAAACTATCTACCAATAACTGCAGGACACTGAATTCAGTCTAGTATTCATGTGTGACTGATTCATCAGTGTAATTACTGACCGGGTGTTCGTCTGTGTCGTGAATGATACATATGCACAACAAAATAACATTTTTATTTTAAATTTTATGAAAATATGATATCAAAAAAGATTTAAATTATAAATCACTTTTTTAATGTCACATGTGCCATGGTGCCAAGTCTTGAGAGCGTACAGAATACATTTAGACATACTTTACAATATATACACAATATACATAATAAATATACAATAGGGTTCAGACAATACACAGTTATACACATAACACAGCTGCAGATGTGCAGGGATAAGTAGGTGATGGCAGAGTTGATTAATGTGTTAAAGTGCAGTGATTGCAGCATTAGAGTCCAGTTTGGTTGAAATAGTGGTGATGGAGTTTAAAGGAATCCTATATTATGCCATTTTATGAAGTCTTGATTTTGTTTTTGGGGTGTACTAGAATATCCTTTCATGCTTGATTGTTCAATAAACACATTATTTTTCACACATTTTGCATTATTACAGAACCTCTCTCCCCAGTCTGCCTCGAATGTGCCGTCTAGTTCCTGTTTCGATGAAGCCCCTCCTTCCGAAATACGAAAAGTGCTGTGATTGGTCCAGTGTGTTGTAATTAGCAGCGCTTACCGTGTGTTCACAAATCTGTTTCATCTGCTCAGATGTAAATATTAGGGATGGCTTCAATTTCAAATCATTTCGAGCCGATTCAGACCCTGACAATGTTGACTAACAAAAGGATTGTTCTGAACGGATTTCTTGCATAGACTTTGCAAGCACGGATTTAACAGGACGTTCCAGAGCGGGATGTTTTTTGTTGTCATTTTCTTATACATTTTAGATACAATGTTATCCACCATTTAATCATGATATTTGTCGGGAAACTATGGTAATACAAAGAGTAATCGATCACAAAATCAAGGATAATTTTCCTAAGGGACAGTGAACAGTCTTACAAAAGCAAGAGCTTACAAAAGCTACAGTAAACACTACATCAATACTGTAATGTTAGTTAGCAGGCTAGCGGAGACAAAGCTTTGCCCTTCATCTAAATCATAGAAACAACATAAAACTTATAATTGGAACTTGATAGAAAACACAACTACAAATAATAAGACATTCATACTTAAAGCTGCAGTCCGTAGTTTTTCCTCTTTGTCGCCATCTCTGTTCGAAATCTTCAATTGCAGTTATTCGCGGAATTATCAGCTTTACGCGGGTTGTGCCTCGGCACGGCACAGCGCGGATGAATCCAGTGTTTTGAGGAGAATGTGCGGCTGTCAGTCGCCGCCGGTGTGGATACTGACATTCGCAATCACAGATTCTACTTTTTGGAAGTATGACCAACATAAGAATTTTCACTGAAAAAATGTAATCCGAACACAATTAAGTAACATCCACTTTTGTTCTGACCAACTAAGGGAAAAAAAGCATTGCAATAAATCGCGCTGATTAAATCTAACGATCGCTTATCATATCACGTCAAACCGTGCAAATTATACTTTGTTCTCAAATAATAAATGTTAACAACATCAGCATTGCGTGACTACATTTAATGCCCTTCTGATATTTATCCTTGTTTTCACATGGCCCTGGTTGCAGTCTCTTTTTTTCTGAAGCCACTACGAAGTCTGAAATCTTACGCGTTTTACAATGGGTGAATCTCCAGTTGTCGCTGGTGATTGTCATTTGAACCTTTCTGTATACGCCATCAAATTGATGTTTAATTATATCCAGTGCTGTTAGAAAAGGCTATAAATCTCCACCTCCAGCATCCTCACACTCATAGTCTACTAGCCGAAACTCTTCTTTATGTGGACAGATGTGACGTAATGACGCAAAGACATGCTCGAATTTCCCGCGGAAATCCATCAGAACCACTAGAATTAAAAACATTATTACAAGTTTACCGTTTTGAATCGAGCTAAGGCAAGCAGAGAGTTTTAAACACTGGCTGGTTATGTACTTGCTCAAAATTTTATTTTGGTACATTTTTAACTCAATAAAGTGCAGCTTTAAGTTGTGATCCCAAAACCTGGCCGCCACACCAGAGTCTTGTCACATTTGGCCGGAAGCTAGAATATTACTTTGTAACGTGTTAAATATGAATATTTTTCTTACACAAACTCATTTTGCTTCAGAAGGCCTTTATTAACCCCCCGGAGCCGGTTGGAGTTTGTTTATGATGGATGGCGACCACTCCAAGTTCGTCAGCCATAGGAAGGTCAAACTAATTAGTTTTTGAAGCCATTATCCGTGCCTTTCCGAATAATGTATTCAGCTTGAGGATCACCTCTAATAGTCAGGACTAATTATTCTTCAAATGTAATGGAATTTTAAATGAACCAGAATAATTGAATTGCCTACAATTCCCATTCCTACTGTTACTATGAAAATCAGCTCATTATAAAAACCCATTTTAAAAGAGCATTTTCCACAACCTTGCATGTGTTCAGTTTATTAAGTTGAATCCTTGGCAGAAGGTGCAGATAAACTCGCTGAGAATGTGGTTCCTAGAGTATTGAAGAGATGTATGACAACAGAGAGGTCAGACTTACAAAGTTTCTGTGCATCGCCTCCATCCTGTTCCTCATGCTGTCTATCATAGAGAAAGGATTGCCAAAGAAATCCAGCTCCTGTTGACATTTATCACACACATTTAGTGACACAGCAAAGAACAGATTCAACTACTGCCATCTAGACGGCAGTTATTCAAAGGAAAAGTACTTGAGTTTGTATCATCACTTAATTTCCCTACATTGTCCTTAAATCAGAATTGTTATTTAAACTATTTTTTATAATAAATTGTATTTAGAGTTAAAATATTACACTAAAAGCTAACTGTGTAGAGCTGTGATGTTCACTGGCCTGTGTGAAGTTGCATGAAGTTGTGCTACCAGACATGAAATGCATTAGCAACTTCTTATTCTGTCATGTGATATATTTCCACTTCACTTCTGTCATGTGATATATTTCCAAGTGAAACAAGAAACAAATTGGATGGAGGGGAAAAATATGCTTCTTTTTTAAATCTATCCTTATTTGCTTTTATTGCTTTAACCTTTGATAAAGGGGTGAAGCAGGTATTACATTTTGTACACACGCCAGAGTCTCGTTACGTCATGGCCGCCACATCAGAGTGTCATGGTTTTCAGGTTAACTCTCTCTCTCTCTCTCTCTCTCTCTCTTTCTCTCTCTCTCTCTCTCTCTCTCTCTCTCTCTCTCTCTCTCTCTCTCTCTCTCTCTCTCTCTCTCTCTCTCTCTCTCTCTCTCTCTCTCTCTCTCTCTCTCTCTCTCTCTCTCTCTCGCTGATTGAGTCATCTGTATCACCTGGTCCTCATTAGCACAACTCTACTTAACCTGTGCCTTTTTTGTTCTGTGTTGTCAGAAGTTTGGTGTTTATTGGGCAGTGTGTTTCAGCTCACAGTTGTGCCTCAGTCCTGTATCAGTCTGGATGATTGCTACTCTGATGAATTCGGATCTTGTTTATGGACTGTCTGCTTGCGGCTCTTGTTGGTGCCTGGATACCCACGACTATCTGTACCAGTGTCTAACTGGCTTTGCCTGCTGTTCACACTAGTGTCTATCTAATAAATTCACCTTACTGCGATTGCGATTGTCTTGTTCATCTCTGACACAGAGTCTCGGCACATCATGGCCACACGCCAGACTTTCTTTATGTCATGTCTGCCACACCAGACTCTCATCACGTTATGGCCGCCACACCAGAACCTCATCACGTCTCTTGTCTAGCTTTGTTGATGTAACCTACTGTTGGTGAGTTAAATCAAGCCTGTTTCACGAGTTCACACTTACAAATAATCAGATAAAGTAGTATGCATATTTGGCGTACTGTCTGAGGAGAGGGCTCCGAACCCAGAGTATTTCCCCGTATTTTTGTTTAGGAAAGTAACCAGGTGAGTGTAAAGCCTCTGTTATACTTTCCGCGACCGCGAGGGTCCCCATGACGTAAAAATCGTTTTGATTGCTGATGTTGGAGAATTTCCCTTGTCTCATGTAAAAGTCTGAATGTTGTAATGCCAAGCAGAAAATGGGTCACAAGGATAAGAGAATGGAAAAGTACCCAGAAATCTGTAAATGCAGGTGTTGGGATGCACTGGAATAAAATCATGTTATATAAGATGTTCCACCAATAGAAGAAGGTCTAGGGGGAGATGTTTTTAATGGTGGCAAGGCCACAAGGAGTGACAAAGAAGAAGAGATAGATATGAGGGTACCCATTGGGCACCTAGAGATGAGAAAAAAGTATAAGACATGAGGACTGGGAATGGTAACTTTAGATGTCCAGATGGCCAGCTGGCGTCTCACTTTGTTGCTTGTCATTTAATTTAATTCTTCTGACCTGGAACTTCGACTCTGAGAGCTTTTTTGAGACTTGAACCAAAAAGGACTGAATTGAATTTGCCACAACACTGACTATTGACATGATTAGATAGATCATTTGAACGTGTTCCTCCCGAACTTTAATAAAACACTTTTTTTTTAAATCTAATTCATGGTTTTTAATAATAATGCACATGGGTTCTCAACTTCAATTTGCCTTCAGTGGATAAAGGTTACAATATGATTCATGAAAAATTAAACAATTCATTGATTACCGCAGCAGAAACTAATAAAGAGTCTTATCTTATTAATAGATTAATTAATTAATTGTCATCATGGATTAATTCCCTATCCCAAGTATTAACTTAAATTAATGTGTTAATTACCACAATGGGTCGAAGCCATGTATTTCAACTTCCAGCATCTTTTTTAATGAATCATTAGCCAAGATTTCCCTTACATTATGACTTTACTTGTTGATATAATTGTTACCATTTTAATTGAAAATAACATGCAAATGTCCAAAAACATTACTTTCAGTTATCACTTTTAAAAAGTATTTTCAGCTTCATCTTTTAAAAGTATGCTAAAGTGATTTGAGCATTTTTCAAGATTTCTTTTTCATAAGGGTTGTAACTACATAAAGGTTGTGACTAAATTCATGTTGAAACTTTTAATTTTTACTATGTTTTTACTATGTGTGACTAAGTTTTCATGAGAGTCACCCGTTAATGGCATCTATATGAAAAGTGTGTGAAAACATGTTTTAATGTTTCTGTAACTCATGGTGCTGAGAGCTCTGAATAAGTCCCAGAATTGGAAGCTGTCACCTCTGGTTATCACATCTAATAATGGAGAAGCAGCTCGTGTTTCTCTGAACAGTTTAGGCCAGCATTGCCCAAGTTCCTTCTTACGGTCAAGTCGATTCAAAACCATCAACACTCCTCAAGCTATTAATGTCTCTGGAGAGGACGACACCACTATCTGCTCGCCGTTGGAGTGTATTTTTAAGTGCTTCAAAATCTGCTGGAGGACAGGTCATGTACGCTATTTCAGGTCAGCTGTGTTTAGAAGACACAACCCTGAGGTCATGACCCATTTATACTACATGCTATCACAGCAGAGGGTCTCATGTTGCAGGTCTTGTGTCTCATCTGGGCAGAGGGATTATTCAACAGATGCACTGGGAAAAACACTTTCGATTTAGCAAATGATCCACACAAGAGAGCTCTAGGAAGAGGACACAGTTCTGGGAATAATCAGAACGTCAGCAACGCTTTGGACGTGACATTAACACTGTTTCTCAGGTTACTTAATGGACACATCTGTTGCTAAACTGCACATGTGACTCATACGCTGGTTCAAAATGTTGCCAAATGTGTAGAAGTATTTTATATGATCAAATGATGATCACCATGTGAAGTAAGCAGCCAAAAAGGAAAAGTCATAGCCCGTCACTGTTCACTTTTAGCAAACCACTAACAGCGAACTAGTTTTTGAAGTTAATTGGTATTATACAAGTTGTATGTATTTTTAATGAAAAGTGAATGCATTTCCACAATCCTACAGTTTGGAAAATTAAGGGACGGCTGTTAATGAATTTACTAAATGTTGTCCATCAATGTTACTGACTTATGAATATTTTTAATGAACGCATTCATCAAATTGGGTGTCATGTGGCACATTTATTTTTCAGCGTATAACTAAAATGCAAAACGAATATACACACAAAAAACTGAATATATAAACTAAACTGCAAAATGAATATAACATATAATGAATATAATATATAGTCTTGTTCCAGAATAATAGTTCTGAACAAAAACAAATGTGGGCGGGGCTTGATTGTGTCTGTGGGGAATTGATTGGATGGTTGTGGTTTGCTATTGGTGGATCTCATGTGAGTGACAGGTTATAGCTCCGCCCTCGTCATCAGAGAAGAGAAGAGATGCTGCAAGAGGAACTTATTCTGAGTCAAGATTATTAACACAATAATGATGTGCACTCATAAATCATTTATAATAAATACTGCAATGTTCTATAAAAAATAAGAAATGTCCATTTTGATTGCATGGAGACTTTAAATAAAAATATTAAACTATTAAACTAGTAGTTTACTAAGAGCATGCATCAAAGTGTACTTTCGTAAACATAAAATGGGCTAGAAGTATATAACTAGTAAACTAAAAGTATACCAATAATTTCACTTATAGTATAGTTGCAATGATAAAGAAAAAATTAGACGTAAACTACTTTTAAACTAAGTTTACGACTGTTATACTTACAAGTATACTTTTATAAACAAAACATTTGGCCAATATACCCACAAAATGGTACATGTACAAGAATACATATAGTGCTGATATTAATATACTTACTACATAAAGTCTACTTGGAAAATATATTTGAACTTTACAATAATAAAATGTATAGCTTATTTTTCATTCTTGTTCTGTTCTGAATACTATTAAATTTGTGAGGGGAAAATAGCAAAATTTGTAGTGTATAATGTGTGTAAATGTTTTGTTTTATGTACCAGTATTTAATCTACATATACAATTAATACAATTGTTTGCAATTACAAGATTAGCCATGTATTTTGGAGTTAGATCAGTTTCTCGTTTTCTCTCGTGTCGTAAACTCTAGGGGCGAGGATCTAAACCGTGAATTTGTAAGGGGCCGATATTCAAATGACGATTGTTTTCAGCATTCGATCATTCGTACAATGGGATTGGCAGCATATGAATGTTTCATGAATCACACGAGAACCCTGTCGGAAGGTGATTTCTACGTTAGATTGATAAATGAGGCCCAATGCATTGTGTTTAGGCCCTAGTTGACTGATATCCCACAAGCAGAGCTGTATATTCGGCTATGTTTTCTAAGAAATAATCAATACTTATGGATGAACAGAAAGTCAGTGTACAGTGTACACATATTTCGGCAAAAATTCGGAGAAAATTGAGAAGTCATTAGTCACATGACATTTACAGCTCATGCGATTGGCTCAAACTGTTCTGTCTATTGCAGGGTTCCTCAAACTCGGTCCTGGAGGGCCGCTGTCCTGCAGTTTAGCTCCAACCCTGATCAAACACACCTAGCTGTGAGTTTCTAGTGATCCTGAAGACATTGATTAGCTTGCTCAGGTGTGTTTGATCAGGGTTGGAGCTAAACTGTGCAGGACAGTGGCCCTCCAGGACCGAGTTTGAGAAACCCTGGTCTATTGCTTTTTTTTTTACCACCTCAGAACCATGGCAAGTCTCAAAAGTTTATATATTATCGTTAACAATAATTTTTAAACTGGAGGAAATATATAGTGATTTTCACTTCCACTCCATTTTGGCAAAAAATCTGAGAAAATTGAGAAGTCATTAGTCACATGACATTTACAGCTCATGCGATTGGCTCAAACTGTTCTGTCTATTGCTTTTTTTGTTTTTGTTTTTACCACCTCAGAACCATGGCAAGTCTCAAAAGTTTATATTTTATCATTAACAATCATTTTTAACTGGAGGAGGAATCCTGCTGTTGCTCTATATTGTGGCATCTATTGCAACCCAAATTTTACACCCCTAAACGGCACGTAACAAACCAACTATGATTGCTCACTGTAGGAAGGTACTCTATGTTAGCCTGTCAGATGCTATGTGTTTCTCAAAATGACAGTTCTTGGCCAAAATAAGCTGCGAAGTGGACCAGATTTCATGCTGCTAGTCAAACGTCTGGCTCCGCAGGTGCTAGCATGTCCCATCCATCCCTGACCCCAAAACAACCCAAACCTCATCTAAAGCCCTGACCCATGGGTGAGCATGCTATCTTTACCGGCTCTCGCTGGCGTTTACACGCGGCCGTGAAGAGGCTGGCATCAGATGAAAGTAATTACCCGGGATAAATATACTGAGCAGAGAGAGGTGGGGAATTACAGATGGACACGGGGACTAAGTTTAGCGTTCTGAGCTGCCAAAGTGGCCAGCTGGTCTGTGACACGCTGTCCACCGCGGCCAGGCTGTTAGCATACAGCAAGACAACAACTTTAAGCAGCGTTTAGTTAAAGGTTAGTGCTAGAATACACTCCTTTATTTTTTGGCTAGTAATAATGCATTACTAGTGCTATTGCTCACAGTTAGTGATCTGAACAATCCCCTAACCACACCTGGAGAAAGTGTGGTGTGTAACTCATCCTGCATCACTGTTGTTGTTAGTTTTTACTACGGACATTCCTCAGATCATGTGTGTGTTTGAGGAGAGTGTGCTGCTACTTTAGTAAGTGAATCAGACACACCGTTTTCACCTGCTGGACCAGAAAACAGCTGAAAATATCCCACAGGGACCCGAGCCACATCTAGACTTGAGCAAGTCAAGGCCGTGACACACCAAACTGACATAAAAGAGCTATCGTGACGAAAGCTGACTGTGTTGAAGCCTTTCTGTTCCTGCGTGTCTGTATATCAGTGTTTCCCAACCACTGTGCCGAGACACACTACTGCCGCTTGTCAGTTGTGCCATGATATTACATTTTTAAAAAAGAATTAAAAATAAATGCTATAAATAAAAATATAATATCGCTGTTAGGTCGAAACATTGAATCTCTCCATATTTTGTCATTGTTTTATCAAATTAATGCTATTGGTCATCCTTTACGTCTGTATGTGGGTTTTACAAATGTTTAAACCAGGGTTCACCAATCTCGGTCCTGGAGGGCCGCTGTCCCTGCAGAGTTTAGCTCCAACCAGCTCCAACACACCAGTTTGAAAGTTTCTAGTATGCCTAATGAGACCTTGATTAGCTGGTTCAGGTGTGTTTAATTGGGGTTGGAGCTAAACTCTGCAGGACAGCGGCCCTCCAGGACCGAGATTGGTGAACCCTGGTTTAACCAATAAAAAGCATTTAAAAGAGGTTATGACTAAACCATCAGCTCCTCAAACTGTCAGTCAAACCTAGGGCTAGGTATTGACACAAATTTCACAATTCGATTAGATTTCGATTCCGATTCGATTCGATTCAATATTGATTATTTTGGATATCAGGTACAATACATGGCAAATTTCAAATCTCTTAGCTAATGCTGGTAACTATGGGAGTCAGTTGTAGCCTATAGGCTTCATTAGCCTACTATAATATTGAAGGTAAAAATTAACTGATTTGTATAAAAACTTAAATTATACTTATATTATATGCAACACCCTTCAGTCATTCCCTTAGCTGAGCGGAAATCAGGCCTTAAGTCTCATACTTAAGGAAAAAACTTAAGGTGCTTTTATAATGCAACCGGGCACTGGACTGTAGTATCTGGACTATGATAGTCATGAGCATCTAGAATGGGGAAACTCCCAACTTTACAAGCCAAATCTAAAAGCCATTCTGGGGTTGATGGGATCAACAATAGAGGACGACACCACAGGCTGAAGAATGGAGAATAAGTTAACACTCACGCGGCCAGTGCGAGTGTTTGGGCTGGTGTTAGGTTGACCCGCGCCCCTGTCTGTGATGCTGGGCATGAAGCCCTGGCCGAAGGGGTCAGAGAAACCCCTCATCATCTGCCGCATGCGCTCATGATGCACCTGGAACATGTCGCTGGAGAAGGACATCAGACAGAAGATCAGATGAATAAACCATGCTTGCAATCTTGCTCTTTGACAGTGGATCTCAACTGGTGGGTCGTGACAACAGGGGCCAGTTGCATAAACTTCTCTGTTAAAGTCCCCCTGTGGTGAAAATCCAGCTTTTAATGTTGTTTATGTGTCTATGTGGTGTTTTTAATGTGCTTTAAGACAAAGCATGTGTAAATTCATAAGTCGACAGCATTGCTGAGTATTTCCTCCTTAAAACTGCAGTGAACCAAAGACAGTCTCAAAAACACACTTTGAAATCGCTGGTGTTTCTGACGTCACAAACTACCTTGTAACCAATCAGATCAACGTGTGATCGCCAACCAGTGGATTTCTGAGCTGAGTGAGTGAGTGGAGGCGGGGCTCATTTGCATATTCATAGACCCGCACATACTAAATGAAGCACAGTTACATAAAAAAAAAATGGTTAAATATGTAATTTTGGTGATCAAAGATGAGTTTTAAGGCATACATTTATTTACTACAGGGGGACTTTAAGATTGTGTCTGAAGAACTAGCTTAGGCAAGAGGTAATCAGTCTTACTTTTCCAATTCAAATTAGACCAATCAACCCTTTTATGTAACTGACTTAAAAGTTAGTACCGGTCTTGAAGAAAAAAATTAGATGACTAACTTTTAAGACTAGTTTAACTGGTTTATGCAACGGCCACTGACGTCAACATGGACAAGCTGTGTGTGACAAGTGTGACGTGCTCTCAATCTCAGAAACCATGACCCAAACTACACAAGAAAGACAATAAGACTACATTAAAGGGGTCATATGATGCAATTTCTTGTTTTCCTTTTTCTTTAATGTGTTATGTGGCTGTTTGTGCATAAGATCTGCAGAGTTACAAAGTCTCAAACCCAAAGAGAAATTCTTTGTAAAAGTTAAGGCTCAGCCACACCTACCTAAAACGCTTCGTTCAAACACACACCCCACAAATCTTCGTCAGTGTGTGGGGTAGGGCTGTGCCGGTAACTTGACGACCGCACCACCGCTGTGGCTGAGTAGCACCGGCGCTGGTCCGCCAAAACAATTTTTTTTTGTATGTGAATGCTGTTTTACATGAATATAATGACAGGAGTGAAGCACAAAACTTTGTTTACAAAATAAATAATAGGTTAGCAATTAAATGTTACATCGCAGCCATGGAAACGTTTGGATTTGTGACGAATGAGAGCCAATAAATTTAAGCTTTGTCGGCTTTGTATTCTGTTTTGCAATCCGGTCACTCGATTATCAGCGAATTTAACAATATTCTATTAGTTAATCCACTGGACATGTCTCTTGTTTCTTTTCCCAAATCTTCACTCACATCTCACCCATTTTCGCAGGTGATTATAAACGTTTCTTCCTTTGGTTCGCGTTTAAGTAGGCCTATTATATTCGCATTCATTACTGTGGTAAAGTAGGAACGCTGTAGGAAAGATAGCCTACCTTTTTACTTGCACATAGAATTCTTTTTAACACAGTTTGTGCTTGTTATTATACTTGGTAAGGCACGTCGAGTTTATTAGTAAACCACGTTTCACAGGCGCGGGTGATTTTAGTTTTGCTTTCTCTGGCAGCACAAAATCAAGCATAGCTTAAATGTCTTGCCCTTGTGGAAGATAAAATTCACTCTTCAGACCTTTTACAAGAAGTAGAAAACCTGAAGATATTAGAAAAGAGATCCATGTGGCCCTATTTTAACGATCTGAAACGCAAGTAACTTTGTGGGCGGGTCTTGGCGCTGTTGCTATTATACCGGTGGGATAAATGCCTCTTGCGCCCGACACAAATCTAAAATGTGTTGGTCTGAAGTAGCTTCATTATTCATAGGTGTGGTTTGGGCGGAACGTGAAATAAACCAATCAGAGCGTCATCTCACATTCCCTTTAAGAGCAGGCGCGCTTGTTCCATGGCGGATTGCTATTATAACGGCGGATTTGCCAGGAGCGGTTCACAGCCGAGGAGACCGACGTTCTCGTCAGGGCCGTAAAACACAGAGAAGTGACATTGGGGATGGAGAAACACACCCAGATTAGCTTCGGTTAAACAGGCGTATGATAATTTGGGTAAATGTGTAAGCTAGATTTATGCTTATTTTTTCACATCTTCATGGACACAACAATGATTTCCCTCGTGTGGAATATTTTTCCTTGTAATAATGTATGATTTTCTAAAAATGAAAACTGCTGCTTCTGTGTCTAGATGAGAGAAGCAAAGTGTATGAGCGTTGTGCACACACTACATTGATTATGGCCAAGCATGCGCCCTTAAAATAGCATCTGGATAACATGCGCCACTGACTTTAGACGAGGTTTCTCCTGGTCAGTGGCGGAATTGTTTTCTGAAACTGCAAAATAGCACCAGGGAACGTTTGCGCCGGAACACGCCTCCTCTCTTCCCTGAACCGCCCCCGGGAGCGCAAGTTCATTCCCTGATTTATCGACGTGCGTCTGTGGAGGGAAAAGTCCGTACTTCTGAAAAAAGTACTTCTGCTAATCAGTTTGTGGGCCACTATTACCTAAAACTGTGTCTATTAATGCAGATTGTCTGTCGTTCTCACTACTTTGAGGAAATATTTGTTTTACCAACGTTTATGTTACATCAGATAATTCACTCTAGAGCTCGGCTAATGTTGTATGTACTGTTATTGATACAGTTTCCACGTGTTCACCGCAATATATTAGAAAAATACTCTGTAAATAAATTAGTACAAGTCAAATAATCGGTTTGTTGATGGACATGCACTTGTTAATGCTGATGGTGAGGAATTACAGTTGCAACATCTCATAATGTACCTCAAACTGAGTAGCGTATCACTGAGAAACACTCCTGCTCGAGTCGTCCTTGCGATGGAGGTTCGGGTTGAATTAATTCTTCCTATGTTTCATCATCGGACTCGCGCTCGCATTGATATGGTCAAATCGACGTCATTGTTCGTTACTGTGTTTAGTTTACGGTGTAGGAAGCCTCAGGACAAGCAGAGCTGACGTTATGGCGGCAATGGGTGGTTTTGGTTTCGACGCGCTGTACACAGTAAACCAATCACAACAGACTGAGCTGTCTGGCCAATCAGAGCAGAGTAGCTCGCGGAAAGGCGGGATTTAGAGAGATTGATTCAGCTGACGAGTCGTTTGAGAATCATTGAAAATCTGGTGATGGGCAAATGTATATTATGAGGAAATTAAACAGTTTTTTTTACCTTTGATGCATGTAAACATGTTGTAGGAGACTCCAAAACAACATTAGGAAACGTTAAAATAGCATAATAGGGGCACTTTAAGAATTTGCTACTGACTATTCAAACGTGAGTTTTGAGCAGTATAGAGTAATGCTTGTTTGTTGTTTCTATGGTTTTATGTTTACATAGTGTTCTCACACCCGTAGCGCAGCGCGACGCGAAAAAAGACAGTAAGTCATTACAATCAGTAATTGTGTCCCCAATGAAATAAAACCTTACTTGTTTCAAAGCGTTTCAGAAAGGACCTTTTTTTTTTGAAAAAGACTTTTTTTAAACCTAAAACCGAGTGAACACATTGCATGAAATACACAAAATAATGTTCTTTTTAGAACCATCATATGACCCCTTTAAACACAGCTTTACTTGCAGTGAGGATAAACAAGTGCTCCATTTTCCCGTTCAGACTGTGCCATGCTTATAATTTCCCAAACTGTTGGGTCAATGTAGTTTATGGTAATACTACTAGACTTTAATGTTAGAATTCAAAGACATCTGTGTTAACAGTCACAGTGCATCGCATGCATCGAGGACAGAAGTGCCTACCTTGAGGAGCTATTTTAGAAAGGAAAGAAGAGAGACAAGAAACATCATTACACTGTCTATTTACAGCATAATGGCATAAAGCATGCTGGCCATCTCTACATGTCTGTACACTGACTTCACAACCAAGACCTCGGACAGATCTGAGATCAAACTACAAATTAACTCATGTAGGCCTATGAAAGGGCACAGTAAAAGGTTAGGCTTTATTTTAAGGTGTCCTTTTTACATGGTAAATTTAGGCTACATTTAAGTACTGAGTATTATTAATTAACCACATGTACTTACTATGGGCTTGGTTTAAGGTTAGTTGCATGTTATTTAATTATGCACAAGTTATTAGGCTATGGCAAGCCGTTTAAACATTTAATCTTTAAAACCTACTAGTCTCTATTTTCATGCTACTAGTACTTATTTTTTTAGACACTAGTATCTATTCTATTAAGTGCTAGGCTAATTCATTAGCTACTAGTGCCTATTCTTTAGATAGTAGTACCTTTTTAAAAGATACTAGTAGCTATTCATTAGTGCCTATTAAATTGGTACTAGT
This sequence comes from Squalius cephalus, assembly GCF_949319135.1. Lineage (NCBI taxonomy): Eukaryota > Metazoa > Chordata > Actinopteri > Cypriniformes > Leuciscidae > Squalius > Squalius cephalus. Next base: position 37,821,868 of record NC_137132.1, on the reverse strand, counting down.
ACTTATTTATTAGAGATACTAGTATTTATTCCAAATGTTACTAGTACGATTTTCTATTTTACTAGTAAGATTTTTAATTGAACTCTACAGTGGCCGTTTTGACTAGTCATAACATAAGACGAGTAAAAAAGCAGTTGTGACTAGTAAAATAAGAATAGTTACTAGTAACAATTACAAAAGATACTAGTGTCTAATAAATAGGTACTAGTATCTATTGAATAAGTACTACTAGCTAATGAATAAGTACTAGTATCTAATTAATAGGTACTAGTATCTAATGAATAAGTACTAGTATCTAATGAATAAGTACTACTAGCTAATGAATAAGTACTAGTATCTAATTAATAGGTACTAGTATCTATTGAATAAGTACTAGTATCTAATGAATAAGTACTAGTATCTAATTAATAGGTACTAGTATCTAATGAATAAGTACTAGTATCTAATTAATAGGTACTAGTATCTAATGAATAAGTACTAGTATCTAATGAATAAGTACTAGTAGGCTATCTATTTAATAGGTACTAGTATCTAATGACTTAGTACTAATATTTATTGAATAAATACTAATATAATAGGTACCAGTATCTAAAAAATAAGTAGGCTACTAGTACCTAATAAATAACTTCTAGTATCTAATAAATACGTACTAGTCACAGTTGGAATACACACTAGTCAGAACTGAATAGTTGATATCTGAATGACAGATCCCCATAGAAGTCAATGGCAAATTTTTTTATTTGTTACTAGTAACAAAATAATAGTTACTAGTCACTATTGAAATAAGCACTAGTATCTAATTAAGAAGTACTAGTATCTAATAAGAAATACTAGTAACTAATGAATAAGTACTAGTATCTAATAATAAATACTAGTAACTAATGAATAAGTACTAGTATCTAATAATAAATACTAGTAGGCTAACTAATGAATAAGTACTAGTATCTAATAATAAATACTAGTAGGCTAACTAATGAATAAGTACTAATATCTAATGAATAAGCACTAGTATCTAACAAATAAGCACTACTAGCATGAAAATAGATAGTAGGTTTTAAGGATTAAATGTTAAAACGGCTTGCCATAATTAGGCTACTATAGAAACTATAGTAAAAAGTTCAATGGCTACTGTCAACTGTTTAATTAACAACATTCTTCACAATATCTTCTTCTGTGTTCAGCAAAAGACTGATTGAAAGACAAACCGGGTGAAAAAATATTACACTACTAAAGATCAAATTTACAGAGCAAACAGTGTAAACTATATCAGTCAGCACTGCAGGCAGAGCGTATTTTAAACCACTTAATAAAAACACTTAGTAAACCTAGCACTACTAATGAAATTAAAACTATATATTTTGAATTATGAGATTTTGAATTATGACTTGAATTATGAACATAGTTTACATAATTAGCTGATTTCGAAATTATTCTACAATTAGCTCTAAAACGATTATAATGTTATATTTTCACATTTCTAAATAAGTAAAGCAAGATATTGAATATAAAAGTTCATAAGACTTACGAAAAGAAAGGGTCTTCTTCCAGCTGGAGTCTGTTGAACATGTTGTCGGTGAACTGAACTGAAGAAGAGCCGTTACTATCGAGACTCCACGCGCTGCGGGCGGAGAGTGCGCACGTGACCCTCTCTGAGCCCTGCGATTGGCTGAATCCTGAACTCTTCTTATTCTCTAGAAGCATCTACACATTTAATCCGTGTTCACTGTCATGCATATACTTGCTTTTCCTGCATACTCTTTGATCATTGTATATTACATATATTGCATTGTTCTTTCACTTGTATAGTGTAAAACGTGAACTACATGCTATATGCTATATTGGTCTTCGGAGTAACAGAAATGCTGTAACTTTGATCTGTAAAGTAAACTAAAACTACAATAATGTGCATCTGTAAATTTATAACATTATGCATTATATCTGTACAGAAATGCATCAGGTGTCCTGCAGATGAAGACTGGCAGTGTCTCACTGTTATTATCATGTCCACTAAAGCAGGTGTGTGTGTGTGTGTGTGTGTGTAAGAACATCCAGCAGGCCAGACCCGATCCTCAGACATCTGTCAGACGGAGAGGCCTGGCGTTCCCTCACAGTACACACACACACACACACACACACACACACATGTCTGTCAATAACATACCAGTGCACAGTGTGTGTGTGTGTGTGTGTGTGTGTGTGTGTGTGTGTGAGAGTGTCAGAGGGAAAGGCCTGGAATTCCCTCACAGTACACATACTTTCTGTGAGTAACATACCAGTGCACACTTAAACATGCAGCATGTGTGTGAGTGTGTGTGTGTGTGTGTGTGAGAGAGAGAGTAAGTGAGTGAGTGTGTGTGTCAGACGTAGAGGCCTGGTGTTCACACACACTTTCTGTCAATAACATACCAGTGCACATACATGCAGCGTGTGTGTGTGTGTGTGTGATTTGTCTGCATACATGAACCACAGAACAAAGGCACACTCATACTGTGTGCTGTAATTCAATGCCAGTGCTGTGGGCCGCATGATCTTTCTTTTTTGCGGGTCTGTTGATTAATAGATTGATTTACACTCGGCATTATTGAGCTGGAGGCTCATGGCTTTAGCAGAGGCAGGACACACACTTTCCAGCATGTTCCACACACGCAGGTTCACTGTGTTCAGAGGAACGAGGCCATCTAGTGTCTCCAGTCTGAACACACAGGCTGTGTCTCAAATCCCTCCACACCCTGATATAAGCCACTGTTTAAGGGGACAGACGTTCGTAGTGCTCTCCGAAACCATAGTGGACGTTATCGAGTGCACTTAATATTCAACAATATTATTGATCTGCCTGCAGTGACACCATTATATGACAACTGAACTGAGCTGGACGATCACATCACTGTTTTGTCCAGAGCGGCGATATAGATATTAACTAAGTTAATAACTAATGATTTTTACAACAGAAATAAATCAACACTGAACTTACTTAAGCTTTCTTCTAGAGACCCCCTGGAAAACTAGTCCCGTACGAATAAGGCTTAACATCATTCAAAGATAGATGTAATGAAACAAGGTGTTAATTATAATTTTTTTTTTTTTTTGGCAATTCAATTTTTATTCAATCATCAAATAAATACATGTTCCAGGACAGGAGTGAATTTCTTACAAAAAAAACAAACACACAAAAAACAAAAAACCAGAAAAACAGTACTGTATGTACACCCAAAAACCAACATCCCATTATCAGGTGATATTAATACACAACACTTCAGTTAACTCACAGTATATTGCATTAAGGAGTAACATTCCTGTTGAGGTAACGAATGAAAGGGTCCCAGTATTGCCTTTCAAAAGGTATCTAGTCCGTTCCTGGTGTAGAGTAGTGCGGTGGATAAGATTAATTATGTTACTAACCATGGAAATCTTAAGATTTTAAACTTATGATAAACTTCCCATTTTCATGTCTAATGGTGACTAACTTTCCATTCCAGATCTAACAATAAAACAAAATAATTCTTACTTCCTTTTATTTAGGGTGTAGCCATCAGACGAACTTTGGATATGATCTAACCTTCTAACAAGCTTTTGACTCAGTGTAACCTTGGTCAAGTGGAACTTTGAAAATGGACTCAATGTTCGGTTCTTTGACTGTATTGTGAAATGATTGACTGTAATATTAAGTGTCGATTTGCAGAGACTCTGTGTCGATCAGTAGACGCGACAGATTTATTTATTAAGTGTCGATTTGCAGACGCTAGATAGTCAGGTTTAGAAAAAATCCATTACAGTAGACATCAATTCCTCAAGCCACAATTTAACAGGAGGCTCAACCTTTTTCCAGTACAGTAACAACATTTTCTTGGCTGTGATCAAACTAAATATGAGAAATGTCTGTTGAACACTGTTCAACAAATGTACATAATTAGAATGACCTAATATAATAAGCACTGGGTTTGGTTCTACGTTTACCCAGAGAACATCTGACAGTATTTCAAACACTCTCTGTATTTTACAACAGAGAACAAAACTATGGGCTAAATCAGCATCCTCTGATTCGCATTTATCACAAAGCGGCGAAACATTAGGGAAAAGTCTAATTTATTTTTTGAGATTGCACCAAATCTGATGCTTCACCTCATAGAGACCAGTGGCATTGACCAGCGCTGACGCCATTCATGGGAAATACCCTTAAAAGATAAAAGGATGCTACAAATGCTTTCCTTGGACATGGAAAATGTATTTGTTTTTGATGAATATACGACTTGACCTGAAGGACAGACGCAGGTAATCAAAGTCACTCGATCACTGTCTGTTTAGGCTTGTTAAGTGCAAATCCACAGTCTAAACAGATAAACAGTGTTTTCATTATGACCTTATTTAACATTCAATACACATGCACAGAGTGCAAAACAAGAAGTGCATAGCCTTATGAAAAACAGAAAAAATGCCACTATCACAGCTGCTTGCATTCCTCTACTAATGCCTTTCATTATTTATTATTTATTATGTTAAATTATTGTAGTTGGGTTAGGTGGCTTAGGTTTTATTGCACATTTGTTATGTAAATTTGTTGTGTTTTATATATTTAAAGCTACACTGTGTAATTTTTTTAGTCGATTCTTAGCAAAAAACACTTAGTTCTTTCAAAAATATATGTGCTCATTAATGTATATTTACGTCTTTCAAGTAATAAAGTATTCTCGTAAGTTTATAATATGCCATACGGGTGAGGGGTTCGAATGCCGGTCGCCATGTTGCCCCTCCATCTTGAAACTACATTAACCAAAGAGGGACATTCCTGTAAATTCAAGCTTCGCCTTTCGTGCTTTACACTCAGTGACACAGAGACGAATGCGAGGGGGAGATTACTCGCGACTGCCGGCAGATTTGAAAGATTGCTGATGGAGGATCACGCCTATTCTCGAGGACATGTAGCAGAGTCGCCAAAGAAGCGAAAGAGAGAATTAAAACGTCAACGCGACAGGCAAATCAGCAAGACTAAAGTCAATACTGGAGTAACTTTTCCCAGATGGAAAGAGCTCATGAGGAGCAAAGATTTTAAAACAGACGCAGAAGTTGCCTGCTTTCTTCTCGACAGGTAATCCAGCCTATTTGTGTAAATTCAAAGTTTTATAGTTGCTTGTCTAACCATAGCATGGTTGTGCATAACTCCAGAACGACCTCTAGATAACTTGTGTTACTTTTCCTCACGTCAATGGTGAAAAAGTATTGTTTACCTTGTAACATAAATCTGTGCTGCGACGGATCACAGGTGATAGTTTTAAAGGCGCAATTGGACGAAGTCGAACTGGAAGCCATGTTAATCTTGTAATAATACGGCCACCGTAGGAGTTAAAATACCCTCGAAATTGAAATGAACAGAAACTAATATTCACTGGGTAGTCATATACAATTTCACCGCTAGATGGGGGAAAATATCACACAGTGTAGCTTTAAGTATATTTTAAACTTTTAATATATTGATTTGTTTTGTTTTTTTAAATAAAATGCCATTCTTTAATGTCATCCTTCGTCATTCGGTGGTTCTTTCTTTTTAAAAGTATCCGTTCAGGCACCGGTACCATTTTAACAGTATTGGTTTGGGTAAAAAACCCAAATTATACCCAACCCTAGTCAGTGCAGCTGCAGGGAAATTCGTTCAAGAGCAAGACAAAGAGATAGATCTGGAAGAAGAGTCTGCATTGCCACCAAAAGGGAGGAGGAAGAAGACAACCAGGCCTGGAGAGACTCCTCATGCTGAAACTGCCACAAGTCCAGAAAAGGTTTATGAAGTCAGAGTCCACAATCAGATCACGGACACAGCGAGCTACTGAGACACTGCACAGGACAGGAGGTTTCGGGCTCATGAAACACTCTAAAGTCGCGTTTCCACCGCAGGAACCTTCCCCAGAAACTGGAGACTTTGGGCTGGGACTCAGTGTGTTTACACCGCAGGAAACAAGGTCTAAATGAAGTTCTGGGTAAATATTTTCAGGGGTGGGACTTGGGCGCTGAACATGCTGATTGGTTGAGTTCATGCCGCATTTTGATTGGTTGACTCCACGCAGCATTTTATTTCAACCACCATTTTATTTAATCTGTTGTGGTCCCATATCCCTCCCCCCAACCCCGGTAGCCAGTTAGACACACACAGAAAAAAAAAATAAAAAAATCCAATTACCAGGCAAATATATATATATGCACATACATACGCATATGTACACACACACATACATACACAAGACTCTTAGAGAGCGAAATCAGGACACAAAACAACAAATAACAAATAAAACAAATGAGTAAGTTAGGAGGACTGAGTGAACTGTAGAGAAAAGTTAATAGTTGCCGACACCCAGGGTGCTGTGCCAGGCTGCTAGGATTCATAGATCAGCAGGAATCATGAGGGCTATGGCTCAATTACCCCTATAAAGCGGCTTATAGTGTGGCGGGTAGGCCGTGAGGTATAGCGAGGAAGGAACCTATGCAGACAAATACTAAATATGCCACTACAGTGACATTTCCCTAACAGAAAGCTGGTTCACATAATTAATCAGTGGTTTCCAATGAGAATAAAATTTATCAGTAGAACCTCTGAGAGTAAACTTTATCTTCTCAAGTTTTAAGAAAAACATTGTGTCACATAGCCAGGCTTTAAACGACGGTGGTAAGGGTGACTTCCATAGAGTCAGAATTGTCCGACAAGCAATTAGAGAGGTAAAAGCAATAACATTAACTTGGGTTGTTGTCAATTTGAGTCCGTCCGGAGGTCTTCCAAAGATCGCTATATGGGGGGGGGGGGGGGGGGAGGACAGATCCTCAACGCCAAAACCTTCGAGATTGCGTCAAAATATAGCTGCCAGAAGTTAAACAATTTGGGGCATGACCAGAACATATGGGTCAAATCACAAGGGGTCTGAGAGCATCTATTGCATCCCTCGTCTGGGCCATCGGGATAAATCTTGGCAAGCCTGGCCTTGCCAAGGTGAATCCTATGTACCACTTTAAATTGAATAAGACTAAACCTAGCACAGCTGGAGGAAGAATTGCTCGCAGGGCTTTTTCCCAAAAGTCATCAGACAGGGAAATCTGCAGTTCGTTCTCCCAGCTGGTCCTAATTTTGTTGACAACAGAATCAAAAGATGGGGAAAGTAGGTTATATAAGTAAGATATATGGCCCTTGGGTAGAGTCTCAGCCTTAATAATTAGATCTATGCCACTTGGGGGTGGGATTTGAGGGAATTGAGGGGAGTGGGTAGCAAATTTTTTTTTGAAAGTGAACTAATCCTTTAAGCTTAAATTCAGAGGATGAAATACAGCGGGAACTGTGAAGTATCGTGTAATTTGCCTAGTCTTCACGGTACTTTAGACCGCGGTGAAAACGCAGACAGCAACAGGTCTAGGGGAAGTTCCAGGACGTTTGTGGGAAAAAACTTCCTGGAACAAATTGTTCTGGGTAATTTCAGTGGAAACGTGGCTTATCCTGACCTTGCATGTCTAGACCCCAGGAACTTCACTCAGTTGAGGTTGTCCTCTCTTCCATGTTCCAAGAGCTCAGCAAATGTCTGTTGAGGTTTGTGTAACGGTTTGGGTTTTGTTTCTTACCATCTTACCACCCTGAGCCAGTGTCTCCGGACAAGATGGTCGCCGCCACGCCACCGGTGTCTGTTCCTGAGGTTCACACGAGCTCTAAGCGAGCTCACACCAATTCACACGAGCTCTCAGCACGTGCGAGACTTTGAATAGAACAGTTAATATTGCTGTCTTCACGAAGTGCTGAAATGTCAATCACTATACAGTATCATCATGACATGGCCTATAGTCAGGAAAAGAAGACCCAAAAGCGGGAATATGTAACAAATCAAACTTTATTAATGAAACAGAAGATCAAAGGGAATAATTTCTTTAATTTTTTTTTCATTTTTTTTTATCTTTTTACCTGTTGGCCGGTCACACGGCTTTCATAATTTTCAGTTACATGACTGGCAGAGAGACCTACGTGTTATTTTAATTTTTAATTTAGTTTTATTAATAATTTGATTTTGAATTCGTTGTATTTTTAGTTTCTGTGGTAATATTAGTTTCATTTTAAGCAATTTTGTTATGTGGTTTTAGTCTATTGCAAGGCAACATTGCACACATTATTTATGGGGGGGGGGGGGGGGCGATGCGAATTTGAACTGTCATCATCTGTGTGCCAATTCACATTACCATCTTTTGACTATATGGAAAATTTAAAGCGTGTAGTTCACATTTCTGCAAAGATATTTTAGAAAAACTTTGTTGGGCTTTCATTTCAATCCACCTTTGTTGCTCCTGTCTCATCATTTACTGCATTGATCCATGTGTATTTGCCATCACTGAGAAGAGCATAAAAATACTCAACTGATTGCCTACATATACATTAAAACTTGTTTATTCTGTTCAACAAAAGTAAAAATTTGCTCGGTCTACTTTACTGGTAGTCCTAATTTGTATTCAAGTAAAGTTAACCAAAAACTTATTTTACTTCTTTACTTCTTTACTTTAATTCTAGATATTTTTATATTTCCTCCCAATTTTAACAATTCATTTAATAAGCTGACACTGACTGGCTTTTCACAGGAAGAGGAGACAGTGAGGGCAAGATAACTGGAAGGGAAACAAAAACTGCTGTGGTTTCTGATAATGAAGCACGTCAGTGAAAATAACCCTGTCAATGCTGATCTAACACTGAATTTAAATGAACTGACGTTCAAGGTTGGTACATCATAAAAATGTAAAATTTGGCTATAACATTTTCAGTGACAGTTTTCAATAAGATCTCATTAGGTAACGTTAGTTAATTCGGTAACACTTCACTATAAGGTTCATTAGCTAACATTAGTTAATGAATTAACTAACATGATCTAACCATGAGCAATACATTTGTTACTGTATTTGTTAATCTTAGTTAACGTTAGTTAACTATCTGTTCATTGTTTTTTCATGTTAGTTCACAGTGCCATTAACTAATGTTAACAATATTTTAACAAAGTATTAGTAAATGTTGATATTAACATTAACAAAGATTTAAAAATGCTGTATAAGTGCAGTTATTTTTTTAGTTAATGCTAACTAATGTTGTTAACTAATGAACCTTTTTGTAAAGTGTAACGTCTCGGTTACGCATGTAACCCTCGTTCCCTTGCATCTCGCGCTCCGCCCCGCAGCGCGGGTATAAACACGGAAGCGGATGCACGCACCACTTGTTTTTCGCTGTGGAGCCGAGCGGAGCCCGGAGTCAGCGGTGGACCAGCAGTAACGGCGACGGGACTACGTCTCCCATAGGAGGGGAATGGCGCAGCAAGTCGACACATCGAGCGGGGCGTAGGGTGTTAACTGGCTTCTATGTGAAGAGAGCACACAGGAAGCAACCGGCTCGACACGTAGGCTATAGAATCTACGAAGGTGTCGCCCAGCCCGCAGCTCTACAAACATCTGTTAGCGAGGCACCCTGCGCCAACGCCCAGGAAGAGACTACACTCCGAGTGGAGTGAGCTCGCAGTCCCGGGGGACAAGGTGCATCTTGGGACTCATACGCCAAGATGATGGCATCCACTATCCAGTGGGCCAACCTCTGCTTGGAGACAGCCTTTCCCTTCTGCTGGCCTCCGTAACAGATGAAGAGCTGATCTGAGGTCCTGAGGCTATGCGTTCTGTCCACATATAACCGCAAGGAGCAGACGGGACAGAGAAAAAGCCAGGACTGGGTCTGCCTCCTCCAGGGGCAGTGCTTGCAGGTTCACCACCTGGTCCCGAAAGGGAGTGGTAGGAACCTTGGGCACATATCCAGGCCTGGGTCTCAGGATAACGTGAGAGTTAGCCAGCCCGAATTCCAGGCATGACTCGTCGTCCGAAAATGCGTGCAGGTCCCCTACCCTCTTGATGGAGGCCAAAGCAAGCAGGAGGACTGTTTTTAAAGACAGGACTTTTAACTCAGCTGCCTGCAGGGGCTCAAAGAGAGGTCTCTGAAGTGCAGTCAGCACCAGAGATAAATCCCAAGAAGGTATAGAGGGGGTGGATACAGTCTCCTTGCTCGCCTCAGGAACCTGATGATCAGGTCGTGCTTTCCCATGGATCTCCCATCCACTGCATATAGAGGCAACATAGACCTCGCTCCAACCCATCTTGCAGGAAAGAAAGCACGGCGCCGATCGAACACCTTCGGGGGTCTTCTCGGTGAGAAGAACACCACTCAATGAACAGGTTCCACTTCAGAGCGTAAGCATGCCTCATAGAGGGTGCTCTCACAGAAGTGATGGTGTCTATGACTGATTGTGGTAAATCACCTAGAACCTCCGAGTCCCATCCAGGAACCAGACATGGAGTTTCCAGTGGTCTGGATGCCAGTTCCATACAGTGCCCAGTCCCTGAGAGAGAAGGTCCTCCCTCAGAGAAATGGGCCAGGGAGGGGCTGTCGAGAGGAGCACAAGTTCATGGAACCAGGTCCTGTTGGGCCAATAAGGGGCAACTAGCAAGACCTGCTTCTCTTCCTCCCTGACTTTGCACAATGTCTGTGCAAGAAGGCTCACTGGGGGAAACGCATACTTGCGGAGGCCCCAAGGCCAGCTGTGTGCCAGAGCATCTGTGCTGAGGGTCCCTTGGGCAGGGAGTAAAATAACTGGCAATAGGACGAGTCCGGAGAGACAAACAGATCTATCTGTGCCTGGGGATGGAGTCTCCACTCTCCCTGGGCCACAGGCTGTTGTGAGAGCACCTTGATGGTTGATGTACGCAACGCTCGCAGTGTTGTCCATACAGATCAGTACATGCTTGCCGAGCAGCGGCGTTTTGAGGTGTCTCAAAGCAAGGTGTACTGCAAACAACTCTAGGCAATTGATGTGCCAATGCAGTCGGGGGCCCGTCCAGATCCCCGCTACTGCATGCCCATTGTATGTGGCCCCCCAGCCAGTGTTGGAGGCATCTGTGGAGACCACAGCATGCCTGGACACTAGTTCTAGGGGCACTCCGGCCTGGAGAAACAAATGGTCTGACCACGGGCTGAGGGTTCCGCTCTGCCATGCCCACCTCGGGACTCTGTCGTGAAGCCAGTGCTTAAGCGGTCGCATACGTGGCGTAACAAGCTGCGCGGCGTAGCTGTGGCTGCCATATGTTGAGGCAGCCACATATGTTGAACACGAGTTGAGGACACGAACACCATGCTCTCTCCGCGACCTTCGTAAAGACGCGGGGGCGACAGGGACAGCCCGAAGGGTAGGACTTTGTACTGATATGCTCGACCTTCGAACGCGAAGTGCAGGAATGACCTGTGTCGCGGCAGGATGGAGACATGAAAGTACGCGTCCTTCAGTTTGGTCGCTGCAAACAAATCTCGGGGACGGATGCACTCGAAAATGTGTTTCTGCGTTAGCATCTTGAACGGAAGCTTGTGAAGTACGGGCTGTAGAAGCCGGTCTTCATATCGGCTAGCGGAACCGGCTCTATCACATCCTTCGCCAGTAGGACTGCGATCTCCATGGGCATGACAGGGGCACGTTCGCTCAGCACCGAAGTGCAACGAACGCCACTCAACTTGGGCGGGTGCCTGGCAAACCAGTTTGTGTAGCCGAGTCTGATGGTATGGAGGAGCCAGCTGGACCGGTTGGGAAGCACTCTCCAGGCTTCCACAAACTGGGCCAGGAGGACCAGAGGCACCACAGACGTACCCGGGGTGGGGCAGCAAGGTGGAGGACAGGGACCTGGTTCAGAAGGCCTGGGGGCAGCCTAAAGCGAGGTCTGAGTGTGCGATACAACACTTACCTGTCTCCACGGGACGGTAGGGGCTACGGGACAAAAGCTCCGGGGAGCCAGCGGCGGAACGGTAACCATCTGAAGAGCTCGTCCCCCCATCCCTGGGTGTCCTGTGTCAGGGACGCTTGGTCTTACACTTGCCACCTGGCTTGGCTGCGTCTGACACAGGCTGGGCGGCTTGCCTGCGGCTGGCTCTCCACTGAGGCCTGGGTGAAGGCTGCTGCGGTGGCCCAGTGGGAGCGGGAGCGGCGGCAGGAGGACACCCTCGGCGACACCTACATCGACATCGACATGAAGACCGATTGGCTCCGAAGCGAACACCCTCGGCGACGAGCAGTCAGAGGGGCACAGGGAACGACCGCATCCAGAAACACACGGGTGGAATGACATCTTGAAAAAGATGCAAATGCACCGTGTTGCTCTTTCAGGAAATGAAAAACTCTCACCAGTGCTGGAGCACACAGGGGAATGATCGCGGAACACAGACAGAAATGTTGCCAGCCTGTACCAGTGAAGCACTCACTCTTTTCCCTCAACCGGCCAACACAAACCAAAAACAACCAAAAACACAAACAGAAATGTGATGCTGTTAAAACAGCAGTTGAGAGCTCAGAAATCTTGCAACCACCGCTGCACTCGTGCTGTAGAACCACCAGCACCGGAAGAGACTTCCTGAAGAAGCACCGACACACTCACTCGTTGTAATATAACAACACTCTTCAGAGACATCGACATGAAGACCGATTGGCTCAGAAGCGAAAGACAAGTGGTGCGTGTATCCGCTTCCGTGTTTATACCCGCGCTGCAGGGCGGAGCGCGAGATGCAAATCTCGCACACCAATGTGCATTGGCTCGTTTTATCAATACTCGTAGATGACAGGCTCCCTAAGCGTGATCCCAATCAGTCAACACGTCAACTATGTCAAACGTGAGCGACTGAAAGGGAACCAAATTTTCTTTTTACTTTTTAACAGTTTTATTGCAAGAAAGACAAGGTGGTACTGGTAAGATAAGGGAGTCTTTTTTATTTTGTCATTTCTGCTCCCCCATACACTGCAAAAAACAATTCCAAGGAAAATATCTACATCTTTAAATCAAGTTTATAGACACTTTTAGATATTTGTGCTGGACAAAAATACTGATTAAGAAAATTATTTTGCAGTGTATTTTCATGGACCCTTGAACTTCATAACAGCCACAGGATGAAGTATGTTAATGATGACCTAAATCCGTATTTGTGTCACAATGGCCTCTGATTGGCATCTCCATTCTGGTGGAGGTCTCTGTCAGAGATCCATGTGGGAGTGGACGGCGGCTCAGTGTGGCAGTGAGCTTCTTGCGGAAGACTCGACACAGAAAAACATAGATGAGAGGATCCAGGCACACGTTAGTAGATGATATCCAGAGTGTGATCTCTTTGGCAAAATACAGCTGGTTTTGGGCCCAGCACTGGGCAGAAGTATTCCGGGTCTGACTGAGGGTGTAAGGGATTCGAGCCAGGTGGAAGGGTGCAAAGCATACAAAGAAAACACCCACTACCACATACACCTGTGGAGGAGAGGAGAGTTTAGTGCTGGTTAGCATGCTGTACACCAGAAACTGGAGCTTGTTAAATAAAGAATTCAATGCAATTCAACTACAGTGAGCTTCCTTTTGGGGAAAAAAGCAGTTAGTACAAACTATTTATAAAACACTGCTAACTACACTGAAGCTTGATTAAAACCCATTTGGATTCAAAAACCCAGCTAATGACATTCTGGTCTCTCTGGCTCGGGTCCCTCCTTCAATGCGTCTATTGGATTTTTTCACCTGTCCTATGATCCAACAGGTGAAAATCATGTGTACATCACAAAGTAACAGCACACCTATAACAAGATAAGACACCAAGGCCATAGACTGCACACAATCCGTTATTGATGGTCCCATGCATATTGCACACAAAACTGGAAACTATTTTCTCGGTATGTCAAGCTTTAATCAGAACCAGGGATGATACAGAGTGTTTTTGACGTAATACATTATCAGTGCATGGATTCTCCAAGTGGTAGCAAGTGTTTTCTGAGTTGCCTAGTTCTACACATTATACGATTCACGATGACGAGACGAAAGATGACCAATCGTGTTGATTTCTGTGGTCGTGCCTCCTAAATGGTGGTCCTATGTTGTACAGTGAGAGAGCTTCAAAGATGGTCTTGCGACCAAAGACAGCCTCAGATAATTTTCTGACAATGTCAAAAATTTAGCATGATCATATCACAGTGTTTGCTGCTACGACCTACATCTACTGACTAGCCAATACAATTGCAATATGAAATGGTGTATTGATCAATGAGACATGATGCTATCTTTTAATAAATTATTGGGAGCAGAAGTGGCAGTGTGCCGATTTTTGTTTATTTTGAACATGATGCTAAAACATAAAACTTCTTACCTCAAGCTCCATTTACAAAATTGGCATGCCAAGCTGGCCTCTTTTCCCTAGCAACGACCACATCTATATTCTCCTCTTTCGATTCCTCTTTTTTTCAGCACACAATTGGAAAAGTATGATTCATTTTGATTCATTTGTTTGTCACTAGTGCTTGCTGATGACGTTATATTTTTCTACACTAACTTAAGATTCAATAGGTGTCATCATCGTCATCATCCCCATTAGATCCATGTCGTACAGTGTGATTTGTAATGATCTAATAGGATTGCTGAAATTGCAGGGTCTGTGGCAGGCATTACGTCTGTGAGATAATCAGTACTTTTTATTTTTGGACTGGCCGAAATTTGGGTGACATGTTTTGGGCTATTGTTAAGTATATTCTGTACAACCATTCATAGAAACCAATTGGCACTGGTCTATTACTGCGGTACTTTAGATAAACCCGCCCCCAAACTACTAGATCAAGGCTGGGCAACTCTGGTCCTTGTTATGAGTTAATAGGCTTGTTCGGCTTGAACCGGCGCTACACAGTCCGATTTGTTTATGACATCAAAGTACCGCGAGAGCGATTAGAGAGTAGATGGCTCCATATGCTTTTGAATCGCTCTCGTGGTACTTTGATGTCATAAACGAATCGGAGTGTGAAGCGCCGCTTCAAGTCGAACAAGCCTATTAACTCCAATTATAATCAAACGCACCTGAACAAGTTCATTAATATATTCAGGATTACTAAAAAGTTATTGGCAGTTGAGTTTGATCAGGGTCGGAGCTAAACCTTGCAGGAAAGTGGGTCTTGAGGTTCTGAGTTGCCCAGCCCTGTACTCAGAGCCGGATTAACGCAAAGGCAAACTAGGCACGTGCCTAGGGCCCGATTGGCGGGATGGGGCCCAGACAGAGGGACAAAAAAAAAAAAAAATTTTTTTTATTAATGTACAAATGGCCTATCTACAATGTATTTCAATATTTATTAATTAACTAAAAATAGTGACGATGTTTATCTTAACCATAGACAGTTACATTACTGCAGTTAAACCAATGTGTCCGTTACAAAGCGGGTGCCGGCTTCTGAAAGTATGTGTAACGAACGCACAGGTGCTGCGAGGCAAAAGCCTAAGCACACAAAGAAGCACAGCTCAAAATGCAGGTGTGTGAGTTGTCGTCATCTATTTTGGAGTGATTGCAATGTATTCTAAATATAAACTTGTACTGTAGATCAGCGTCATTTCTGGAAAAATCATTCACCGCTTTATTACGAGTTTAA
This sequence comes from Squalius cephalus, assembly GCF_949319135.1. Classification (NCBI taxonomy): domain Eukaryota; kingdom Metazoa; phylum Chordata; class Actinopteri; order Cypriniformes; family Leuciscidae; genus Squalius; species Squalius cephalus. Next base: position 37,806,422 of record NC_137132.1, on the reverse strand, counting down.
AAGAGCGCGAGCGTCATTAACGTGCCCAGACGCGACGCTTTGAATTTGCGCGTACAATGAATAACATCGCGTCGGGAGCTGACTAGTAAAAAAGCTACAAAATTAAAAGACAAGACGTCTGTATTCTAAGTTAAAAAGCCAACACACTACAACATTTTTAAATGTTTCAAATAAAGGATCTCATATCTATGGGTCTATCTTCTAAATTCTGCTGATGATTAGATTCCTGCCATTACGCCAATAATATCACTTTATCCATTTTTTCTGCTCAGTAGCGATCGTGTCTTTCTCTTCCACTTGATTTGTGTATAGCATATTTAAAGTAGCAATGCAATATAAAAGCACTTATGCTCATTTACTGAAGTGGGATTCTAGAACAGTGAATAAATTGAATAAAACAGCAAAATAACAACAACAATAACATCTTCATTAAACAAAAAAGAGATTACCTTAGATAAAGTTTGATTAATATGTACATACAGTACCGGTAAAAGTCTGGACCCATTACTATTTTTAATGTTTTTTGAAAGAAGTTTATAATTATGCTCTACAAGCCTGCATTTATTTGATCAAAAATACAGAAAAAACAAACAGGAATATTCAGCAAGGATGTGTTAAATATATAAAAAGTGATAGTGAAGACTTTTTTAAAACAACTTTTTAATAATCAAAAATCCTGAAAAAAAGTATCACAGGTTATAAAATAAATATTAAGCACCATTTCTAACATTTGATAATAAATCAGAATGACTAAATTCAGCTTTGCATCACAGAAATATATAGTAAAATAGAAAACCATTATTTTAAATTTTAATAATATTTCACTATATTATTTTTCTGTATTTTTGATCAAATAAATTCAGGCTTGATGAGCATAAGAGACTTCTTTCAAAAACATTAAAAATAGTAATGTGTCCAAACTTATGTTTGTACTGTACTGTATGTACTGGGGGGGGGGGGGGGGGGGGGCCTCCAACATGAATTTTGCCTAGGGCCTCCTAATGTCTAGAACCGGCCCTGCCTGTACTAGACAGTATGCAAGTTCAGACGCAGCTTATGTTTCTATTTATCAATATCATTTCCAATTCTTTGAAATTGTGTTTCCCATCCCTCATCCTGGGGGCACACCAGGCAGTACACATTTTCTAACTCCTCCTAATCAAACACACCTGATTCAACTCATCAGCTCATTGTTAGAGAGTTCAAGACTGAAATGGAGGGGTCAGATATGGTAGACATCCAAAATGTGCACTGTTGGTGTGCCTCCAGGAACAGGATTGGGAAACACTGCCCTGAATATCCAAATGTCTACTAGCTGCATCTTAACAGAACTTCAGTGTCTGCACTCTCAGGGTTGCATAAGGGAGGTTGAAGAAAGTATACTTTACCTTAGATGTGGTCTGTTTACTGGCTGTGTCACTGCTGCTTTGTGATGCACGGTACGATTCAAACACTTTCCTGCTGATGAAGGTGTAGCAGACAACCATGAGCGCCAACGTACCCCAAAAAACAACCTGGCAGAAGTAGTTAAAACCTTCATGCCACATGAGTCCCATCATCCCCTTCATCTTGGTGCATCGCAGCCTTCCACCAGCGGAGATCGGTGGCATTTGGTTACTCAGGATGACATTGGGCAGAGCCAATGACAACATAACCACCCAGATAACTGCACACATGATCCGACCCACCCCGACCCTCTGAAAAGCACATTTCCCGAACGGATGCACAATCTTTAGGTATCTGTCCAAGCTAATTAATCCGAGAAGGAGGATGCTGATGTACATGGTGGTATAGAAGAGTACAGCTGAGTACCGGCAATGAAAAGCCCGCAGGTGCCAGGAACCCAACCCCGCATCGGTCAATGCCTTTACAGGCACTGTAAGGGTCATCAATAGATCAGCCATGACTACGTTCTTCAGGTACACAACGAATGTTGAGCTGCTGCGGATTTGGAAGAAGATCCAGGCAGTCAGAGTGTTCAATACAAAAGCAGCCAGGAAAAGAGCAGTGTACAGACAAGGGAAGAGTATGGACGTTACTCTAGTGTCCCGCTCACACTTGAGTGAAGTGTTCACCTGACTCACGTTCATCTTTATGCCTGGAGGGAAAAAAACGTCAAAAGAGCTGAACGCAGTACTGGAGAAGTCAAGTTATATCCACTTCCTGCTATAAATGGCAAACTTTACCAATATAATGGTGTAAATATTCATGATCACTGGGGGAATTCGTGAGTTATGATGAGACACTCTAAAGCCGCGTTTCCACCGAAATTAATGTAGTTAACAAGTTAACTGAGGTTCGGGACCAAGGCCACGCCTCAACTAATCAGCTCGTTCCCCATCTGTATATTTACACTGAACCCACCTTCACCACACCGTCTGTCTCAGTTTCTCGACCCCACCCACCCCTCCCCTTCCAACTCATCCATCCATCCATCCATCCCACTTCCACCCGACCCCAATTCCCCAACTCGACCTGTCTTTATTCCATAAAGCTAATTCTGCGTAGTTGTGGCGTGGCCCTTTCTAGTGAACCCAGAACAATTTGTCCCAGGAACTTTTTCCCCCCCAGACCTGTTGCTGACTGCATTTCCACCGTGGTCTAAAGTACCGTGAAGACTAGGCAAATTAGTCCGGTGACGTAGGTCTGTTTCGGATTTTATCCTCTGAAAGTTCCTGAACTTTATAAAAAGTACTTTCTCGCAAGCAGGGACCTTCGGAGGGGGAAATATTTACCCGGAACTTCATTTAGACCCTGGTTCCTGCGGTGGAAACACACCGAATACCACCCCAAAGTCCCTAGTTCCTGGGAAAAAGTTCCTGCGGTGGAAACGCGGCAAAATACACCAACAATTTACCCTGAACTTTACAAAGGATCTCCTGTTATGTTTAATTCTATTGAAACCCCATTTCTATGGCATGCAAACAGAAGAAGTCAGAAATACAAAGAAATAACAAATAACAAAGCCAATGTATATCATTATGCTTATAATGACAATCATTTTGATGCAGTAAAATTCATTTGGGGGAATAAGGGAAACAGACACAGACTTACACACTCAAAAATTTTAAATATATGTATGCAAGAACAAACACTTACCACGAAAATTGTTTTGGAGAAGAGTTTTGGAGACTTGTAAGCAAAGCTCAAAGAGGAATTAATAAATGCCTTAATGCCTTCCGCAAGCTGTATCCACAGTGAAGTGTGTCTGCACTTTTAGCCACACACACACACACAGAGAGAGAGAGAGAGAGAGAGAGAGAGAGAGAGAGAGAGAGAGAGAGAGAGAGAGAGAGAGAGAGAGAGAGAGAGAGAGAGAGAGAGTGTGAGACTTTTTGAGTGTAGATATATCATATACTTCTATTGATTTTATATACAGTTTTTGATAACTATAAGTACTACAGACTAATACCCATTCTAACTGTACCCCTAAAAACTTTTGACATGTTAAGCATATTTTTATATATTATTGGATATTGTTAAAATGATATGCTGTATTTGTTTTTGTTTGTTTGTTTGTTTCCCCAAGTGAGGACATCCCCGGATGTCACCCATGGGAAGCTTTTGTCAGATTTAGCTCACTGCTGGGGACATTTCTGTGCCTAAACTCTTGCTAAGTATGTACACAAACACATGCACAGTTATGTACACAAACACATGCACAGTTATGAACACACACACACACACACACATTTTTCACATGGCTGCCTATGGGTTTTTTCTCATCATAGTTAGTCTAACGGGAAAGTCAGTAACTCTTCCTGTCAAGCTTCCTGTTTGGCTGCCCATCATTTGGTGTGGTGAAACTTTGTAATTCACTCCTAGAAAAAAAAGCATTCCTATTAATTTATACATAAAGTTGGTAACATGTCATATGGATATTTAGCCTCTGTTGAAATTTACAAGACTTAAAAAAACGTGCATGTTATAAACTTTCATGATGACTGATAGGGGTGTCATGTTTTGAGTTTGTTTTTGCTGTTTTTTTCCTGTTCTGTACACGTCTATTGCTGCATGCGTCCCAATTCGCCTACTTATACTACGCCCTGAAAACATGTACTCTTTTTGTGAAGAAAAAGTGCATACTTTTAAGTGTGTAGCAAAAGAGTAGGCAAGCTTTGGGACATACTACTTCGTCATCTTTAACGGACAGCTCTGTCGCGTGCGTCCTGTCACCGTAAACTGCCCTGTCAATCATCTTGTCACAGTTAAAATCCTCCATTCAATCTAATATCATTTCCAACTGTTTCGGAAAGAAATGTTGTAGCACGTTGATCTGCCAGTCGTGGGTATTTCATGCGGAGACTCTCCTCATGTGTTCGCAATTTGAATATAATGATGCATTTAAAAGTTAAATGTCTAAATGTATCTTTACAAAAGTTCACAATGCTGCTGCAGATGCAATATAATGCGGACAACATTGAATACACATTTTTTCGTCAGGTTAGATACTGATAATTAATCACTCAAACCCCTTTATCTAAACCTCTCTACATAATCGGCAGACTCACGCGTCCTCCATGTCTGTAGTTTTTTTAGCACTTTTCACTCATGTGTAGTTCCAATCGAATCCTCGTCCAAAGCGTGATGGGTTGTGGGCAATATTAGTCATTAGAGTGTTCACGGATCTGCACTTCGGATTCTGACCGGAAAGAGTAGATCATCCAGGTATCTTTGAATACTCATTTCAACATGCTGTGATTTGGGACGTACTAATTCTATTTTTGAATACTTTTTAGGACGGAAAGTATGCGAATTGGGACGCACCGTCTGTCTGTGTTTCTAGGTTAGCTTTCTAGGTGTTTCTAGGTAAGCTTTCTAGGTTGTTGATTGGTTCGGTTCTCCTCTGTTCTCTGCCTGTTTGTTTCTATGGTTTCTGATTGATTTGAGTCTTCTGTTCAGGTGTGTCTCGTTAATTAAATACATGAGGACAAACAAAGGAGCTGATGAGTTAAGCCCTCAGTTTCTGTCTGTTACTAGACTTTCATTGTTGATTTTTAATGTTTATGGTAAAGTGGTTTTGTTTTTCTCCAGGTTATTCTCCTGTGTGTTGTGTATAATATTAGATTAAAAGTCATTTTAAATATTGAACTGCTCCTCTCATAACTCACTAACCTCTAAAAAATGCATTAAAATATGTATTTTAGTGCAAGGTTAGAATTTTGTTGTTGTTGTTTGAGGTGTTTTCTGTTTTTTGCAGTAGTGCCACATAAATTTGTAAAAATATAACTAAAATACCACAAACAATTTAAGAGTCATACTGCATTCACAAATTATGTATTTCAATAAACCAAACTGAAACCAAAATTATTAAAAGATATAAGTAAAACCAATGGCAATAAGCAGAAACGAAGAGGTTTGTGTGTGCGTGTGACTGCGAAAGTGTTTGTGTTTAGGCGTGCATTTGTGTTAGGTCACACCTCTTCACAGCTGCTTTTGTTCTGCATTTGTGGCTGATTTTGCAGGGGTTTTTTTCTGCCCTGTGCTCAAGAACGCTTCCCTCCTCTAGTATTAACAACTGCAAGTCCAGATTAAGCATTTTCTAAACTGTTTCTTAAGAATCCAATTGTGAAAAAGGCTCAGCAGAACACACAAAAGTAACAACCTCTTTGTACTTCTGCACTGTAAAACAAAATAACATCTATGCAATTTTTATAGAAAAGCACTGAAAAATTGCTACAGTAAAATAATGTTGGCTAACAATGTTGTAGGTTACTTTGTTAACTGTAAGTTACTTTCCCAGAAATGTATATTAGGCATGTTTACATGCAAAATGATGCGCTAATAACTCCTAAAAATCAGCTTATTGAGATAAACCGTTGTTCTGGTTTGCATGGAAACCAATAACCCGGCAACACAAGTATTGTGTTGGATGAAGTCACAGGCGCACTTACTTACAGGCTATAAAAAGTGTGCCTGAACTCAACAAGTTCCCTTTCGAAGTGGAACTTCGACACTGCGTCATGGTGTTGACAATATGGGAACATTAATACCCATTGCAGCATACTGAACAAATGCCTGCTCACCGTACTTTGAAATGAAATGAGCGAGCTATGATGTAGCCAAAGGCTACCATACAGCGCACCAAGTGACCAAGAGTTAACCCTTTAGGCGCCAAGTTTTTTTTGAAAAAATGCTGGATTTTGACATCAAAATTTCAAAAGCTTGTGGCTTGAAAGGGCTTAAATATAGAGATCTACTGTAAATTATAAAAATGTTGGGGATGACTGAAAGTTTATGTGGGGTGTAAATATACTAATCTAATTTGCATATTATGACGTCATCAGGGGGCGGCCCTCTTGAATTTCATAATATTCAGGAAATAGTAGATATTGAACTGATGTTTGAACTTATTTGCATGTTTTTTATTTATTTATCCTCATTCCAAATGATGAGAAAAGAGGAAACCAACAATAACAGGAGAAAGTACTAAATTATTACTATACTATATAGTAAAACGCATGTGAACAGTAGCCTACTTTTTGATCAGTTCATCAGTAATATTCAGGAAATAGTAGATATTGAATTGATGTTGGAATTTATTTACATAAGAGGAAACCAACAATAAAATAGAAGTACTAAATTATTACTATATTACAATACTTTAGTAGTAAAACACATGTGAACAGTAGCCTACTTTTGGATCAGTTCATCAGTAATATTCAGGAAAAAATATATATGGAGTGTTTTTTTTTTTTTTTGTCTTTTTATCCTCATTCCATATGATCAGGAAAAGAGTACACTAAGCTTACGTCCACCCCTGCCACCCCCATCCCCGTTGGGCAAATGGTCAAAATGATCTGTTTTTGCTTCGTGAACACTCGCACCTTGCACGGCGGCACCATTGCGCGGCAAAGATGTACCGGGAGATGCGCGCGCAGCAAAGATGTACCGGGAGATGCGCGCGAGGCAAAGATGAACCGGGAGATGCGCGCGTGGCACCATTGCGCGGCAAAGATGTACTGGGAGAAGCGCGGCGGTACCATTGCGCGGCAAAGATGTACCGGGAGAAGCGCGGGCGGCACCATTGCGCGGCAAAGATGTACCGGGAGAAGCGCGATCATTAGACGGCCGATCGTCATTTCAGAAAGGCAAATATTCCTCTTCAGAGTCAGAATCGGCGAATAACATTTGAACACATCCTCACGGACCACGGTACAAGTATTTATTAGCCATTTTCTCTCACAAATCTCACAATTTACTCAGACGCTCTGAACTGAACTGCTTCCGCATCAATGACACGATCGCTCACTTGCTCTGCTGTTTCCTCCAACACTTTGAATAGGAACATGACGTCATTTTGGTCTTGAATCGAAGTATTACATGTCTGCCATCTAGTGGTAGGGAATACAAATGAGATATTACACCATATTAGGATCTACAGCCTGTTTTATTAAGTATGACGTCTTGTCGCAATTTTGCGACTTTGGCGCTTAGAGGGTTAAGGTGCCTAAAGCTGGGGCCACACTAAAAGATTTTTAAAATCTTATAAGATTTTCAAAATGTGAGAGGCCACAAACATGACAATAAGAAATTATAGATTTAACTCTTTTGTTCCTCTAGTGCAGTGGTTCCCAAACCTGTCCTGAAGGCCCCCCAACACTGCACGTTTTCTTTGTCTCCCTAATCAAACACACCTGATTCAACTCATCAGCTCAATTAACCCATGTGATAATGAGCTGATGAGTTGAATCAGGTGTGTTTGAGTAGGGAGACAAAGAAAACGTGCAGTGTTGGGGGGCCTTCAGGACAGGTTTGGGAACCACTGCTCTAGTGTGTAGAGTGTCGCGATATGACGAGGAAAGCACAGCACACACTAACAGATTCCATTCACAAACAGCCAGAGTCCCGCCTGCGAACACGGGAAATCTCGCAAAATATCTCGCATCAAACGTGACTTTCAAGTAAACAAACATGGCGGACGACCGGCAAGAAGAAATGATACTTATAGTGTATGGACTGCTGTTTACAGAACATTTGCTGGGGGGAAAAGAAAAATGTTTTGATTAAGTCATGGAGACTGTGTGAACATGAACTTTACGTTACAGTGCGAGCTGGAGGTGAGTCTTCTGTCAGCTCACTTTCTGAATGGGTATCGTTTCGTTTCACGTGATAATCTCCTGTTATTCAGCACAAACTCTGCTACAATAATATGTGAGCAGCATGTATGTAAAAGTTTGTAGTTTTGAGAAATTACTTTTATGTGGGGTTTGTAAAAAAACTAAACAAATATTGTTACTGAAATAAGGCCATAAAATTAACTATTTGTTCACAAGACTTTGAAAACTGAATCGCGAAGCCTAAAATATTTTCTTCAAAACTATGTGAAAATCATCCTGGCCACTCATTCACATAAAACAATTTATTGACTTAAAATTTGACATAAGACATGTTTTGTGTCAGAAAGCTGTATGCGAGTAGACGTGAATCATTAATATGAATATAGTTGTATTTCACACCTGGGAAGACAAAGACCCTCCCCTAATGGCCCTATCAGGTGGGACTGTGAGGGAACCAGAACAAAGAATGTGAGGAGATTAAAAGAATGGCTTTTTGATTGTTTGGATTTATTTACAACACAGCATAATCCAAAGATTATGAAAAAAATTTGCTTTTTCGTACAAATGCAAATGATCTGAGGCAATCCATGCAAACCTGTCAACGCCTACATCAACTCGATAAAACTCATCAAGTTTAATCAGATTAATGTACGTTATGTCGTCTTGTGAATAATAATAGCATAATAGTAATAATAATCATGGAAAAGTTTACCTCAGAAAAAGTGCTGGTTTCGGTTTCATTTCGAGGAGCAACGGATACAGCTGAGGATTGTGAATAGTAAGTTCTTTATTCTTCAGGGCTTTGTTCTAATCGCGATATGGAATAGTGTGTATGTGTGAGTGAACGGCACAGATGTGCACTGTTGTTTACTACATGCACTAGTAAACATGCTATTTTTACATAAATATGAACATCCACTAGTTTAGTTTTTTTTATAAACTATATTGCTATACTGAGATAAGTAAAAATCAACTGAAATATGTTGAAATAAAATGTCTTTGTATAAGCAACATATTAAAAAGCAAATTAACCCCCTGGGGTCACGCCGGCGTGATCACCTCGCTTTTTTTCTTGTCAGTGCTAACGAGACTCAAATAACTCGATGTTAAATGTCTTCTTTTATTTGTGTACACTAATAATAAAAACAAAATGTTGTGTTTTTCGTAAAATTAAGAAAATAAACATGATGCGCGTTCTGTCGTCTCTCTCAATGTGAAGTTCATTCTGAAGCGCGACAGAAAATGATCTGTAACTCACCGAATGCTTGCCACACATACATGAGACATATGTCTTTACAAAGCTTGAAGTCTCTATTTGTAAATGATGTAAATCATATCAAAAACAAATATTCTCTGTTTAAGTAATCCGTATGAAAGCAACGAGAGGTACAGTTTCTCAAGAGCGTCCTCATTACCTCTAATATGACCACACCCACGCGCACACAAGCAATTCACATGCAAATTGTCCATGTGAAGGAACGCGAACCTGTAAACACCATCATCACCTCTAAACAAAGCATCAGACTTCAGTCCTCTGCTTTTCATTGAGTTTAGAAGAATGTGTTTTTGCTGTGCTGTGCTGTTTACCTTAGATTTACCTCAGAAGAATTAGAAGAACGCGATTTGAAGATAAGAACGATTTTAAAGGTAAGAAATTCCCACACATTTCCCACTTCCCACTTTTTGATAAAATAGTAAAAAATACATATTTACAAGGTAGATGTAAACAAAATCTTAATAGGTCAGCATAAGCCTTCTCATTACATTTTTTACATATTTATTAATGTGTTTCTTTAGTGACACATTTGGAGAGAGGAAAATATTCTAAAACTTTCTGAAAATACAGTATGAGAATTAACTGCACAATTACAAGAAATTTTTACCTTGCGTATTATACAATTTGCATGCATACAAAATTTGTGGAAAAAGACAAAAAAAAAAAAAAAGTCAAGATGTTTCCAACTCTAACCTTGAACCAATTCTGTAAAATGCCCCATATAGCGTATTTGAACAGGATTTGTTTCCAGGCATGACTGTGTCTTTTGAAAATGTGCTTTTGATTTTCATTTGTATTTGGATTATATTGTTAACTATATTCTAAATAAATTAAAAGCAATATATATCTTTGGTCCTCACATTCTTCCTTATAGTTCTCTCTTAGTGACATACCTGACTTAAAGGCTCATTATGGGGGTCATTGTCTTCTCAGGTGTGAATCACAGCATTATTCATGATCATTCACGCCCCCATGCATATTGCCTTTCTAAACAAAATGTGTCTTACAAAAGGATGGATGCAGCCTATAACTATAAATCAACTATAAAAACACTTCAGTACAGTAGACTAGAAAAAAAAAATATTATCATGTTACTTTAAAAGTTTCCATTTGTTATGACGTTATGAAATGAGATTTGAGTAAAAGAAGTGATGGCTAATCAGGATAGACGGAAAAGTGGATCTGTGACAAGTAGTTCTGTGGCACAATCTTCAACCAGTTCTGCTCGTGTCAAGGCAGAGGCTAAGCGTGCAGCACTTTTAGCCCGGGCATCTGCTTTAAGAAAGAGGCAAGAATTAGAAGCTGAAGAGTGAAAGCCAAAAGAGAACAGTTTGAACTGGATACAGAAATTGCAGCATCAAATGCTGAACTCAAAGTGTTAAAAGAGTATGAAGATGGTCAAGATGGCATGAATGATCACTACAGGTCACAGATTGGATCACAAGCTGGTGATTCATTTAAAGGCAGAAAGGAACGTCAAATGAAGCCAGTATCTAACCCTTGTAGAAAGTCTGACTACTCCAAGCACTCAGGACCAAAGCTCTACCCAGAGACCATCTAAACAAATTACTGATCATGGTAATTCTCAACAGTCAATTGATGATGGCAGAAATCTGTTCAAAGTGATTCAATGGCAAAATGAAATAACTGGATTGTTGGTCAATCAGCAGAGCTTATCTAAATTGCCTCAAAGAGATGTGCCAGTGTTTTCTGGAGATCCCCTTGCCTATATTTCATTCATAAGGGCCTTCGTGCATGTGATTGAGAACAAGACTAATAGCTCACAAGACAGATTATACTATCTAGAATCTAGAACAGTTCACAAGTGGAGAACCACAAACTCTTGTTCACAGTTGTGAACATATGTGTCCTGCTACGGGATACAAAGAAGTTAAACGTCTCCTCCAACAACATTATGGCAATGAACTGAAGATAGCTACAGCTTACCTAGAGAAAGCTCTGAAATGGCCACAGATCAAAGTAGAGGACAGTAAGGGAATGAAGACCTATGATTTACTGGATATAAAAATACCATGGCTGATGTTAAATTCATGGATGAGATGAACAAACCCACAAACATGAGAACAGTCATTTCAAAACTTCCTTTCAGATTCAGAGAACGCTGGAGAAGTGCAGCCTTTGGTATCCAGCAATGAAATGGAAGAAGAGACACATTTGAAGATTTGGTCAACTTTATCGACTTGAATGCTCAAATTTGGAATGACCCACTCTTTGGAGATATCCAAGAAGTGGAGAGAAAAGGAAAGTTCAATTCTCCAGAGGGGAAGATCTTAAAGAAGAGTGACTTCAAAGGTAGTATTTTCGCCACAAACGTCTTGCCGGCTGGCAAGGACAAAACAGAATACTTACAACGAAAGAAAAAAAACAGAGAAATCTGATTCTGCAGTCCAAAGATTTTGTTTGTTCGGTAACAAGGGACATTCACTGGATTCCTGCGATAAGCTTAAAAGGCAGGAATGCAAGGACAGAATTCAGTTTCTTAAAAACAAAGGTCTCTGCCTTGGCTGTCTAACTCAAGGACATATGAGTAAAGATTGCAGGAAAAGAATGTCATGTCCAGATTGCTCACTAAAAAATCCAGGCGTCCAACATGGTGAAGAGTCCGAGGTGAAAAGTCTGAAGACCACGACTTTGCAGTTTCTAATGCTCTTCTCTCACTGAGTCAGGAAACTTGTGGATACACCGGGGCTGGTGATGGTGAGTGCATCCTCTCCATTATATCTGTAAAGGTGAAGAAGAGTGAAAGATCAGTAGAGACATATGCTTTCCTAGACCCGGGAAGCACAACCACCTTTTGTACAGAAGACATCATGCATCGACTAAACATGCAGGGCAAGAAGACTGATTTCCTGCTTTGTACCATGGGTCAACAAAGAAAGGTGCAAGGATACTTGCTGTCTGACTTAGAGGTGTGTGGTTTAGAAGAGAATACTTTCATTGATCTACCCAATGTCTTGACTCAGCGACATTTGCCTGTAAAAGAAGGAAATATTCCTAAACAAAATGATATTTAGAAATGGCCTTACCTGCATGAAGTTCGTCTTCCACATATTGAAGCTGCAGTTGGGTTACTGATTGGAGTGAACACTTAAAAGGCCATGGAACCATGGAAGGTGATAAACAGCAGAAACAATGGGCCTTATGCAGTGAAGACGGCTCTTGGCTGGATAGTGAATGGACCAAAGAAAGAGCATCAAGACAAGAAAATCTGGTATGCACAGCTATACAGTGAATCGTATATCTGTAGGGAAGATTGAAGATTTGCTGGTGAAGCAGTTCAATCTTGATTTTCCTGAACGTCATTATGAGGATAAGTCTGAAATGTCTCAAGAAGACAGACAGTTCATGATGTCTGTGAACAAGTCTACTCAGCTTCTGGATGGTCACTACTGCATGAAATTGCCTCTGAAGAATGACAAGATCCAGATGCCAAACAATCGGGATGTAGCAGAACAGTGTCTCAAGAGCCTTCAAAAAAAGACTCAAAAAGAATCCTAGGTTCCATGAGGATTACATTGGATTTATGAACAGCATCATTGAGAAAGGTTACGCCAACAAGGTACCTTATGAAGAGTTGCACCGTGATGATGTAAAGGTGTGGTACATTCCCTTCCGATTGCAATGATGGCTGACATTGAATCAATGTTTTATCAGGTTCGAGTACCTAGTGTGGATGCAGACTTCCTGCGGTTCCTTTGGTGGCAGCAAGAGGATCCTGGATCAAGAGGAAGTGGAGTACAGGATGTGTACACCTGTTTGGTGCAACCTCTTCACCAAGTTGTTCTTGTTACGCTCTTCGAAGAACAACAGACGATGGAATCAACGACACTACTCCAGAAGCAGCTCAGACACTTTTGAAGAATTTTTACGTCAATGATTGCCTTAAATCAGTGACAACTGAAGAACAAGCAATCCCTCTTGCAAGGGATATCAGAGCGCTTTGTAAGCAAGGTGGGTTCCATTTGACAAAATGGACTAGTAATAGAAGAGCTGTACTTTCATCCATACCTGGAGAAGAATGAGCCACTGACGTGAAAGACCTCGATCTGGATAGTGAGTTACTTCCAATGGAAAGAGCATTGGGAATTCGCTGGTGTACAGAAAAGGACACATTTCATTTTAAGATCAAAGTGCAAAACAAATCACTCACCAGAAGAGGCATATTATCAGTTGTTATCAATTATGCAAGCTGGCATCATCTAAAGAAGGCCGTAGCACGGTTAACGCTTCTCAAGGAAATCCTGCTGGATTTAAGTCGCAAGAGGAAGGAGATTCAGAGAAGGATCAGTCAAACAGAAAGAGATCCCAATATTCAAAACGTTCTAGTATAAAAGGCAATGGCTACCTAAAAAAAAAATTTGCATGGTGAATGCTGAGCTGGATCTAATTCATTACAGCCAGAAACAGAAATTTCCGGAAGAAATAAAAATGTTGCAACAAGGAAAGATGCATGTCAGGAAAGACAGCTGCATATTCCGATTGGATCCTTACCTTGAGGATGCTGTGTTAAGAGTTGGAGGAAGATTGAGCAGATCGGCAATGCCTGAAGAATCAAAGCATCCCATCATCTTGCATAAAGACCTCCATATATACTCTCTAGTTCTTCAACATTTCCACCAAGGCGTTGGTCACTCTGGACGGAACCATGTTCTTGCTAAGCTAAGACAAAAATACTGGCTTCCTAAAGCAAATTCTGCAGTTAGAAAAATAATCATGCGTGCCTTGTCTGCAGACGACTACATGCAAAGACTGGTGTGCAAAAAATGGCCGACTTGCTAGAAGATAGGTTGCTGCCAGACAAACCATCATTCACTAATACTGGAGTCGATTACTTCGGACCATTTGAGGTGAAAAGAGGATGCTCTATGGTCAAGAGAAATGGTGTGCTTTTTACCTGCCTCACCATTAGAGCTATTCATTTACTGTAGAAGTTGCACCTTCCCTGGACACAGATGCGTGTGTCAACACTATACGCCGATTTATTAGCAGAGGAGGTCATGTTTAAATAATCCGTTCAGATAGTGGAACAAACTTGACAGCAGCTGAAAAGGAGTTGCGTGAAGCATTGCAGAATTTGAATCAATCAACAATTGAAGAAGAGATGCTAAAAATTCACTCTGTCTTATCTCCAGTAATGTTAAATCTACTACTGGCTGAGGAATAATCCATATAGGAGTATGCGGATATATTACTCTTGGTACACATCTATAATTATTGTTTATCCCCATCTCCTTAATATCTTCTTCTACCACCCACCCAAAACTCTTATGTTTCTTCATTCCTTGTTCCCAACATATTCCTAATATTTTCCTTGTTGGATGTACCTCATTCTGACTATTAAGATTTGTCCAATACACAGCCATTAACTGTTGTCTTCTAATATGAAGCGGCATTTTATTTATCTCTACTTGCATTGCTGCTATAGGTGTTGTTGGATATGCTCCACAGCAAATTCTCAATGCCTGTGCTTGAATTCTATCCAATTTCTCTAACTGTGATTTTGCCGCCAACCCATATGCTATACTTCTATAATCTAGTACAGATCTTATCATTGCTATATATACTGTTTGAAGCGCCCCTCTATCTGCTCCCCACTCTTGTCCTGCCATACATTTCATTATATTTAACACTCTTTTACACCTATTCACTATCTTATCAATATGTTCTTTCCATGCAGGTGTAGTATCTAGCCACATTCCCAAGAATCTAACTGATGTTACTCGAGCCATTTCCCTGTTATATATCCTTAACTTCCATTCATTATCTACTTTCTTGTTGGAAAATATAATAACTTGTGACTTCTCCACAGATAACTTAAATCCCCACTTATATGACCATTTAACTACCTCATCCACAGCCTTCTGCATTTTCCCCATAATGAGCTTATTGTTTCTCCCTCTGAACCACAAAGCTCCATCATCTGCAAACAGTGATCTACCAACATTCCTATCCACCTTACTAAATATATCATTTATCATTACTATAAAAAGTACTGGACTTATTACACTTCCCTGATGAGTACCATTTTCTATTATTCCTTGAGATGATATAGCATCTCCTACTCTCACCCTTATTACTCTTTGCTTAAGAAAGTCATTAATCCAATTAAACATTCTTCCCACCTACCCCCATCTCTTCCAACTTAATCATCAGACCCTCCCTCCATAACATATCACAGGCTTTTTCAATATCAAGAAACACAGCAATTACTGATTCTTTATTTGACAGAGCTTTCTTTATTTCCGCTTCCAAACTCATAACCGGATCCATAGTTCCTCTTCCTACCCTAAATCCACTTTGAAAAGGTGTTAATTTTCCTTCTTTTTCCCAAAAATATACTAATCTATTCGTTATCATTATCTCCATCACTTTCCCTACATGAGATGTAAGGGCTATTGGCCTATAGCTAGACGGCTTACTTGGATCCTTCCCTGGTTTCTTTATTGGCAATATCAATGCTTCTTTCCAACTTTGCGGTAGCACCCCCATTTCCCACACTTTATTATAGAACTCTAACATTACTCTCAACGATTCCTCACTTAACTGCTTGATCATATAATAACTGATTTCATCTTGCCCCGGAGTAGTTTCTCTCATTCTCCTCAACGCTCGTTTTAGTTCCGTCATTCCAAACGGGAGACATCCATTATATTATCTCTTTCCTGTCTCTTTCCCAATAGATGAGGATGCTCTCGTAATACTTCCTCCCTTTCCCTCTTAAACTCTTCAGTCAGATTTTCCGTACTGTTTACTTTTATAAATGTATTACAAAACATTTCTGCTTTACCACAGTTTTCTATTGCTATAACTTCCTCTTCATTTACAACAGGATATTCCATATCCTTCCTTATTCCATTCATCCTTCGGATCATACTCCATACTTCTCCGATTGATGTACTTCTCCCTATTCTATCACAGAAATCTCTCCAATGTTGTCTTTTTGCCACCTCTTTTACTTTTGCTTGTTCTCTCTTATATTCAATTAAATCTGTATAATTATGCATTCTTCTTACCTTCTTGTATGCTCTCCTTTTCCTTCTAATAGCTTCATCACACTCCTTATTCCACCATGGTACCATTTTTGTCTTTCTTCTTCCTTTACTCTTAGGAATATTACTTACTGCTGCGTTTTTCATAACTCTAAACCCTCCTCCACCCTTTTCACATATTCAGTCCAGTTAGCTTTTTCATAATTCCATCTCCCTTCTCTTCTCTCACTTCTTTCTACACAATTCTTCATATTGATACACATTTCAATAAAAAATAAATGTAATAAAAATGTATTATTACAACACTCTTATCATCCTTCCATACCTCCACCACAACATATTCCATTTCTCTTCCTTTCCCCACCATTCTATACTGTATTTCAGACTTAATGAAAGTAACACACCCACCACCATTTCCCTCTTCCCAATCTCTTCTCACAGAAACATACCCTTTAATTACAAAATCTAATTCAGGTTTCAGCCAAGACTCTTGTACACATATCACATCTGGCTTTTCCTCCATCTTATTTAGATAACCCTTAAATTCCAATCCATTAGCCACCAAACTCCTAGCATTCCATTGTAAAATTTCTAACATCAAGATTATTGTCCATCCCATGATTCTTGACTAAGCTGTATTTCTAAAGTTAGACCATCTCTAACCATTTCCCATGTTAGCCCTTTGATATCCAGGAACCTCTCTGCTGCTCTCACTATTATCTGTATCTTTTCTGTTCTTCTTTCAGTCTGCGCTGAACAATTTATGACCTCTGCTATGAATAACACAAAACTCTTTTTACTTACTATCATTGTGTCACCCGATTTATTGCTTTCCTTTTCTTCATTTCTGGTTCGATCTTTCCACAACTCCTTCTCCTCACTTTCTTTCTTTTTCCTTGAGTCCACTTTTCTAACTGCTTCCGCATATGACAGCTTATTTCCATCTCTTTGCTTCTGAATTTCTACTGCTCTCTTTCTCACTTCACACCCTCCATATGCCACATTATGGGCTCCTCCAAGTCAAGTCAAGTCAACTTTATTTATATAGCGCTTTTCACAATACAGATTGTATCAAAGCAGCTTCACAGTATTAAATAAAATAGTACATCAGTGTTTGTTTCTAGTGTAAAACGTCCACGTTTGGTAATGCTGATCAATAGTATTGTTGATTGATTAATTAAATTAAGTATCCCCAACTGAGCAAGCCAAAGGCAACAGTGGCAAGGAACCGAAAAACTCCATCAGGTGACCTAATGGAGAAAAAAAAAACCTTGGGAGAACCCAGGCTCAGTCGGGGGCCAGTTCTCCTCTGGCGTTTATGAACTAGAGGTCGGATTTAACTGTAAGATTAAAAGTATTATATGAATGCCTGGCTGAAGAGATGCGTCTTTAATCTAGTTTTAAACTGGGAGAGCGAGTCTGAGCAACGAACAGTATCAGGAAGGCTATTCCAGAGTTTTGGAGCTAAATGTGAAAATGCTCTCCCTCCTTTGGTGGATCTAGATATCCTACAGTAGGTATGACCAAAAGTCTCGAATTTAGTGATCTTAAAGAGCGTGATGGATTATAGGGCGATAGAAGATCCGTTAAATAGACTGGAGCTAAGCCGTTTAGGGCTTTATAAGTCAGTAGCAATACCTTGTAATTAATACGGGACTTTATAGGTAACCAATGTAGTGATGATAAAATCGGTGTTATATGGTCAAATTTTCTTGATCTAGTAAGAACTCTAGCGGCGGCATTTTGGACTAACTGTATCTTGTTTATTGAGGATGCAGGACAACCAGCTAATAAAGCATTACAGTAATCTAGTCTCGAGGTCATGAACGCATGAACTAACTTTTCTGCATCAGAAACAGATAGGATATTACGTAGCTTAGCAATGTTTCTAAGGTGGAAAAAGGCTGTTTTTGTAACATATGAAATATGATTTTCAAAAGACAGGTTACAGTCGAGTATAACACCCAGGTCTTTTACTGTAGAGGATAAAGTAACAGGACATCCTACTATGTTAAAGTTGTATTGTGAGAGGTTTTGTGGGCGGTTTTTTGAACCGATAAGTAGTACCTCTGTCTTGTCAGGATTTAATAAAAGAAAATTGCACGTCATCCAATCTTTTATATCTTTAACACACTCTGTCAATTTGGATAATTTAGCGTTTTCATCCGGCCGTGATGAAATATATATTTGAGTGTCATCAGCATAACAATGGAAACTAATTCCATGTTTCCTTATAATATTTCCAAGTGGCAGCATATATATTGAGAATAATAGAGGGCCTAACACAGATCCCTGCGGCACTCCATAGTTTACTGGAGTTATGATCGATTTTTCTCCATTTAAATAGACAAAATGGTATCGGTCAGATAGGTATGATCTGAACCAGCTTAATGCTTGTCCTTTACACCAGTATAATTTTGTAGTCGATCTAAGAGTATTGTGTGATCTATAGTATCGAACGCAGCACTAAGATCAAGTAAAACTAGTATTGAGATACAGCCTTGGTCAGAAGCTAAAAGTAAATCATTTGTGATTTTAACGAGCGCAGTTTCAGTGCTATGGTGCGGTCTGAACCCAGACTGAAACTTTTCATAGATGTCATTTTCTTGTAAGAAAGAGCCCAGTTGGGCAGACACAACTTTTTCTAGTATTTTAGACATAAAAGGAAGATTTGAAATGGGTCTATAATTTGCTAGGTTATTTGGGTCTAATTGTGGTTTCTTAATGAGTGGTTTTATAACTGCCAGTTTAAATGTTCTTGGAACATGACCTAAAGATAAAGACGAGTTAATAATATTGAGGAGAGGCTCTTCCACTATAGGTAACACTTCTTTCAGTAGTTTAGTGGGTATGGGATCTAATAAACATGTTGTTGTTTTAGAGGAAGTGATAAGTTTATTTAACTCTATTTGTTCTATAGTTGTAAAGCATTGTAATTGTTCTTGTGGGTGATAATTGAGGCTGAGTTATAAGGCGCGATTGAGGATTGAATGTTTACAATTGTGGTTCTGATGTTTTCTATTTTCTCAGTGAAAAAAATCATAAAATCATTACTACTAAACTGTAACGGAATATTTTGTTCAGGTGACGCTTGTTTATTTGTTAGTCTAGCCACGGTGTTAAATAAAAACCTAGGATTGTTTTGGTTATTTTCTATTAGATTGCGGAGGTGCTCAGCCCTGGCTACTTTTAGGGCCTTTTTATAACGTGACGTACTGTCTTTCCAAGCGATTCTAAAAACCTCTAGATTAGTTTGTTTCCATTTACGCTCTAAATTACGGGTTTCTCTCTTTAGAACATGCGTAGTATTGTTGTACCATGGTGCTTTAATTTTCTCTCTGACCTTTTTTAGTCTAATAGGTGCAACAATATCCAATTTTCCAGAGAGAATGGTGCTCATAGTGCTAGTTAATTCCTCAAGTTCATCTGTTTGTTTGGGTTCACTGAGCAGCTGAGACAAATCAGATAAGCAATTAGAAAAATGATCTATGGTGGATGGAAGGATTGTTCTGCCTAATCGATAACGCGGCGCAGCATGATATATTACAGGAGTACGTAATATGCAAGTTACCATGTAATGGTCAGTGACACCATCACTTTGTGGAATGATATCTATATCGGTTCCATGTGATATAATTAAATCGAGTGTATGATTAAAACGATGAGTTGGTCCGGTAACGTTTTGCTTAACCCCAAAGGAGTTTAATAAATCTATAAACGCAGCCCCTAGCGCATCATTTTGATTATCTACTTGCATGTTAAAATCTCCAACAATTAATGCTTTATCGACATTGACCAATAGGTCTGAGAGAAAATCTGCAAATTCTTTTAGAAAATCAGCGTAAGGCCCTGGCGGTCTGTATACGGTAGCCAAGGCTAAAGATAATAGGGATGTTTTTCTAACATCTAAGAGCGTAACATTTAGTACAAGTACTTCAAATGAAATAAACTTATAACCCGTTTTCTGAGTAACACTAAGAAAATCTCTATAGATTGTTGCAACACCGCCGCCACGACCAATCAGACGGGGCTCATGCTTATAGGAGTATCCTGATGGAGTAGACTCATTTAGACCGAAATAATCATTTGGTTTAAGCCAGGTTTCAGTAAGGCAAAGTACATCGATGCTATTATCTGTGACTATTTCATTTACAATAACTGCCTTAGGTGTGAGTGATCTAATGTTTAAAAGACCTAGCTTTAGAATTTTTTTTTGTTTACTAATAGCAACATTTTCTGTTTTAATAACAATTAGATTTTTCCTAGATCCTGCAGTAGATTTATTATTTGATCGCACTAAACGAGGAATAGACACAATTTCTATGCAATGTTCTACACTAGTATTTATATCAGTTAATTTCTCCTCCACAATTACAACATTTTGCTTCCACACCTCTTCCACATTTTCCGTACTCATGTTCTTCCCCACAGTGTGCACATCTCTTTTTGGCTCTGCATACACTCGCAATATGACCATATCTCTGCCAGTTATAGCATCTCAGCGGAGCACGCACATATTCTCTCACCCGAAAGCTAACATATCCAATCATCACTTTACTTGGTAGCACTCCACCACTTTGAAAACGCAACATTACAGAAAGACTTTCTTCCTTATTCCCTTCCCTATTCCTTTGCAGTCGTTTTGCTTCAATTACATTTCCTCCTTTAATATTTCTCATCAACTCTATCATAGTGACCTCCAATGCTACCCCTGTAATTACTCCACATAACCATGATTTTCCACCTGTTTGATTACAACTTGAAATCACTTGTTTACACACAACCTTCATTTTCATCACCTTATCCCTCTGCTCCTCATTATCACAAATCACCATTAATGCTCCATCCTGAAGTACTCTTGCACCTCTAATCTCTCCTGATTGTTTCCTCAACTCATTTGTTAACTCAATTGGGTTTACCCCTTTTACTCCTTGTCCCTCTTTAAATCTTACAATCATTTTTATTTCCTCTCTCCTTTCACTTGTTACTTTCCTCATCTGTACCTACTGAATCCTCTTCATTATCTTTCTTCCTCTTATTATTTGCTTTTTCAACACTTTTTATTCTCCCTCCTTCCACTTGTGTCCAACCCATCTCATCATTTTCGTCTTCAATCTCTGATTCATCAATTCTAGATCTTGTTTCTGATCCAACCTCCTCTTTTTTCTTTTTCCTCGATTTCCCCATCGTATTCTTCTTATTTCAACAACTTTTATACTTAATAAAATTCAGTACAAGTTATTTCAAACACTCACAACGGTTTCAAAACGCAGTTTAGTCTAACTTCCGCTTCTGGTCCTGGACTCACGAGTCCACTCTCCTCCAGCACAGGACTGCAAACACAGGGAGACTAAATAGGGAAGCAAATAAAAGAGGGTAACGAGAAAAGCAGGTGGGCCAAATTAATCAATAATCAGGTAACGAGATGGGAGGGGCTAGACAATTGACAGGACAGCACATGGCACAAGGGAATACATGACAAGCCATGTGCTCACAATAAACCAGACTAAACACAAACACATGACAAACCGGGAGTGTCACCAAAACCAAGATACAAACCAGACACAAGTGACAGAACCCTGACAAAGAGGTTGCTTAAATGATACCTTCTTACGTACGACGTTACCAGGTGCTGTCCGTGGCAATGGTGCTGGATAGGTTGATACGGCTAGATAGAGATTTGATAATTCACTCATGCAGGGGCTGCAAAATAAACTGACCCGGTCCTTAAACTGGTAAACACAAATGCTGACGCTTCACGGATGAGCCCCAGCGATGAGCAGCACTGCATATAGGCTACTGCTCTACAGCTTGCAGACATCAGACTAAAGCCCATGATCTGGCTAAAGGAAAACAGCTCAAACGTATTTGTTGATGCAGGCTATTTGTTTTTTAAAGCAAAGTCCTAACTGCTTTTCCCTATGTTTGTTCACTCTGTTACAGGCTGCCAGGAAGAACCCGTTTCTATCGAGGGGCATCATTGTGTTCCTGCTCCTTTTTAATCCCTTTTCTCCTGGAGTTATTTTTGGTTTTCTTAACTTTGAATCATGTCTGTTCATTATATTAGAGACAGTTACACACACAAAATGAAGAGGATCATTTTTTCGATGTTAGTATAGCCTACTTTTTTTCATATTGTTTTTCATGTTGGCTACCTGGAAGTAGTCCCAGTGCTGTATACCACCGTATATGTTACATTGAGGGGGACAAGTCTTATACGTTAAAGGTAAAATATGTAAGAATTTTGCATTAAAATATCCCATAATCTCAAGGCCAGTGTTATATATTTTGTTAAGTTGATTACTTACAATATCCCAAATCTTTCCAACTATTTTTAAATCGTGAGAAAATTGCGATTTTAACCAAGGAAACGGGGCGTTAGAGCAGGGGGGAGCTGGGAGTCGCCGGTCAGTGGCGTCATATCCGCTTTACCCTCGGCTTCCGCTCGTACTGCGTGGAGTCCTGGACAAAGGCGGAAGTTGTAGTTGTAGCGTCTATCAAGCAACAAACATTAGCTTGTTTCTTGCAGTCATTATGGAACACAATTCTTTACCGATTGCAGCTGGTTCTGTCGACAAAGTTTTATATTTTCCACATGTAGCATTCGGTAATAGTTATGTTTATGTAAGGGAAGTATTATTGCTTTAGGTTTGTGTTTAGTTTATTGGCATTGTTTATCACGTCTGGTGTTTATGGCAATGTAAACAAATATAGCATGTGTTATACATAAAGATTAATCAGTATTTTGGCAAATGATGTGGGTATGTTCGAATGTACTTTTACAACAATTGTTTAGAACACGTAAAACTGCGCCGCGTTATCACAACAATGAATTCGACATACAGTAACATCTATGATAACCAATGTAGTATTAAACCTTACTTTTCTTACAGTTAATTCATTTTAATGAAATAAAAGTGTGATGAGGTTCAAGAGTCAGGAAGGAAGAAGACAGGGGTCGGCGTGACTGGGACTCGTACTTTATTAAAATAAAGCAAAACAAACAAAAGTCGTGCACAACGCGCATTCACCGTGGACACCGCGACGGCACAAAACAGTTCAAAAATGAGAGCTCAGATCCACCGGTTTTCTTTCTCTACGTCCAATTTTCTCTTCAGTCTCTCTCTCGTTCCAGCGCGGCTTATTCACGAGTTCACACTTACATATCATTTGAAGAGGTAGAGTTTAATGCGTATTTGGCGTGCTGTCCGGAGGGAGGGCTCCGAGCTCGGAGTTCGGCCCGAACCCAGAGTACTCCCCCCGTATGTAAGTGTTTAGGACTAGAAGCGTGGAGAAGGGGTGGTGGAGGGATGCTGCAAAAACTGTCAATGGAATGAGGTGAGACTGCTGAGTGTATATACACCTCTTACCATTGATTGCTGAGTGCTCTCCACTTGTGTTAATTATCTGAATGTGCTCCTCCCGAACCTTGTTAATAAAACATCATTAAGCGTCTCTCCACGCCGATCACAGCAATAAGACACAGGTGTTCGTCATTTGCACTTGTCCTACTTGCGTCCCGCTCGTCTCTTCTCTCTCCCATTACAGACCGCGCTGAACCACGCCCCCCTCGCCACAAAAATCATGTCATTATAAAAATAGAACTTAGCCTCATCCATGAACATGATTTTTCGATTCCCGTCTGACTGATTTACATCCACGGTGGAGTTTAAAACGACAGTTCCCATCATTCCACGCTCCTTCATATCATCATCAAGCTACGCCGTTGTTGTTGTTTGGAATGTAGCGCCCTCTAGCGGCAAAAATTCTTGCATATTGTACCTTTAATAACAATAATAAGTCAACAATTAGAAATGGCCAAATTGTTCCCCCAATTCTTGCTCCGATCTGTTTTTAGGATGACAAATAAAGGCTTAAAAGTTACATTTTAGGCTGGTCTACCTTAGTGGTCTAACAGCGACCATCCAAATAGATAGCCAATCAAATCAAAGTAGGCGGGGTTTACTGTCACAGAAGCAGGGCTCCTATTCCATCGGTTCAGTTTAACGTTGAAAGAATATTAGTTTTACGATAGAAATGGTAAATGACTGACAGTTATGTCCAGTGATGCAAACTACTTGACTTTTTTTCTCTCAAACATTGTTGCATGGTTGCATGTGTTCAGTATCGAAGCTGTTTTATTAATGAAAGTCGTGGGGCAGCGTTGACTAATTTCTGTGCTCCTGAATGTTGCAGCGTGCTCTCCGCTCTCTGAGTGCAAATGATGTGTGTGTGTGTGTGTGTGTGTGTGTGTGTGTGCATGCGTCAATGAAAGTAGCGCATTGTGTCTAATGTAAAGGAGTAACCCGAAAGGTTCGACCTAAATAAATGAAGGTCCTAGAAAGCCCATGCAGACAGAGCGGCCGGGGTTTACAGCTTTATTCACAGCTTTTGCATCGTTCAAACATCGGCCGGAGATCATTTGCGATCAGATGCCGGCGTCGTGGCGATATTGCCAATTAGCAAACGCTCTCTGAGCAACATCGGGCCGATGTCAGCCAGACATACACTGCCGGTCAAAAGTTTTAGATCGGTAAGATTTTTAATGTTTTTAAAAGAAGTCTCTTCTGCTCACCAAGGCTGCATTTATTCGATTAAAAATACAAACAAAAACAGTAATATTGTGAAATATTATTCCAATTTAAAACAGCTGTTTTCTATGTGAATATACAGTAAAGTGTAATTTATTCCTGTGATCAAAGCTGAATTTCCAGCATCATTACTCCAGTCTTCAGTGTCACATGATCCTTCAGAAATCACTCTAATATGATGATTTGATGCTCAAGAAACATTTATGATTATTATCAGTGTTGAAAACAGTTTTTTACATTTTTATTTCATGATGCTATGATGAATCGAAAGTTCAAAAGAACAGCATTTATCTGAAATCTAAAGCTTTTGTAACATTAAACACTACCGTTCAAAAGTTTGGGGTCAGTAAGAATTTTAATTTTATTTTTGGGGGAAAGAAATAAAATAAATCAATACTTTTATTCATCAAGGACGAGTTAAACTGATCAAAAGTTACAGTAAAGACATTTATAATGTTAGAACATATTCTATTTTAAATAAATGCTGTTCTTTCAATTCATCAAATAATTTTGAAAAAAAATTGTACACAACTGTTTTCAACATTGATAATAATAATGAATGTTTCTTGAGCATCAAATCATCATATTAGAATGATTTCTGAAGGATCATGTGACACTGAAGACTGGAGTAATGATGCTGGAAACTCAGCTTTGATCACAGGAATAAATTACACTTTACTGTATATTCACATAGAAAACAGTCATTTTAAATTGTCATAATATTTCACAATATTACTGTTTTTTTTTTTTTTTTTTATCAAATAAATGCAGCCTTGGTGAGCAGAAGAGACTTCTTTTAAAAACATAAAAAAATCTTACTGACCCCAAACTTTTGAACGGTAGTGTACGTGTGCTATCTGGGGTCAGATGAGATCGATACACTCGTTATTTGAAGTGACTTTCAAAAGGTGATATCTATTTTGGTCGCTACCGTAGACATCAGTGTTTACTCGAACTATAAACTTTTATCTCAGTAATTCTGTGATCACTTGAATATTTGTAACACAGAAATATCGATACTGTCGTTGAAAAGACTGAAAGTAAAGCTGTTTCATATACACTCACCTAAAGGATTATTAGGAACACCATACTAATACTGTGTTTGACCCCCTTTCGCCTTCAGAACTGCCTTAATTCTACGTGGCATTGATTCAACAAGGTGCTGAAAGCATTCTTTAGAAATGTTGGCCCATATTGATAGCATCTTGCAGTTGATGGAGATTTGTGGGATGCACATCCAGGGCACGAAGCTCCCGTTCCACCACATCCCAAAGATGCTCTATTGGGTTGAGATCTGGTGACTGTGGGGGCCATTTTAGTACAGTGAACTCATTGTCATGTTCAAGAAACCAATTTGAAATGATTCGAGCTTTGTGACATGGTGCATTATCCTGCTGGAAGTAGCCATCAGAGGATGGGTACATGGTGGTCATAAAGGGATGGACATGGTCAGAAACAATGCTCAGGTAGGCCGTGGCATTTAAACGATGCCCAATTGGCACTAAGGGGCCTAAAGTGTGCCAAGAAAACATCCCCCACACCATTACACCACCACCACCAGCCTGCACAGTGGTAACAAGGCATGATGGATCCATGTCCTCATTCTGTTTACGCCAAATTCTGACTCTGCCATCTGAATGTCTCAACAGAAATCGAGACTCATCAGACCAGGCAACATTTTTCCAGTCTTCAACTGTCCAATTTTGGTGAGCTCGTGCAAATTGTAGCCTCTTTTTCCTATTTGTAGTGGAGATGAGTGGTACCCGGTGGGGTCTTCTGCTGTTGTAGCCCATCCGCCTCAAGGTTGTGTGTGTTGTGGCTTCACAAATGCTTTGCTGCATACCTCGGTTGTAACGAGTGGTTATTTCAGTCAAAGTTGCTCTTCTATCAGCTTGAATCAGTCGGCCCATTCTCCTGCCGCATACTGGATGTTTTTCCCTTTTCACACCATTCTTTGTAAACCCTAGAAATGGTTGTGCGTGAAAATCCCAGTAACTGAGCAGATTGTGAAATACTCAGACCGGCCCGTCTGGCACCAACAACCATGCCACGCTCAAAATTGCTTAAATCACCTTTCTTTCCCATTCTGACATTCAGTTTGGAGTTCAGGAGATTGTCTTGACCAGGACCACACCCCTAAATGCATTGAAGCAACTGCCATGTGATTGGTTGATTAGATAATTGCATTAATGAGAAATTGAACAGGTGTTCCTAATAATCCTTTAGGTGAGTGTACATTGACAACTGCTCTCTCTGGGTCAGCGACAGCAAACAGATTTGAGTGTTCCGGTGTGCAGTTTTTGTCATTTAGGAATAAGGTCGCGTGGGTGTTTGAATCGAGATCTTTTAAAGATTAATCGTGCAGCTCTACTGTCTTTATACTCTCTCTCTACGTTAATATCTGACGCAAAACGTTAGTTAGTTAGTTAGTTCGTTAGTTAAAGTTTATTTCGGTCAACTTCACAAGAAAAAAGAAAGAAAAAGAAAAAACAATTTACAAGCAAACATAGAAACAAATATTAAGTTAAATAAAAAAATATATTAAAAAAAAAAACCTCAACCCTACCCTGATCATACTGCATCTGGGCATTTTAGTGTTGTTGTTTTTGTCAGTTCCATAATTGAGTGATTTGCCATAATTGTAATACAGTGCTATTGCAGATGTTGATTTTAACAAGCAGTTGGTAGGATTGTTATTCCCCTTGGATTGTATTCTTCTTGCTTTCCTTAATTTCCTTCCTGTATTGATTAAAAGCTAGATCCTTGCCTAACATTTTAGTAGGGTGCAACAGGGCTAAAGGCGCTATTGACTGTATTCTCTTTTAAACCACTAGATGGCACAAATTCAGCTCAGCACTTTTCTAAAAAAAAAACACTTCTGATGTTAAACGGGGACAGTTGTCTGATGATCGGCTGCAGGACAGCAACGCAAGGTTGATTCTGCTCTAATCTGATCTAATGTTTAATGTTTTTTAAAATGTTGTAGACTTATGTAGCAAATGAGAATAATTGAAATGTACTATATTTTGAGACAAAGGCCTTGTTGATCATTTTGTTCAAGATACTTATAGCAACAGATTTTCAATAATGGAAGAATATGTAAAAGTATGGTATTTTAGTGGGAAACGCACCTGCTATTTGGGACACAATGATTTATGATAATAAATATCTGGCTAACTTTTTCAATTGTTGATAAGACATGGTAAGATTCAGATGGTAAATATGACATTTTTAACACTCAAGCCGTATTCACATTGCAGCCCTTAATTCCGTATTCGTGGAAAAATTTGGGCACAGAGGTCTCAGGTGTGATCCAATTATTATTATTATTTTAAAATAAATGTTATATCACTGTCTTCGATAAAATAAAAACTATCAATTTATGGTGTTTTTATTTTTATTTTGTTTGTTTTTTTACCTCTAAAAGTACCTTGTTTTCTATGTAAATTATGATTATTTTTATGTTATATTTAATATTTCTTTAACTTCAGTAAAAAAAAAAAAAATGATTTCAGTAATTTCAGATAGACAAAACCTAAAAATGTGGTGACTTTGGTGTCATCTGGTGTCTTATGTTGGTATAAAATTAACAAAAAGCAATAATATCAATAGCCACTAGATGGCTATAGTACTCAATATACATATAGGCTGAACTCTACAAACCACTGTGTTATGTAAGAATAAACAGGTAAGAACAAACAATAATCATAGTTATAATGTTTACATGTACTTGTGCGCATGTGTGTGTTTGTGTGTGTGCATGCACAGGTGGTTGATTGGAACATTAAAAAAAAAAAGGTCAGTCAATGGCTCATTCAATTCTTTGTTTTTATGTGTGTGAGTGACTTTTTATTTGAATACTACTAATAATAATAATATCAATAATATCAATAGCCACTAGATGGCTATAGTACTCAATGGCTGCATATAGGCTGAACTCTATAAACCACTGTTATATTGAATTTAACCTCTCAAGTTTTTGACTTTATCACAAGTTAAAATTCTAATTTAAAAATATACATATCTGTGTTAGGTGAGACTATACAAAGATGCCAAAATATGCTTAGACAAATATGACCATGCTATAAGGAAAAGTGTGAGTGTTTGCCACGTTGAGAATGTTGTACAGGATCACCCCTTCATTTGTGTGTATGTATGATATGCATTGTGCTGGATCTATTGATTTTTATTTGACAAAAAAAAAAAAAAAAAAAAAATTACAGTTTTGCCCATTCATTCCTATGGTGAGATTAAGGAGGGGTTTTTTTTCACCCACTTAACATTGTAGAATCGAGTCAATGTTTTGTGTGTGTTCAGGTGGCAAACGTAGGAAAAGTAGCCAAGTCTTGTACCGCTCAGATTAACGAAAGTATTTTTTTTAAAAATAATTTAAATGATTTTGCCCACATTTGTCCTTAATACGGTTAAACAAACCACATTTATGATTTATTTTCACATACAAAAAATATGTTGCTCTATCAATGTTCAATACAGACATATATGTGACCCTGGACCACAAAACCAGTCGCACGGGTATATTTGTGGAAATAGACAACAATACATTGTTTGGGTCAAAATTATCGATTTTTCTTTTATGCCAAAAATCATTAGGATATTAAATAAAGATCATGATCCATAAAGATATTTAGTAAATTTCTTACCAAAATGTATTTTTGTGAGTGAATGCAGCACAATCGCCAACATAAATGAACAACTTTAAAGGAGATTTTCTCAATGTTTTGATTTTTTTGCACCCTCAGATTCCAGATTTACAATAGTTGTGTCTCGGCCAAATATTGTCCTATCCTAACAAACCACACATCAATGGAAAGCTTATTTGTTCAGCTGATCGGATGATGTATAAATCTCAATTAAAAATAAAATTACCCATATTTTTTCTGCAATCATACACTATGGCAGGAGTGAAAAGCACAAGGTGTGCCTTTAGCCCCATTTTACCCTGTTGCATTAAAACATAACATTTTAGTAATAAAGTATATGAAAGCTTTAATTACCTTTAGCATGAAGGTGTATCATATCAATACTGTGGTGTCCAGTTGTGTGATACTTCCTCAACATTTAATTCTGCTTGGTTTTCTAAACTTCCATGCACTGCTCTTCACCGGAGAATGGTAATGAGGCTAAATGCAGAAGCAAGCGTGCAGAGAGTCCATTGTATTTATACCTATAACCACACGCTTCAGTAGACCTACTTTAATGTTTCCATTTATAGCAATTGTCCTATTAAGGGCAGCATAGTAAGATTAAATCTTATTTGTTGGCAGTGTAGTTGTTCAATTCTCTAAAAAGCACTTAGTCCATAAAATGAATAAAGCCTTGAATGTCACAGATTGTGAACGGCTAGTGCACTTTTTCAACAGGCAAAACTTCACAATCACACCAGGGGCCTGTACCATCATGGTAGTTGAACAAACTCAGGGTTGCGGGTTTAGTTTAGAGTCAAAACCAAACCAATCCAACCAGGCTTTGTTGGTACCATGATGCTGATCATCCACTTTCTCTGTCAACTCAAGCTTCAATCCTGAGTTTGGGTGTGACATCAGTAGCGTGTTGAGAAAGAGAAACTGCGATTCACTTCTCATGAGAAAAGCTGCGTGATTCACTTCTCTCTTCTGCAGAATATTACGAGATTGGAAAATATTAAGAATTGAAACAAATGTACTCAGCAAGAAGAGCTGTCTATGAAACTATGAAAATCAGTACAAGTAAAAGTTACTAAGTTAGTTTATGTAATTGAAATAGGCATAGAGAGAATTGAACATTTAAGCTCACGTGTAGTCATTTCTATAGCTTTATATATTGATTCTAACGCTTATTTATATTACTTTGATGGTAATTAATTTTACTTCATGTAATATTTGTAATATTTGAGCTTGCATGACAAGAATAGCTTAGTGGAAAATGAATGTGTCCAAATGTCAGCTCAGATGAGCTAAAGATGTCTTTGCAACAAAAGGTGATAGATGTTGACATCCTGCCGTTTCCTAGAAACAGACAATACCTCCTATTTCGGGCCAAGAGAACAAGACAATAATATGCCCTAATATATGGTATAGATCTTCAATTAATTAACCATAACAGGAAGACAGCAGGGTGAGGAGTGAGTGAGGTATACAAAGCGAGGCTGTCGTTCTCTGCAGAATAACTCTGTCTGTACGTGAACGACCATTCTTGCAAGAATAAAATACTTAAAGGCATTTCCTGAGTGATTTGCTTCATTACAGTCTCACTATTAAAGGGACACTTCACCCATTTGCATTAAGCTTTGCATTGTTAGAAACCCAGTCATACTATTGAATGGTCATGCAACATTTTTTCATTTTCCCCCGAGACGAGAGAAATCTGTATTTACCTCTTTACACTTCCTCCTACAATGACACAAAAATCGTCATTTTGCGTCATTGTAGGAGGAAGTGTAAGAGGGGGGGATTTCTGTTAAGACTACAAGCACTAGATCCACCCTTTCAAACCCGCCCATAGGGGGTTGGACCTAATGCGCTAACAGACCTATCACAGATCAGTGCGAGTGCGTTTGATTTCAACGGCAGAAACCTGCAGAAAACAGGGACGAAGAAAGCTGAGTAGTAGGGGTTACCATACTCTATTTCCCGGACATGTCCGGCCGTCGAGATCCACAAAAATGTCCGGGATTCAGCTTTTGCTTTCTGCGGTCGCCATCCATTGTTTACATGCTCACCTTTTGTTTCAATCTAA
Source organism: Squalius cephalus (assembly GCF_949319135.1). Lineage (NCBI taxonomy): Eukaryota > Metazoa > Chordata > Actinopteri > Cypriniformes > Leuciscidae > Squalius > Squalius cephalus. Next base: position 37,774,750 of record NC_137132.1, on the reverse strand, counting down.
CTGAATTCACCCCGATTGGTGAATCTGAATGTAATGTTTACATGAATGCTAAACAAGTGATCGGTTGATTTGCGTTTTAACAGTGCTAAGAAAATACCCGCACCTCCGTGAGAGATAGCCCATGAGACCGGTGCATCTCACAGGCGCGCTCATCAGTAATCACAGTAATACAGGGAGCAGGACGAGGCTAGCGCCGCGGGAGAAAGACGCGAGGCCGGTGGCGTGATCGGTTGAAAGACGCGAGGCCGGTGGCGTGATCGGTTGATGTGTGTTTTACCATTGCTAAGAAAATACCTGCTCCTCCGTGCGAGATACGAGAACAGTGCCTCACAGGTGTCGGTCGTCAGTAATCACGCCACCGGCCTCGCGCCGTTCTCCCGCGCCCCTCAGCCTCGTTCTGCTCGCCACAGTAAACATGATGAATGGCGACTGTAGAACGCAAAAGCCGAATCCCGGACATTTTGGGCAAACTCGTCACGGAGACTCACTCGTAGCCTTGCCTTGATGTTTTTGTTTTCAACGGCGCTGTCTTATCGGTAGGCGTGGCTTGGGAGTGGCCTTGTAGGGCAGCGAAGCAAGTGCATTCTGGGAGTTGTTGTCTTTCATCCACATAAGCCAAAAATACATTTTCTGGCTTTTCTCAGTCTAGAAAGCTCCAAATTCAAAAATAATTTCACATTTCTTCTACATAAATGACCCACTTTCAATACACATTCATGTCTCCACGGGTGAAATGACCCTTTAAATAAATAATTTCAACACCAATTACCTTTTTATATATTTATATTCATTTAAACTAAGCGCTTAATAACAATTGCTAAACTAACATGTGTGATTAAGGGTATAATAATTACTTAACCCCCTGAGGTCGGCTATCGCGCCGGCGCGATAGGCTCGTTTTTTTTCGTATGAGTGCAAAAAAAAAATAAAAAAAAAATATTAATTTTTATCTTATATTCTTGTGTTATACATCAATCGATCCTGTTTAGTGTGTATTTTTTTTGTGTATGCTCATAATAAAAACAAAGTGTTGTGCTTTTCGCCAAATAAAGAAAAATAAACATGATGCGAGTTCTGCCTACTCTCCGTCAGTGAAGTCAATTCTGAAACGCGTCCGAAAATGAACTGTAACTCAGCGAATACTCAGTCAAACAGGCATACAGTCACACAGGCATGAAGCTTGAATTATCTTCTTTCAAATGAAGTAATTTTTATAAAAAACAAATATTCACAGTTTATATAATATGTATGTAAAGAGAGAGATGTCAGTCGTTCTCATCTCAGCTAATTAAGTTTTAATGTGACTCCGCCTACGGAGACCGCGCTATTCAAACGCAAATGTGAGGCGATCCATACAAACCTGTGAAACGCCCACATCCGCTGGATAAGGCCGGTGAAACACTGGATGCGTGGCGTAAGCGTCTCAGCTGCGTGGCGTGTCCGTTTTTATTTCGGCTCCCATCCATGTTAACAGTTTAGAGTTTGCATACTGCCTGTGTGAGACGCGCGTCTCAGGTGCGGCACGAGCCGCGTGGAAAACGCGTGCATTCTAGAAATAGAACCGACGCCTATTTTTCACGCGACACGCAAGCGTCTTGGAAGCGTTTCCATGCAAAATTGAATAGGAAAATCTGTTTATTTGTCATTTTGACACGAATACATATTAATAAATGTCCTTTTGATGTTTAAAAGTGTCTAGGTTTTGACATAAATGCAAATATAAATGTAATTTTACAAAATATGATCGATTTTCAAATACTGCTGTATTGAATGAACAGCTTTTAGCAAACTCTATTGCTATACTGAGATGAGGAATATATACTGTATGCAGAGCCGGATTAACGCAAAGGCAAACTAGGCACGTGCCTAGGGCCCGATTGGCGGGATGGGGCCCAGACAGAGGGACAAAAAAAAAAAAAAATTTTTTTTTATTAATGTACAAATGGCCTATCTACAATGTATTTCAATATTTATTAATTAACTAAAAATAGTGACGATGTTTATCTTAACCATAGACAGTTACATTACTGCAGTTAAACCAATGTGTCCGTTACAAAGCGGGTGCCGGCTTCTGAAAGTATGTGTAACGAACGCACAGGTGCTGCGAGGCAAAAGCCTAAGCACACAAAGAAGCACAGCTCAAAATGCAGGTGTGTGAGTTGTCGTCATCTATTTTGGAGTGATTGCAATGTATTCTAAATATAAACTTGTACTGTAGATCAGCGTCATTTCTGGAAAAATCATTCACCGCTTTATTACGAGTTTAAAAGAGCGCGAGCGTCATTAACGTGCCCAGACGCGACGCTTTGAATTTGCGCGTACAATGAATAACATCGCGTCGGGAGCTGACTAGTAAAAAAGCTACAAAATTAAAAGACAAGACGTCTGTATTCTAAGTTAAAAAGCCAACACACTACAACATTTTTAAATGTTTCAAATAAAGGATCTCATATCTATGGGTCTATCTTCTAAATTCTGCTGATGATTAGATTCCTGCCATTACGCCAATAATATCACTTTATCCATTTTTTCTGCTCAGTAGCGATCGTGTCTTTCTCTTCCACTTGATTTGTGTATAGCATATTTAAAGTAGCAATGCAATATAAAAGCACTTATGCTCATTTACTGAAGTGGGATTCTAGAACAGTGAATAAATTGAATAAAACAGCAAAATAACAACAACAATAACATCTTCATTAAACAAAAAAGAGATTACCTTAGATAAAGTTTGATTAATATGTACATACAGTACCGGTAAAAGTCTGGACCCATTACTATTTTTAATGTTTTTTGAAAGAAGTTTATTATTATGCTCTACAAGCCTGCATTTATTTGATCAAAAATACAGAAAAAACAAACAGGAATATTCAGCAAGGATGTGTTAAATATATAAAAAGTGATAGTGAAGACTTTTTTAAAACAACTTTTTAATAATCAAAAATCCTGAAAAAAAGTATCACAGGTTATAAAATAAATATTAAGCACCATTTCTAACATTTGATAATAAATCAGAATGACTAAATTCAGCTTTGCATCACAGAAATATATAGTAAAATAGAAAACCATTATTTTAAATTTTAATAATATTTCACTATATTATTTTTCTGTATTTTTGATCAAATAAATTCAGGCTTGATGAGCATAAGAGACTTCTTTCAAAAACATTAAAAATAGTAATGTGTCCAAACTTATGTTTGTACTGTACTGTATGTACTGGGGGGGGGGGGGGGGGGGGGGCCTCCAACATGAATTTTGCCTAGGGCCTCCTAATGTCTAGAACCGGCCCTGACTGTATGTGTTTTGTCAAAAATAAAGTCATCAACTAACTAATGAATCCTTTACTTTGAAATACGTATGATAAAATGTATACTTTAGTTTTGAAAGACGTTGACTAGTTTTGAAAAGATTATAAAGTATGTATGTGCATGCATATATATATGTGTGTGTGTGTATATGAAGAGTTCAGATGCAAAAGCCTCTAAATGCCATCTGAAATTTTCTCCTAGAATGATCATTTTTATGAAGCTTGTATATTTAAGTTAGCTATAGGTGACACGTCACCTGAATGAATGGCTCATTAAGTATGCAGGGACGTAGTCTCACCAGGTGTGAACTACTACATATGCATGATGCTGTTGGAGCGTTTACGCCCCATCCGCATATTGGCTTTCCAAACTAAAAGTGTTTCACAAAACTAAAATCAATGTATCGTTTTTTTGTGGATGATTAGGCAGGATGATTTTCATATCATTTTGAAGAAAAAACACTAGGCGATGAAATCCATTAGTCAAAAGTCTTATTGCCACATATTTAGTATGTGTTTTGTGGCCTTATTTCAGAAACTTTAGTTTTTAGTTTTTTCAATAACCACGCATAAACATTATTCTCTCAAAAATGCAGACATGTACATTCTTGTTGCTCACATATTATGGTAGCCCTGTTTGTGCTAAATAGTGTGTAATTTTTTTTTGCCATTAATATGTTTATAAGCAACTGAAAAAAGCACAAATGTCAGGGCATGTCAGAACATCTCAAGGACCCCAAAAACACCCCAGACCCCAGAGGGTATGTAAATCTTACAAAATTATTATTATAAATAATCATTGCTAAAAGCCAGACGATTTTGTCTTTAAAAATGATTTGCTCACAGCTGAATGGTCCAGCTCTCTTACCTGAAACATTACCTGACCCGGAGCAGGTTAGCCATAAACCATGAACCAAACCTCTTTCATGGTGCCTAAAACCCAGGCTTGGTGTAAACTAAACTGAAACATACCCGTTGTAACGGTGGCAGCCTTAACTTTAGGAATTTAATTGGAAATTAATTCCTTAAAATAACTTTTACAAATTCGGGTGCCAGGCAGAATTAAATTCACCAAAATAATTCAAGTTATTAATTTTACCCAGGATAACTCAAACCACCACTTACACACAATTAGGTAATGAAATTCATTCACAAAAAAAAAAAAAAAAAAAAACATCACACACAAAAGATTCAATACCAAATTGTAATATTGTCCAGCCTGTGACCCGGAAACCGATCGAGCTCAGCCATCTTGAAGGACATCTCAATTCTGTAATTGCACCGCGAGGAATGAGGGGCGAGGAATGATGAGCGAGGAGTGAGAAGTGAGGAATGAGGAGCGAGGAATGAGGAGCGAGGAGTCAGGAGAGAGAAGCGAGAAGAGAGAAGTGAGGAGTGAGGAGCGAGGAGGGAGGGGCGAGGAATCAGGAGCGAGGAATGAGGAGTGAGGAGAGAGAAGCGAGTAGTGAGAAATGAGGAGCGAGGAGTAAGGAGCGAGGAATGAGGAGTGAGGAGCGAGGACTGAGGAATGAGGAATGAGGAGAGAGAAGCGAGTAGTGAGAAATGAGGAGCGAGGAGTGAGGAGTGAGGAATGAGAAGCGAGGAGTGAGAAATGAGGAGTGAGGAATGAGAAGCGAGGAATGAGGAGCGAGAAGCGAGGAATGAGGAGTGAGGAGCGAGGACTGAGGAGCGAGGAATGAGGAGCGAGGAATGAGGAGTGAGGAATGAGGAGTGAGGAGCGAGGAATGAGAAGCGAGGAAAGAGAAGTGAGGATTGAGGAGTGAGGAGCGAGGAGCGAGGAGTGAGGAGCGAGGAATGAGGAATGAGGAACAAGGAGTGAGGAGCGAGGAGTGAGGAGCGAGGAATCAGGAGCGAGGAATGAGGAGTGAGGAGAGAGAAGCGAGTAGTGAGAAATGAGGAGCGAGGAGTGAGGAGTGAGGAATGAGAAGCGAGGAATGAGGAGCGAGAAGCGAGGAATGAGGAATGAGGAGTGAGGAGCGAGGAGTGAGGAGCGAGGAATGAGGAGCGAGGAGTGAGGAGTGAGGAATGAGGAGTGAGGAGCGAGGAATGAGGAGCGAGAAGCGAGGAAAGAGAAGTGAGGAATGAGGAGTGAGGAGCGAGGAAAGAGAAGTGAGGAATGAGGAGCGAGAAGCGAGGAAAGAGAAGTGAGGAATGAGGAGTGAGGAGTGAGGAGAGATAAGCGAGGAATGAGGAGCGAGAAGCGAGGAATGAGGAGCAAGAAGTGAGGAGCGAGGAATGAGGAGCGAGGAGTGAGGAATGAGGAGTGAGGAATGAGGAGTGAGGAGAGAGAAGTGAGGAGTGAGGAGAGAGAATCGAGGAATGAGGAGCGAGGATTGAGGAGCGAGGAATGAGGAGCGAGGAATGAGGAGTGAGGAATGAGGAGTGAGGAATGAGGAGTGAGGAGTGAGGAGAGAGAAGTGAGGAATGAGGAGTGAGGAGCGAGGAATGAGGAGCGAGGAGTGAGGAGAGAGAAGCGAGGAATGAGGAGTGAGAAGCGAGGAAAGAAAAGTGAGGAATGAGGAGTGAGGAGCGAGGAGTGAGGAGAGAGAAGCGAGGAATGAGGAGCGAGAAGCGAGGAATGAGGAGCAAGAAGTGAGGAGCGAGGAATGAGGAGCGAGGAGTGAGGAGCGAGGAGTGAGGAGCGAGGAGTGAGCAGCGAGGAATGAGGAGTGAGGATTGAGGAGCGAGGAATGAGGAGAGAGAAGCGAGGAATGAGGAGCGAGGATTGAGGAGCGAGGAATGAGGAGTGAGGAGCGAGGAGCGAGGAATGAGGAGTGAGGAATGAGGAGTGAGGAATGAGGAGTGAGGAGAGAGAAGCGAGGAATGAGGAGTGAGGAGCGAGGAATGAGGAGCGAGGAGTGAGGAGTGAGGAGCGAGGAGTGAGGAGTGAGGAGAGAGAAGCGAGGAATGAGGAGTGAGGAGCGAGGAGTGAGAAGCGAGGAGTGAGGAGTGAGGAGAGAAAAGCGAGGAATGAGGAGCGAGGAGTGAGGAGTGAGGAGAGAGAAGCGAGGAATGAGGAGTGAGGAGCGAGGAGTGGAGTGAGGAGTGAGGAGCGAGGAGTGAGAAGCGAGGAGTGAGGAGTGAGGAGAGAAAAGCGAGGAATGAGGAGCGAGGAGTGAGGAGCGAGGAGTGAGGAGTGAGAAGCGAGGAGTGAGGAGTGAGGAGTGAGGAGCGAGGAGTGAGAAGCGAGGAGTGAGGAGTGAGGAGAGAAAAGCGAGGAATGAGGAGCGAGGAGTGAGGAGCGAGGAGTGAGGAGTGAGAAGCGAGGAGTGAGGAGTGAGGAGAGAGAAGCGAGGAATGAGAAGCGAGGAATGAGGATCGAGGAATGAGGAGCGAGGAGTGAGGAGAGAGAAGCGAGGAATGAGGAGTGAGGAGCGAGGAATGAGGAATGAGGAGTGAGGAGCGAGGAGTGAGAAGCGAGGAGTGAGGAGTGAGGAGAGAAAAGCGAGGAATGAGGAGCGAGGAGTGAGGAGAGAGAAACGAGGAATGAGAAGCGAGGAATGAGGATCGAGGAATGAGGAGCGAGGAGTGAGGAGAGAGAAGCGAGGAATGAGGAGTGAGGAGCGAGGAATGAGGAGCAAGGAATGAGGAGCGAGGAGAGAGAAGTGAGGAGTGAGGAATGAGGAGCGAGGAGTGAGGAGTGAGGAGCGAGGAATGAGGAGTGAGGAGCGAGGAATGAGGAGCGAGGAATGAGGAGCGAGAAGCGAGGAATGAGGAGTGAGGAATGAGGAGCGAGGAATGAGGAGCGAGGAGAGAGAAGCGAGGAATGAGGAGTGAGGAATGAGGAGTGAGGAATGAGGATCGAGGAGTGAGGAGAGAGAAGCGAGCAATGAGGAGTGAGGAGCGAGGAATGAGGAGCGAGGAGTGAGGAGAGAGAAGAGAGGAATGAGGAGCGAGGAGTGAGAAGCGAGGAATGAGGAGCCAGGAGAGAGAAGTGAGGAATGAGCAGCGAGGAGAGAGAAGCGAGGAATGAGGAGTGAGGAGCGAGGAGTGAGGAGTGAGAAGCGAGGAGTGAGGAATGAGGAGTAAGGAGCGAGGAGTGAGAAGCGAGGAGAGAGAAGAGAGGAATGAGGAGCGAGGAATGAGGAGCGAGGAGAGAGAAGCGAGGAATGAGGAGTGAGGAATGAGGAGCGAGGAGTGAGGAGAGAGAAGCGAGGAATGAGGAGTGAGGAGCGAGGAATGAGGAGCGAGGAGTGAGGAGAGAGAAGCGAGGAATGAGGAGTGAGGAGCGAGGAGTGAGAAGCGAGGAGTGAGGAATGAGGAGTGAGGAGTGAGGAGTGAGAAGCGAGGAGTGAGGAATGAGGAGTAAGGAGCGAGGAATGAGGAGCGAGGACTGAGAAGCGAGGAGAGAGAAGAGAGGAATGAGGAGCGAGGAATGAGGAGCGAGGAGTGAGAAGCGAGGAGAGAGAAGCGAGGAGAGAGAAGAGAGGAATGAGGAGTGAGGATCGAGGAGTGAGAAGCGAGGAGTGAGGAATGAGGAGTAAGGAGCGAGGAATGAGGAGCGAGGACTGAGAAGCGAGGAGAGAGAAGAGAGGAATGAGGAGCGAGGAATGAGGAGCGAGGAGTGAGAAGCGAGGAGAGAGAAGCGAGGAGAGAGAAGAGAGGAATGAGGAGCGAGAAATGAGGTGCAAGAAGCGAGGATAGAGAAGCGAGGAGTGAGGAATGAGGAGCGAGAAGAGAGAAGCGAGGAGTGAGGAGCGAGGAGTGAGGAGCGAGGAGTGAGGAATGAGGAGCGAGGAGTGAGGAGAGAGAAGCGAGGAATGAGGAGTGAGGAATGAGGAGCGAGGAGTGAGGAGAGAGAAGCGAGGAATAAGGAGTGAGGAGCAAGGAGTGAGAAGTGAGGAATGAGGAGCGAGGAATGAGGAGCGAGGAGTGAGGAGAGAGAAGCGAGGAATGAGGAGTGAGGAGTGAGGAATGATGAGCGAGGAGTGAGGAGAGAGAAGCGAGGAATGAGGAGCGAGGAGTGAGGAGAGAGAAGCGAGGAATGAGGAGTGAGGAATGAGGAGCGAGGAGTGAGGAGAGAGAAGCGAGGAATAAGGAGTGAGGAATGAGGAGCGAGGAGTGAGGAGAGAGAAGTGAGGAGAGAGAAGTGAGGAATGAGGAGCGAGGAATGAGGAGCGAGGAGTGAGGAGAGAGAAGCGAGGAATGAGGAGTGAGGAATGAGGAGCGAGGAGTGAGGAGAGAGAAGCGAGGAATGAGGAGCGAGGAGTGAGGAGAGAGAAGTGAGGAATGAGGAGTGAGGAATGAGGAGCGAGGAGTGAGGAGAGAGAAGCGAGGAATAAGGAGTGAGGAATGATGAGCGAGGAGTGAGGAGAGAGAAGCGAGGAATGAGGAGCGAGGAGTGAGGAGAGAGAAGTGAGGAATGAGGAGCGAGGAATGAGGAGCGAGGAGTGAGGAGAGAGAAGCGAGGAATGAGGAGTGAGGAATGAGGAGCGAGGAGTGAGGAGAGAGAAGCGAGGAATAAGGAGTGAGGAGCAAGGAGTGAGAAGTGAGGAATGAGGAGCGAGGAATGAGGAGCGAGGAGTGAGGAGAGAGAAGCGAGGAATGAGGAGTGAGGAGCAAGGAATGAGGAGCGAGGAGTGAGGAGAGAGAAGCGAGGAATGAGGAGCGAGGAGTGAGGAGCGAGGAGAGAGAAGCGAGGAATGAGGAGTGAGGAGCGAGGAGTGAGAAGCGAGGAGTGAGGAATGAGGAGTGAGGAATGAGCAGCGAGGAGAGAGAAGCGAGGAGAGAGAAGCGAGGAATGAGGAGTGAGGAGCGAGGAGCGAGGAATGAGGAGCAAGGAGTGAGGAGTGAGGAGATTCCTCCGTCCTCACTTTCTTTCCTTGCAGCCTTCCCTCGCTTCCTACAGGGGGAGGAGCTGAGACGCGAGAATGCACACATAAGAAATGAGAAGCACCCATGGTATAGGCCCCAGATGCACACTTTATAAGTAAACATTGTTTATTACACTTTACAGCATGCATTCACATCAGCCTCTCCATTCTCTATCCTACATCCCTCCTTTTCTTAGATGTATACTTCATCAAAATTAAAATTAAACATGAGTATGCATACTTTCGTATCCTGCATACTGTCAACCCAAATACTCATCTCTGCTCAACATGGAAATTAGAACATTAACAATTCTTGTTCCTCACTTATACTTCCCTATTTCCTTTGTGCACATGAGTCCTTTAAAAAAAAGGACTTTTTTTTTTTTTAAAAAGGTCCTTGCAAGACCTCCTAAAAAAAACATGACGTCCATTAGACACATAGTCTGGACATCATCCGCGTCTGCACTCTGCATTTGTGGTGAAAACCATTTCTTGACAAAAGACACGTCTCATGCTCTTCACACCACGGTTTTCCAGAATGACAGATGGTCCTATCCTCTGCACAACACGGCACGGCTCAGGCTAGAAAAAAGAGAAGGTCCTTCCAGTCACAATTAATGGTCAGCTGATCGAATCAGAATGGTCAGCATATCTGTTGAGGACAAAAATAGGATAAATAAGCTGATCAAGAGAGCTGGTTCGTTATTGGTCTTACCCCAGACTTACTGGAGGTTACTGTGGAGAAGAGGATAAGGTCGAAACTAAAAATTGTCTTGCTTTTTGAAGGCCATCCACTACACAATTTTTTTAAAGGACTCAGAAGCTCTTTCAGTGAGCGATTGGTAATGCCTCGGTGCTCTAGTGAGCGAACGAGAAGGTCTTTTGTTCCTGCAGTGGTCAGATATTTCAATGAACACTGTTCATTGTTAAACATTATTTTTTACAGTTTTTGTATTTTGCACTTTTGAATTGTGAAACTGAATCTTTTTCTAATCATCTCACTGGTTCTTAATCAGGTTTTAATAGTCTCTTAATGCTGAATTATTTATGTCTGTTAGTTGTGTATTGTGTTTGTTGGCTGTATGGTCTAAGTTGGTGGCATACCAGTTTCCCTAACAGGATTGATAAAGTTTTTCTAATCTAATTCTAGAATGTAGTGGTCGACTTGTTCTGTTTAGGCTATTTGAGCAGTACACAACCTCTTGCTTTGATCCTGCTGTCCACCACTGCTCTTCTTTTATCAGCAGCCTGTCCTCCTTTTTCCTTTTCAACACAGTCCCACTGTAGATAAAACAGAGTTAGTACAGAGCTGACGACTGAACAGCAGGGCTCCAACCAGTAAGAGAATGTGGAGTGGATCGATAGACCAGCAAGAATGTGTACATTTCCTTACGCCAATCTTTCCCTTTGGAAAGTGCTGCCCATATGGCTCGGCACTGCGTTCTGCTCTGTCTTTCAACCTTCTAGCCTCTGGACCATTCAGACACACAGAAATTATTTTTTATATTCAATGAACAATCCGGTAAAACCATTCTCCCAACAGACTGTGAGTTCTAAGTGTGAACCATCCCCGGAAACCTGCAACTATCATCCCAAATGAAGCTAACACACAGGCAGAACCAGGTCTCTGGTTACAGGACACATGAAGACTGTTTATGACCAGAAGGAACTTACAGAGAGTTGTGACTCATTTAATTCTCATTGAAAAGGACAAACAAACCATTTTAATCATATATATTCTATATGTAGCGGGACGCCGCATTGAAGTGAGAGCAAGCAACCTCTATACGATATAGCTGACTACGCCACCCTGTTAAACAGGGAAATATAAATATTAATGAATTTAACCACCTACAAAGGACACACAGGAACGTGGTTATCGAAAGGAGGGCCTGAGACGTGGATACCAAAAGATACAAAAGTTTTATTTCAATCATCGAACATTAAAAGAATGAAGGAGGAGGTTACACATACAAACATTAAAGACACCAAACATGAAAAGGAGGCCGAGGCTTACCAATGGCAGGGAAACTAGTTTAATGAGCACACGACTCCTACACCACCCTGTGCACAGGTCTCACCACAACACACACACACGCACACTAATAAGGTCAAGCATGAATGCACAGCGCTCATCAGCGCGTGTGCGTGCGGTTCATGTGTATTGTGACACCTGCTTTCCAGCATATATTGTTTATGTGATTGCTGGGTTGCTGGTGAAGTATGAAAGCGGAGTGAATATCCACCCAGTTTTGGTGCCCAATTCTTAACTTCAGCATGATTCTTTGGTTTATTAATTAAATGTTTTTCTTCTGTAACTTTTATTTAAGTTTCAGTTGTTGTTGTTGTTGTTATGTGTGGTTCATAAGGTTCATGCTTGACCTTATTAGTGTGCGTGTGTGTGTGTTGTGGTGAGACCTGTGCACAGGGTGGTATAGGAGTCTTGTGCTCATTAAACTAGTTTCCCTGCCATTGGTAAGCCTCGGCCTCCTTTTCATGTTTGGTTTCTTTAATGTTTGTATGTGTAACCTCCTCCTTCATTCTTTTAATGTTTGATGATTGAAATTCAACTTTTGTATCTTTTGGTATCCACGTCTCAGGCCCTCCTTTCGATATCCACGTTCCTGTGTGTCCTTTGTAGGTGGTTAAATTCATTAATATTTATATTTCCCTGTTTAACAGGGTGGCGTAGTCAGCTATATCGTATAGAGGTTGCTTGCTCTCACTTCAATGCGGCGTCCCGCTACATACAGTATATATATAACCACTTGAGAAATGTAAACATGTATCAAATATTCCCATCTCATGATTTTCCTTTTATAGGGTTTGGGCTATATATGTATTCAAACTCTTTTGGGATAATGTATCAGAATTGCATACTATGGTCAACTAAAATCACATGTGTAGCATGTTTGGTCTCTATGAACTATGGTCTCCGTATTTGTTAATTTACATTGTATTTGGCTAACTCTGTGACACATTAGTATTATAAGAATCTTGACTCTTAAACACCCAATCAAATTACATCTGCAAATGCCCAGCAAGAACACAGAGTCAGTGGCTGCGTATGAAACCGCATACTCACTGAGTAGGTACTTCATTTCAGTAATTACTTATTTAACGAGCGCTAAAAGAGTAGGTCCTATAAAGCCTGATCCGGACATCATCCGCCATGTTGACGTTATCACAAGCGCAACAACTTAAATGTTAAATTAAATTATATGAGCGACAGGTTTAATTCATCTATCTGTAAATATCTTGATATTGGTGAAACTTGCTAATTTTGTGGTCTTGAAGAAACAGCTGCCCATTTATTTTGTGTTGATTTAAGTTCCTATATTTTTAACCCTACTAATGTGACCCACACTTTTATCCATAAAGTTATCATTTTTTATTACGAAAACCCAAAATCGTTACCCCTTGAAGATGTTTAACTTGTTTCATCCCTCAAGATTATAAATAACAAAAAATGCTATTTCTATATGTATTATGATGAATTATTCAAAGACATTTTCCTGAGTATATAATCTCATACTATGATGGACGCAAACCCATGATATTTATGTTTTCTGTCTTTTGTTAAAAAAAAAATTCATTATGATTGTTCATTATTAAAGATACAACCATGGTATCTTTCCCTGATCTTGTACGTAATTATGAGTTCTGCAATAAAAAAATATGAGCGACAGTTGCACTAACACCTCATAACATCAGTAGCTCCACAACGGTTTCCTCAGCGTTTGCACAAAGGAGACATCGGGTACATCAGCTGCTCGAAGATCTTGCATTTGGAGAAAACTGATGATTTTATACTCAAAAAAGGTAAGTATCACTCCTTAAAAATGAAGATTAACCCAGAATGAATTGCATTGCTAGCCCACCCCAACACTTACACACAATAATAATGATAAATGCTGACCAATACTTAATTATATTACCTTTTTTTACTGAAAATTATATATTTTAGTAAATCAAGCAAAATATGTCATTTGTTTTGCCATATGACATAAATATGCATGAATACACACTACTGGACAAATGGAGCCAAGGTGAATACATCTCAATTTTCAGTCAAGCAATGAATTAATGCATAAATTAATGAAATCATTTTATTTACTGACAATAATAAGAAACATGAATAAATTAGTAAAAGAATGAATAAAGTATATCACCATAAATAAATACATATACATGTCAACAACACATGATACAAAGCTTCTATATAGTTCTAACAATCACACATGTACAGGTGATGAACCCCACATCCTAATGCCATCTCAACACAGTGATTTTCATTCTACAGCTTTATTCTGATGAATCAGCTGACCAACGTGCCAACCTTCATCTGTCTCTGCCGTCCATCATGTCCCTCATTGCTGCAGTCAGACTGGGATCTAATCATGGATGGGAAAGGGACATGAGCCTGTGAGGCTCATCTCAACAGCACACACTCCTGTTAGAGAAGTGTAGTAGAGTTAGTCTTTAACATGCTGAAAACACACTGATGCTCTATTTTCTTCATGGCCAGAGGTGAGCCGTGCCTTTGTCATTAGTGTGGAGAGACATTAACAAATACATGAGACATTAACAGATACAACGTTCTGAGTCTCAGGCCTGCGGAGGTGAGACATAACAGATCCACCGAAACATTCTGACATTCTGGTTTGTCCAGAGAGACAACAACTGATTCCATGATCCGAATCTACAGCTTGTGAGGCAGCAACAGATACAACCATGTTCTGAGCCTCCAGCCTGTGAAGAAAGAGACATTACCAAACGCTACGTTCAGAGTCTTCGTCCAGCGAGACAGTAACAGATGCCCAGAGAGGCAGAAGACACACAGAGACATTTGCAACAATAAACTCAAAAAACAGAGTTTCTAATGATTGGACCAAAAACCTCTGCACGTAATAGAAAACTGTCAAACAATTCATGGCTGCTCTGTCAAGTCTTCATCGTCGGTTATGAACCTGGGTGTGCTCTTTGATACCAATCTTTCATTTATAAAACACATTTCTAGCATCTGTAAAATCGCATTCTTCCATCTTAAAAATATATCTAAATTACGACATATACTTTCAATGACAAATGCGGAACAGTTAGTTCATGTGTTCATGACCTCAAGGCTAGATTATTGTAATGCTCTACTGGGTGGTTCCCCTGCACGCTTAATAAACAAACTACAGCTGGTCCAAAACGCAGCAGCTCGAGTTCTTACCAGAACCAGGAAGTATGACCATATTAGCCCGGTTAAAGCAAAAATGCACTAGTGTAAACGTAGGAATTCCACAGTCTGTTTGGGAACCGATGCTCTCCGATGCCAAATATGGTTCTTTCATTGAGTATTTTAGCCTACCTATGGCTCGACGACAGGAAGAAATAAACCAAACAGTTTAATCAAAGGTAGTGTGTTGATCCAATTGAAAATCCACATATCACATATTTTAAAATATGACATAATTCATTGATGATTGTTTGTCATGTGCAACGACCAATCGTCATCTGGGCAGAACAAGTTCAAATTAAATTGGACAATGTGAAGTGGAGTAGTAATTATCCGGTCATTCATAAATCGTTTGAAAATTATGGACAGACGAATTTACATTTATGAAGCAATCTGAATCTGCGTCGTTGAAACAATGGATGTCAATTGACTACAAAGCACTGCACAAAATCAGCACCAAAAGTCGCATTAATGGTAAGTAGTATCACTTGTATTTAGCCTATGTATATTGATCCACCGTTTACATTTGATCAAACTATCATAGTTGGTTAAATGGAGCTCAGGCGCCACCTACAGGCCTATTATGTGAACGGATTTATATCCACTGCATCATGATGTACGTCAATACAGAGGCCACAGCATTTTGAGGTGGAGGAGACAGCCCTCACTCCAACCGTTAGCAGGAAGGAAGCACTGAAGTGATCGAACTCCTTCGGGATTTCCTCTCGGAGAAAAGACTCAATTCAACGAATAGGTTCCACTTCTAAGGGGAAATGAGCCTCTTTTTTAAGAGGTGCTCTCACAGAAGTGATGGTCTCTACGGCATAAAAAAATTCTTGCAGTAGTAATCAGAACCTCTGCGGCCCGTTCTTTTTAGAACCAGACCTGGAACTCTCCAAGGTCTAGATGCGGGTGCCATCATGCCCCATCGTACTCAGAGGAATGAATCTGGAAGGCTGTAGAGAGGAGAGGTCAGTTGGGCCAATAAGGGGCAACTATCAGGACCTGCTCCATCTCTTCCTGATTTTAGCACCATAGTGCAAGAAGGCTCACTGGGGAACGCATTTCTGCGGGGGCCCCAGGGCCAGCTGTGGCCAGAGTTTTTTGTGTCAAGGGATATGACGGAGAAGAAACAGGCGGAGGGACGAGTCCGGAGGGGCAACAGATGTAACTGTGAGGCCCCGAAGTGGCCCCAAACAGCTGGCCAGCTGGGGACGGAGTCTCCACTCTCTCTGGGCTAGAGGCTGTCATGAGGCTCGTCAGCGGCACGATTGAGCGGGCCAGCAGTAATAAGTGGAATGAAGCCAACTTAGAAGCTTCTGACTCCAAGGAGGAGGTGGCGGGCGAGTTGCAACATGCGAGGGGAGCGTAGCTCAACGGTCGCAACGTTGTCTTTTCAGAGCAGTACATGCTCGCTGAGAAGCGGTGTCTCAAAGCGAGGAAACTGTAATCTTTGTTTCACCTTTTATTTTATTTTATTTTTTGTAAAGGGTGTTTAGCTTAGTCATTGTAAGTTCACTTGATAAACACTAGGGGCCCTATCTTGCACCCAGTGCAATTGACTTGTACAACCAACGCATGTACCATTCCTATTTTGCACCCGCGCACAGCGGACTTTTCCCTCCACAGACGCACGCCGGTAAATTAGGGAATGAACTTGCGCTCCCGGGGGCGGTTCAGTGAAGAGAGGAGGCGTGTTCCGGCGCAAACGTTCCCTGGTGCTATTTTGCAGGTTTAGAAAACAATTCCGTTTTCAGTGGCGCGTTGCGCATGTTATTCAGAGGCTATTTTAAGGGCGCATGCTTGGCCATCATCAATGTAGCGTGCACTAACGCGCATATACTTTGCTTCTCTCATCTACACAGACACAGCAGTTGCTCATTTTTAGAAAATCATACATTATTACAAGGAAAAATATTAACACACGAGGGAAATCATTGTTGTGTCCATGAAGATGTGAAAAAATAGGCATAAATCTAGCTTACACATTTACCCAAATTATCATACGCCTGTTTAACCGAAGCTAATCTGGGTGTGTTTCTCCATCCCCAATGTCACTTCTCTGTGTTTTACGGCCCTGACGAGAACGTCGGTCTCCTCGGCTGTGAACCGCTCCTGCAAATCCGCCGTTATAACAGCAATCCGCCATGGAACAAGCGCGCCTGCTCTTAAAGGGAATGTGAGGTGACGCTCTGATTGGTTTATTTCACGTTATGCCCAAACCACACATATGAATAATGAAGCTGCTTCAGACCAACCCATTTTAGATTTGCGTCGGGCGCAAGAGTCATTTATCCCGCCGGTATAATAGCAACAGCGCCCGAGATCCGCCCACAAAGTTACTTGCGTTTCGCGCTTGATACTTGCATTTCAGATCATTAAAACAGGGCCCTAGGTCTGTACTTCTGCCTACATCACGCGTGACCTTTCAACGTGATTACGTAATGTATGGCACATCACAGCTAGTGCAAGGTGAGCATTTGTGGGTAATTTTAAACAGAAAAGAAAAAAATTTAGAACAGAAAAATAGAATCAAAAGTTAAAAATAGAGAGTATTTAGTTTTGCTTGGAAAAAGCTGGCCTAAACCGAAGTAGCGTTTTAATTATTCAATTATTGAAATGTTAAGTTGCTAAACTTTTATGTCAGAAATATTACTACATGTAGCCTAAATGATTTAATTACTTAATTATCAACACTTTAATAATGCTAATGTCTAGAATAGCGATTTAAGTCTGAATTGAGACTTCTCTTTGTTTTAAGTCAGTCTCAGACGCTCCTCTCCTCTCAGAGAGCCTGTGGGGGGTTTGGAGGGGCAGTTCAGTGGCGCAGGGCAATAAAGGTGTTAATGTCCCGTCTTTCATATGGAGAGTGTCGGATAGCCAGCCTGATGATACAGAGCAGGCAAAGGCAAAGTTCCTTTCACAATAAATCTCTCGATTTGTCCAAATGTAGGCCCTATCTTATTGTCAACAATCTGGCATTATCTAAACATGAACTGTTTATGAAACTCGTTCATGCCAACTAAATGAATGCGAGTGAGCAGCAGATACAGAGCTTTAATTCGCCATCAACCTCATTTTATTGTAAGGTGAATTCAACAAGGCAGTCTGTTTCTTTGAAGCAACAAAGGCTAACTCATTTGTTACAGTTGTTTTTTGTAACTGGTGTTGATGACACGCAGCGACAAATACAGTATTATTAGATGTATGATGCATTTCTACCCTGAAACATTTCATTTCAACAGAGACCCGGTGCACGCAGTGAGGGAGACAAAAGAAACTTGCTAAAAAGAGATCCAGAGCATCTGCGAGAGAGAGGCAAAGAAAAACGCCCGATCTTAATTTCTGTTGCACTATTTTCGCTGTGGACAAGACCCTGCCCACTGTGTGAGCCTCCTGCCACATTTCACACAATACTGCCTGGATGAGGGTTATCTGCGGATACATAGGCAGCACCGGGAGGATCTCACAGCATTTGGAAATGTAAGGGAGCCCGGTGATGACAACCGTGAATACAGGCATGCAGCTTACAGACACATTATTTTCTGGCAGCATGGCGCATCAGGACAGGGGAACAGGAGAGTCATTCCCAGCTGCTGTGTTTGCAGGATTAGGGAAAAATTCCCAGACCCTCAGGGACACCGGCTACATTCCAGGGATCTAAGAGGTTGTCATGAGTAGTTTTGTAAATATTGTAAATAGTTATATTTATATCTATATTTTGTATTCTTTGGAGTTCTGTTGACTTCTAACTTTGTTACAAAGGATAAAAGATGTGTTATTTGACTCTGTGCTGTATTTGTTACACTAGGGATTGAGAAAAATGTCAAAATTAGGTGCAATAATAATTTGATACACAAAAAGATTGAAATGAAGGTTGTTTGAAAACACAAATGTAGATTTATTCATATTTACAAAAAATTTTGCTCATGTATTTATGCCTCAAATACCAGCAAAACAACAGCTCAATCTGCCAGTTGGTAGCAGCATGGACGGCTGATCCTGTGAAAGACATGAGTGCCAGTAGTCATGTGCACACAATTCAGTATCAGTTAGAGGCAAAGGTAATGAGCTAATGTTTGTCACTTACCCAGACCTCTGCTGACCTGTGTCTGTACCGACTCTGATGTCGGTGGTGGAGGTATCGGGGGCACAACACCAAGCCGCCTTGGGTCCTCTTTCACGGCATCCCAACTCCGCTTGTGTGAAGATGCGTGCTTGCAACTCAGGGACGTAACCATATGATTTCTCACACTTTCTGGCGTGAAGGCTATATCTTTTTGCATTTTTGTTGTACTTCTTCCAAAGACTAAATTAAAAAATGACAATTATTTATAATTATAAGTCATTTTGTCATTATGTAAACTAAACTGTCATATTTGTAAGACAATGTGAATATGCAACTATTTGAATACAACAGAAATTCTGATGAGAGTTTGACATACATTTGTTGGCCCTCAGCCGTCCTGTATGTTGGCCACTCGCGGTGGAAAGCTGCGAGCACTCGGGGAGTGAAGGCCTGGCGCTTGCTGAAATTCATCAGAATGTGATTCTGAAATGACTCGAGATGTGCTGTTGATCTGGATGAATAAAAAATAAATTAGACCCAAAAACACACACCCACACATGACTTACGGTTCTGTGACATTTCTGTTTAATTGTCACGTCCCCACACTTTACCTGAAGCGCAGATACTTGTGGAGATTCTGCCAGCGCTTGTTGAGGACGATCTCCACTAGCGCTTTGTGGTCCTGAGTGTCTTCAAGGTGATCATGTTGGCAGCGTCCTGTTTCCCAGGTGTGATTGTTGCAAACATGATGCAGAACTCCAATCCAAAGTGCCTGAGGAAAGTAAAATAAATAAACACAAAAACAAAACAACATGATCATGTCACAGGTATTTGAATCATGGCACTTATTGCTTAAAAAAATAGAAACTGCTGAAATGTCTCTGCTGTCTTGCAGCAAACCAATGACGACTTCCTGTGACCAGACGATCCCGCAGTTTGTGTATGTCCACTCAGCGTACTCTCTGACTGCTGTGATTAAAACGTAAGCAATACATTCAGTGTTTAGTAAAACATCATCAAACATCAAAAACATCAACAGTGAACAGTGTTCAAAAAGCCAGCTCACGTGTTCCTTCGACGAGCAGTGTATCAGTATCGGTACGCCCCTAGTTTAGCACATGCTTTCTGCAAACTGTGCTCTATCGGTCTAGAAAACAGAACAACTATTGTCAAGTAAAAATCTATAAACTCATATTATGAAATACTACACCAGAAAATTAGCCTGGATGCCAGTGGAACTTAGCCCCGCCAACAACATTTGAGGTCGGGAAGTTCGGTCTGGACTTGATCCGTTGTGGAGCAACTATGCTCGAACCAGAGCTGTTTGGACCAATCAAATTGTCAGGGCGGGCTTTATACGATGATGGACAGATGATCAACAGTAACGTAATCATCCACGTCACCAAAGAGCGCTTGGGTTGAATTCGTTTACAACAAAGTTGGCTGCCGCTGGAGAACTGAGATGTGTAGATTCCGCCATCGCGTCTGTTATAGAAGATATCGACAGCGTCACTTACTCCGTTGCTCTGATTGGTTGTAGGTCTATCCAATTGAGTGCAGAGGCATTTTCTTTCCTGGTTCGGTTGAAACACGCCCCATAATCACAGCCCAATGGAGCAGTATCAGACTCATATTCTGACTAGAATCTGAGTATGATGACGTCAGGCTACCAGAAAATAAGACATTGCTTAAAATCCTTATTGTAGGGAATATGTGATTGGAAATAAAATGCACAATAAGCACAGTTGTCTCAAATAAACATGATTGTGTAGTCATCTCAACAGGCCTAGTGGAAAAAGTTGCCATTGCATATGAATGATGTGTATTAGAATACTTGACAGCCACATGAACTGGGTTGTTATTGAAAGCCCGAGAGGTTTTCAGCCCGTCTACGAAAAGAAGAGAGCAATTTGAAAAAGATTATCACTGTACAAGTGGTAACTGGATAATAACTGTAAAACTGGGCAGTCAAGTCAAGTCAAGTCACCTTTATTTATATAGCGCTTTTTACAATATTGTATTGTATCAAAGGAGCTTGACATTGGATAGCATGAAAATAATACAACAAAGTTTGTTTCTAGAAGAAAATTGCATCATCGTCCACCCTAAATAAGGCAGATCAGTAATATTGTTGAATATTAAATGTCCCCAACTAAGCAAGCCAAAAGCCAAAAGCCAAGGCAACAGTGGCAAGGAACCAAAACTCCATCAGTGACAGAATGGAGAAAAAAACCTTGGGAGAACCCAGGCTCAGTCGGGGGGCCAGTTCTCCTCTGACCAACGAGCGAACAGTGTATGATGATGATCCAGGCAGCGTTACAGGTCAGAGGTCAGATTGGTCGTGTCGATGAGGCCTTCACAGGGCTGATGAGGCTGGCACTTCAGGGATGCGTCATGTTTAGTCAGGCCTGGATCCGGCGGACTGCGGTAAACCTCGGGATAAACAAAGACACTAATATTAGCGTAGATGCCATTCTTCTTATAATGTAACAAGTACATCAGGACTTATGGGAAGTGTTCCTGGTTCTGGCTGACCTAATCTATGCAGCCTAATATTGAATTATAGAAGTATATAATGTATTATGTGTATGCTAGGTCAAAGAGATGTGTTTTTAGTCTAGATTTGAACTGACAGAGTGTGTCTGCTTCCCGGACAATGGTAGGAAGACTGTTCCAGAGTTTTGGTGCTAAATAGGAGAAGGATCTACCGCCAGCAGTCGATTTTGATATTCTAGGTATTATCAACTGGCCGGAATTTTGAGATCGCAATAGACGTGAAGGTCTATAATGCATTAAGAGCTCGCTCAAGTACTGCGGACTGCGGGCAGTCAATAAACATGTTAATTTACTGCATGCACTCAGAAGAAAATCACTAGTTTTAAACACATTTAATTGCACACAGCCTCTCTCTGTAATGGTTATGTTCAGTTTGTGGACTCTTATGCTGAGTTTCCTTTGGTTCCTATGTTACCTTCCTGTGTTTAGTTCATGTTCCATTGTTTATTTGTTTCTAAGTTTACTCATTGGCTAATTGATTACATTCACTTGTGTGTTGTTGTGCTGCTCATATAGCAATACACAACAGAACAAAACAGTTCTTCTCTTAATCCTGTAATTTGATTCTTGCCTTCTTTGTTTTTGTAATTAAAGTAAATCTGCTGCAGTTGAGATCCTCTGCTCTTAAAAAACAAAGCAATAATTGACCAGATTGCACTATATGGCAGCAAGATATCAGCGGGACCATCTACGGGACAAGCCTGATTCACCATATCTTTATGTACACAATATTAATCTTTTACAATGTTATCAGTTAGCAATCAGTTAGCCTGACAATTTTACGATAATTTAGTTTAATTTATTTCACTGTTATGTTTCAGTTCATAAATCTAGGCCTACAAACAAATTAAAACAACACAAGACAGCAAAGCTTGTTTACAACATTGATAATAATCATAAATGTTCCTTGAGCATCAAATCATCATATTAGCTTTTTTTTAAACGCGCTTTAGAAAAAAAACAAACATTTCTGGTGTGTATCTTGAGACAAAAAAATGCCACTGAAATATTTTAAGATATGCTTTCTGTTAAAACAGCTCAAACATGAATTTTAGTCTAAGATTAGCTTAAGCTCAAGGGCCCTATCATACACTCGGCGCAACACAGCGCCAGGCGCGGCGCGGTGCGAGTATTTTTTGCTAGTTTCAGCCCGACGCAGTTATCATTTTCACGTCCTGCGCCATGTTGTTTAAATAGCAAATGCATTTGGACCCATTTCTGTCTATGGGTGTGCTGACTGAATTGAATTCAGAAAGTTAGTGATGTTTCTAAAACATCAGACTTCACTAAATAAATATATGTTGTTTTAAAAAAAAAAATTTTTTAAATGGTGTTTACATTTTTTTTACTGCATATTTGAGGAGCCAACAGGAGTAGAGAAGGAAAAATGAAGACTAACACCAGAAACATCAGGCTGAAATGGCCATAAATCAGGGTGGTAATAACGGAAGACTCACCATCTGTCGGCTCAGACTCGAGCGCATCTGTGCCAGCTGGCGGCTCTACGCTGGATGTGTCTTGATGAACCTGTGATTCCTGCTCACGCTTAGGGAGTCTGTCATCTTCGAGTATTGATAAAACGAGCCAATGCACACATTGGCGTGCGACCTTTGCATCCACGCTCCACCCTGCAGCGCGGGTATAAATACGGAAGTGGATGCACGCACCACTTGTCTTTCTCTTTGGAGCCGATCGGTCTTCATGACGGTGCCTCTGAAGAGTGTCGATTCATTCGAGGAGTGAGTGTGCCGGTGCTTCTTCTGGAAGTATCTCCCGGTGCTGGTGGTTCTGCAGCGTAAGTGCAGCGGTGGTCGCAAGCCTTCTGAGCTCTTAACTGCTGTTAACAGCACTCCTGTTTGTGTTTGGGGATCTCTTATTCCGGTATGGAGATGGATTCGGTCCAACACATCTCCTGAGAAGAGCATGCTTTGGTCGGTGCCGTTAAGAAGTGAGAAAGGGTCCCACTGATACCTTTCAGAGGCTCCAGGGGCGTATGGCAGACGCAGCCGCAATAGAACGGCTTCCTCCACATGAAGACCGCTTCAGCACTGGCTTCATGGCCGAGTCCCGAGGTGGCCGTGGCCGAGTGGCACGCTCCGAGAGACAATCACCCTGGCCTGCCGCCAAACCCTCAGCCCGTGATCAGACCTTTTGTTTCTCTGGACCAGCCGCCCCGAGAACAATTGTCCACCAACACCGGCTGAGGGGCCACGTACAACGGGCATGCAGTAACGGGAGTCTGGGCGGGCCTCCGACTGCATTGGCATCAACTGCTTTGAGATGCCGCAAAATGCCGCTGCTCAGTCAAGTCAAGTCATCTTCTTCATTTATATAGCGCTTTTAACAATGTAGATTGTTCCAAAGCGGCTTTACATTGATAATAGGAAATTAAAGTAACAGAGATTGTTTTGGCTTTATAGCAGCTCTAGAATACAGTTATTGTCCAGCTAAAGTTAGTTTGATTGATTCACTTACGTCGCAACGATCATTAGTTATTAACTTAGGGGCCGCTAACACAACACCGTTTTAACAGAAAACTCTTAAGTACTTTCTGCGCAAACTTCAAAAAACGCGAACCAGTGAGAATGCTGATGGTGTGCACATGCGTATTACGAGTTCAGTCTATAGGTATGCTTCCCTACAAATCAACCCTCAACAAACTACTTGTCTGACCTTAAAATTTATAATACAGAATTTTTATTGCTTCCGCGTAGCCACGCAAACCGGAATTATCCTGACAACGCTTTATCTGTAGATAGGTAAAGGGAGGGGAGGGAGGCCTTCACAGGGGAGATACTAGTAGATACTAGATACTATTTCAGGACTGCGTTGTCGTCGCGTCCAGGCGCAGGTCCTTCATCAGATCTGGATACAGCCTGGATCTGGTGGACTGCAGTAATATTAGTGTAGACGCCATTCTTCTTATGATGTAACGAGTACATCAGGATTTATGGGAAGTGTTCCTGGTTCTGGCTGACCTATGCAGCC
The DNA here is from genome assembly GCF_949319135.1 of Squalius cephalus. Lineage (NCBI taxonomy): Eukaryota > Metazoa > Chordata > Actinopteri > Cypriniformes > Leuciscidae > Squalius > Squalius cephalus. The sequence continues at coordinate 37,750,775 of NC_137132.1, read as the reverse complement.
TAACACTGAATTATAGAAGTCTATAATGTGTTATGTGTATGCTAGGTCAAAGAGATGTGTCTTTAATCTGGCTTTGAACTGACAGAGTGTGTCTTGTTTCAGAGTTAAGTAGTAGGAAATTACTAGTCATCCAATTTTTTATATCAGCTATACATTCCGTTAATTTTGTGAATTGGTAGTTTTCGTTAGGTTGTGAAGAAATATAGAGCTGAGTATCATCAGCATAACAGTGAAAACTAATGCCATGCTTCCTAATGATATCTCCTAATGGTAGCATGTACAGAGTGAACAGTAGCAGTCCTAGTACTGAGCCTTGTGGTACGCCATACTAAACTTGTGATCGATGAGACATCTCTTCATTTACTGCTACAAACTGATAACGGTCAGATAAGTATGATTTAAACCATGCTAATGCAATTCCACTAATGCCAACATAATTTTCGAGTCTATTTAAAAGAATGTTGTGGTCGATAGTGTAAAATGCAGCACTGAGATCGAGTAACACTAATAGAGAGACACAACCACGATTGGATGATAAGAGCAAATCATTTGTAACTCTAATGAGAGCAGTCTCAGTACTATGGTACAGTCTAAATCCTGACTGGAAATCCTCGCAGATATCATTTCTTTCAAGAAAGGAACACAGTTGTGAAGATACTGCCTTTTCTAGTATCTTTGACAGAAAAGGTAGATTCGAGATCGGAATTCTGTACGATCAAGTTGTATTTTTTTAACCAGCGGTTTAATCATAGCCAGCTTAAAAGTTTTTGGTACGTATCCTAATGACAAAGATGAATTAATGATATTAAGAAGAGGATCTATGACCTCTGGAAGCATCTCTTTCAGTAGCTTAGTCGGTATAGGGTCTAACATACATGTTGTTGATTTAGATGATTTAACGAGTTTAACGTATTCTTCCTCTTCTATAGCAATGAATGAATCAAATTTTTCCTTAGGGAGACTGCAATGCACTGCCTGATGCGATACTGTAGTAGATGGTTGTAGAGTAATAATTTTCTCCCTGATGTTATCAATCTTAAAAGTGACTCTCTTAAGGGCCTGAGTGTGCTCGTTGTACCACGGCGCTGGACTATTTTCTTTAATCTTCTTTAAGCGCAACGGAGCAACTGTGTCTAAAGTGCTGGAAAAGAGAGAGTTAAAAGTTTCTGTCACAATATCGAGTTCTTCTAAGCTATCTGGGACACTGAGATGATGAAACTGATCAGGAAGATTATTAATAAAGCAATCTTTAGTAGCAGAAGTGATAGGTCTCACATATTTGTAACACGGAGTCGGCTTTGCAGCCTTGGCTAAATGAAGTTTACACGAGACTAGATAATGATCTGAGATGTCATCGCTCTGCTGCAGAATTTCAACGGCATCAACATCTATTCCATGTGATAATATTAGATCTAGAGTATGATTACGACGATGAGTAGGTCCTGACACGTGTTGTCTAACTCCAATAGAGTTCAGAATGTCTTTAAATGCCAATCCCAATGCATCTTTTTCATTATCTACATGTATATTAAAATCACCAACAATTATGACTTTACTAACTCTGATAGAAAGTCTGCAAATTCTTTGATAAAATCTTTATGGTGCCCTGGTGGCCTGTATACAGTAGCCAGCACAAATCTCAAACGTGATTTATCATTTACACTATATATTGCTATATTAAGCACCAACACTTCAAAAGAATTATATTTGAAACTAGACTTCTTAGTAATTCTAAAAATATTACTATAAATTACAGCAACACCTCCTCCTTTGCCTTTCAGACGAGGTTCATGTTTATAAGAGTAATCTTGCGGGGTGGTCTCATTTAAAGTAATGTAATTGTCTGGTTTTAGCCAGGTTTGTGTCAAACACAGCACATCTAGATTATAGTCTGTAATCATATCATTAACAATAAGTGCTTTTGAAGTAAGGGATTATTATTAAGGGAATATTCAGCAACCCAAGCTTTATAATTTGCTCATTTGTATTGTATTGTATTATTTTTATTTGTTTAACATCAATTAAATTTTTATCCTTAGATGGGTTTGGAAGTTTTTTGTATGTCCTAATTTGGGGAACAGACACAGTCTCTATATCATGATATCTAGGTGAAAGAGGCTCTGTGTGATGGGATTTATCTGACCTTGGTGACGTGAGACAGCTATCAGACGGTCGGTTTAGCCAGTCTGTCTGCTTCCTGACCTGAGGCCCAGATTCATGCTTGAGCTCTAAGACTATGTGCCATATTACTAGAGAGAATTAATATGGCACATACTTGACTTCCTGCTCGTGCTCAGCTACTGTTCGGACGCTCTTGCTCACTGCTCCGCGCTTTGCGCTATCGTTTTTATATTTTATCTTCTATATTTTTATATTTTATCTCCTTTTATCACTCAATTTTAACTTCAGCAAACAGCACAGTGCTCAAACGGCAAAGTTTGGATTACTACAAAAACGCAGAATTCTTTTACCCGACCAGCTTACATTCCGGGGAAAGGAAAACACAACTGCCTACATTCATAAGGATAAGAGAGAAAATGCCTCTTCTGGTTCAAGAATCTACTTGCTGCACTAACTGCCACAGACTTTTACAAAGGATTGCCGTTCTTGACACAAAGCCACTAACGGGACCACTAAAACAGACGGAGCACACAACAGAGCTTCGTCATGGACACCCTCAGCATACAGCCGGTGAGTCCCATGGAACTAGTGCTCCTCGACAGGTAGAGAAACAAGCCGATCGACTTACTAATCGATGGCACAAACAGGGAGCGAGATCCAAAGGCACTCGAGACATCAGATTGTCACGAGCATCACATATTGCCGCAGTAGCATCCTCTACCCCAGATACAGCTCTGACAAGGATTGCAAACACTGGTCTCCTACCACCGCCTATACATCTTGAGAACAGATTTGAAGTACTAATGAATGTAAATGAGGAATCCCCAAACGTGATGAATGTGATCGAACACAGACTGAATCAGCCAGTAGCTAACACTGATGCTAACTGGCACTCAAGGTCGAGCAGACAGCGGCACTCAGCTCAGAGCGCAGCCGAGCCCAGGACTCTGATAGTGGGGGACTCCATAATCAGAAACATTAGCAGCAGGGACACAACTACATGCTGCCTTCCACAAGCAACAACTTCTGATGTAAACAGGGAACTTCAGAACATTCTAATGAAACATAAGACTGCAAATCGACTCATCATTCATGTGGGGAAGAATGATATTCATAAAGAGCAGTCAGAACTCCTTAAGAAGGATTTCAATGAACTTTTTGAAACACTTAAAAGACTGAAAGTTCAAACATTCATCAGTGGACCTCTCCCAGCAAGAGGAACAAACAGGTTTGCAATATACTACATAAAAGGAGTGAACTTCATTGACAACTCCAATCTTTTCTGGAGTCAGAGACAACTGTTTCATCGGGATGGCCATCACCCAAACAAACTTGGTTCAAGAGTGCTAAAGGACAATATCTACTTCTCCCTCAATCATCCTTCTGCAAACCTGGACACAGTATGAATGACCACAGGACTTCACTTCAGCAGCAGAATGGACATGGGGTTGACATATCACACAAGGACAATGATAACACCACTGAGCCACAATGGACTCCTCACTGGCCTTCCCAAAAAGACCATAAGACAGTGTCAGCTCATACAGAACGCTGCCGCCAGGATTCTGAGCAGAACCTGAAAATATGAACACATCACACCAGTCCTCAGGTCTTTACACTTGCTCCTAGTTAGATTTAGGATTGATTTTAAAGTATTATTACTGGTATATAAATCATTCAATGGCCTAGGACCTCAATATATTGCAGATATGCTCACTGAATATAAACCCAACAGATCACTCAGATCATTAGGATCAGATCAGCTAGAAATACCAAGGGTTCACTCTAAGCATGGCGAGTCCGCTTTTAGCTATTATGCTGGAACCAGCTTCCAGAGGAGATCAGATGTGCTCATACAGTAGTCACATTCAAATCCAGACTCAAAACACATCTGTTTAACTGTACATTTAATGACTGAGCACTGTGCCACTGTTCGTCCGACTGTTCTATTCTATGTAAAGCACTTTGAATTGCCATTGTGTATGAAATGTGCTATATAAATAAATTTGCCTTGCCTTGCCTTGCCAAAAGCAGCACCATCCCAGGAGGGATGAATACCATCTCTTTTCCAAAACTTTTCCAATTGTCTATGAATTCTATATTATTTTGCGGACACCACTTAGACAGCCAGCCATTGAGTGAGGACAATCTACTAAGAATCTCATCACTCCTGTGAACAGGAAGGGTGGCAGAGCAAATTACAGTACCTCTTTAACATTAATTTTAGTGATCTCCGACTGGCAGAGTCAAACATCATAAGTGCCTAAATTAATAATCTTGAATGTACATGTACATGAACATGTACATGTAAATGTACAATTAGCATTAGCCAGAACTTTTAAATGTGCTTTGATGTCAGGCGCTCTGGCTCCCGGCAAACATGTGACTATGGTGGCTGGTGTCTCTATTTTCACGTTCCGTGTAATAGAATCGCCAATAACTAGGGCACATTCAACAGGATTCTCAGTGGGTGTTTCACTGAGTGGGGAGAATCTGTTTGATGTTGTAATCGAAACGGAAGAGCAGTGTTTTGTCCCGCGACTACAGCGCCTCATCGTCACCAAGTTGCCCTGCTGCACGGGCTCTACTTCAGCTGGAACCGAACAATGTACAGAGTTCACTAAGCTAGTTGCATCCAAAGCAGTATCTAAAGCCCTTGCACTCTTACAATTAACCTCGATTAAAGCTTGGATGTGTGACTCTAGTTCTGAAATCTTCCCCGTCAGCTTGACTATCTCCCTGCATTTATAACATGTAAATCCTATGCTGACAGAGAAGGATATGCTAAACATGTTGCATTAGGTGCAAGTAAAAATAAGAGGATGACATGACGTACCGTGTTTGTTGACTGATCCTACAAACCTAAGTTGTTTGATGTACTCGTAAAAGGCGTGAGCGAGCGCGCGCAAGAAAAATAATTAAATAAATAAATAAATAAAGAGCGCACCGATGACATGCTAACAGGCTAGCGAATTAATAGCGTGTTGTGCTAGCAATAACGATTTAGATTGAAGCTAGCGATGTCAGGTTAATGTGTGATGTTGAGTAAGTTATAATTAGCAGTATAAACAACAAGGAATGATACAGAAAGATATACAAAGCTTACAGACGCAAACCAACTCAGCAGCAGCAGCAGCAACGAGGCAGACAGGAGTAATCGATCTCAGAATACATTCTATACAGAACAGAGTCTGATACAAAATACAGACAACATTGCAACCATTGCGCTACGCTTCCCTCACATGTCGCAACTCGCCCGCCACCTCCTCCTATGGAGTAAGAAGCTTCTGAGGTCGCTTCATCCACTTTAAGCCTAGTCGGTGGCACGGACCAAATCCATCTCCACACCGGAATAAGAGATCCCCAAACACAAACAGGAGTGCTGCTGACAGCAGTTGAGAGCTCAGAAGGCTTGCGACCTGTTGCACTCACGCTGCAGAACCACCAGCACCGGGAGAGACTTCCAGAAGAAGCACCGACACACTCACTCGTCGAATGAATCAACACTCTTCAGAGACACCGTCATGAAGACCGATCGGCTCCGAAGAGAAAGACAAGTGGTGTGTGCATCCACTTCCGTATTTATACCCACGCTGCAGGGCGAGCGTGGATGCAAATCTCACACGCCAATGATGACAGGCTCCCTAAGCGTGATCCCGATCAGTCGACTACGTCTCCATTCCCTCCTTCAGGGAACGAGGGTTACATACGTAACCAAGATGTTTTGAGGGTTTGGATGGACTGTTTCACAGCCTTCAATTCTTTCCTGAAGATGTTCCTCCCTTTTGCCTGTTTTTCTGCAAACAACAAATATTGATTAGAAACATCTGTTTTATTAGCAAAGATTACAACTCAATGATTCACTAGTTCATGTTCCATGAACACTAGAGAAATGAGCTAGTTGCATATGGCCACCATGTTGGATTTCCGATCTAGCGAGTTTGTGCAGACGCCAGTGCAGAGAGCCGGAGAAACCAGAGAATGATCTTTAATAGTTGTTTAAAGAAAATGATACATCACTTAAAATAATACTAAGATCTACATTACTATTCCATGAGTAAATGACATTTAAATGCATGCATGTTTAAATTTAGTGTTTTTGGTCAGTTTTTGCAATAAATACCTGTGACTGTATTTTTATTTGCCTGTTGCGCGATTTATATTGTTGAGAAGTGGGTAGATTTAGGGTAGGAGTGGGGTTACTTGCTCCAAAATATAGAAGTATAAATAATTGAATATGCAAATGCAGAGAATTAAATGCGTCTTGATCTGATGCATAAGGCAAACAAATGAAATCAATGGAGTTCCCTGTCCGTTGATACCGTGATGCCTAGAGACAACTATAGATGGACTTATACAAAACTGCCAGATATTTTCCTTATATTGTAATCATTGGCCGGTTTCACAGACAGGACTTAGTTTAAGCCAGGATTAGGCCTTAGTTCAATTAGGACATTTAAGTAGCTTTACTGGTGCGTATTTTGAGACAAAAAAATGCCACTGAAATATTTTAAGATATGCTTTCAGTTAAAACAGCTCAAACATGAATTTTAGTCTAAGATTAGCTTAAGCTCAAGGGCCCTATCATACACTCGGTGCAACACAGCGCCAGGCGCGGCGCGGCGCGAGTATTTTTTGCTAGTTTCAGCCCGACGCAGTTATCATTTTCACGTCCTGCGCCATGTTGTTTAAATAGCAAATGCATTTGGACCCATTTCTGTGTCTATGGGTGTGCTGACTGAATTGAATTCAGAAAGTTAATGATGTTTCTAAAACATCAGACTTCACTACATAAATATATGTTGTTGTTGTTTTTTTTAAATGGTGTTTAAATTTTTTTTTTTACTGCATTTTTGAGGAGCCAACAGGAGTAGAGAAGAAAAAATGAAGACTAACACCAGAAACATCAGGAGCCGGTTTCACAAAGATAGACTTTGACTATGGCTTAGATATAGTAGATAGTCAGACTTCAGATAGACATCTAAATCAGACCGTTGCACAAAGCACTTAAGACTCTGACTATCTTAAGTAGGACTACACTGCAATGCATTCTGGGTAAAATAAGACACTTTTCAAAACAAAAAACATGGCGAATCGAGTCAGCACATTCAACCGCTCAGTGCAGTTTACCCCAGCAGAAAATATGTGTTTGTTGGAGGAGTATAACAGTTACAAGGACATTTTACTTGGGAAATTTAGCGGAGAATGTAGTAACAAGAAGAAATGTTTAAATTATGAGCCATTTTCCCTTTTCTTTTGGCTGTTTGTAATGTAACTGATTGTTACTGCTGGTTGCCAAGGAAACATAGAGTCTTAGACCTAAGTTAGCCTGGGGGTAAGGTGTCTAATTTTTTAGGTCTAAATTAAGCCAGTCTTTATTTTTAACTTGCATTAGACTAGTCTATGAGTACATTTTAGACTTGTCTAAGACTACAGACCGGTCTAAAAAAGCTTTGCGAAACCGGCCCCAGGCTGAAATGGCCATAAATCAGGGTGGTAATAACGGAAGACTCACCATCTGTCGGCTCAGACTCGAGCGCATCTGTGCCAGCTGGCGGCTCTACGCTGGATGTGTCTTGATGAACCTGTGATTCCTGCTCACGCTTAGGGAGTCTGTCATCTTCGAGTATTGATAAAACGAGCCAATGCACACATTGGCGTGCGACCTTTGCATCCACGCTCCACCCTGCAGCGCGGGTATAAATACGGAAGTGGATGCACGCACCACTTGTCTTTCTCTTCGGAGCCGATCGGTCTTCATGACGGTGCCTCTGAAGAGTGTCGATTCATTCGACGAGTGAGTGTGTCGGTGCTTCTTCTGGAAGTCTCTCCCGGTGCTGGTGGTTCTGCAGCGTAAGTGCAGCGGTGGTCGCAAGCCTTCTGAGCTCTTAACTGCTGTTAACAGCACTCCTGTTTGTGTTTGGGGATCTCTTATTCCGGTATGGAGATGGATTCGGTCCAACACATCTCCTGAGAAGAGCATGCTTTGGTCGGTGCCGTTAAGAAGTGAGAAAGGGTCCCACTGAAACCTTTCAGAGGCTCCTGGGGCGTATGGCAGACGCAGCCGCAATAGAACGGCTTCCTCCACATGAAGACCGCTTCAGCACTGGCTTCATGGCCGAGTCCCGAGGTGGCCGTGGCCGAGTGGCACGCTCCGAGAGACAATCACCCTGGCCTGCCGCCAAACCCTCAGCCCGTGATCAGACCTTTTGTTTCTCTGGACCAGCCGCCCCGAGAACAATTGTCCACCAACACCGGCTGAGGGGCCACGTACAACGGGCATGCAGTAACGGGAGTCTGGGCGGGCCTCCGACTGCATTGGCATCAACTGCTTTGAGATGCCGCAAAATGCCGCTGCTCAGTCAAGTCAAGTCATCTTCTTCATTTATATAGCGCTTTTAACAATGTAGATTGTTCCAAAGCGGCTTTACATTGATAATAGGAAATTAAAGTAACAGAGATTGTTTTGGCTTTATAGCAGCTCTAGAATACAGTTATTGTCCAGCTAAAGTTAGTTTGATAGTTAAACGTTCAATAGTTAAAAGTTAAACGATCAATAGTTATTAACTTAGGGGCCGCTAACAACATTGCGACCATTGCGCTACGCTTCCCTCACATGTCGCAACTCGCCCGCCACCTCCTCCTATGGAGTAAGAAGCTTCTGAGGTTGCTTCATCCACTTTAAGCCTCGTCGGTGGCACGATTTAGCAGACCGGAACCTAAAGGGGATGAAGCGGCCTCAGAAGCCTCTGACTTCATAGGAGGAGGTGGCGGGCGAGTTGCGACATGTGAGGGAAGCGTAGCGCAATGGTCGTAATGTTGTCTGTACAGACCTGTACATGCTTGCTGAGCAGCGGCATTTTGCGGCGTCTCAAAGCAAGGTGTAATGCTAGCAACTCGAGGCAGTTGATGCCGATGCAGTCGGAGGCCCGTCCAGACCCCCGTTACTGCATGCCCGTTGTACGTGGCCTCTCAGCCGCTCGTCCACGGCCACCTCGGGACTCGGCCATGAAGCCAGTGCTGAAGCGGTCTTCATGTGGAGGAAGCCGTTCTATTGCAGCTGCGTCGAGATGGTCCTCATTGCAGAACACGAAATCCAGGGGGAGGAGTTGGATCCAGATCCAACTCCTCCCACCTTACATATACCTAAACCTACCCATCTCCACCCCCTGATCCCTAAACCCACCCTAAACCTACCCATCTCCCCCCCCTGATCCCTAAACCCACCCCTAAACCTACCCATCTCCACCCCGATCCCTAAACCCACCCCTAAACCTACCCATCTCCACCCCCGATCCCTAAACCCACCCCTAAACCTACCAATCTCCACCCCTTATATCTGGATCCAACGCCGCCCCCTGGATCTCGTGTACTGCAGTGAGGTGCAACTGGCTGCGTCTGCCATACGCCACAGGAGCCTCTGAAAGGTTTCAGTGGGACCCTTTCTCACTTCTTGACAACACTGACCAAAGCATGCTCTTTCAGGAGATGTGTTGGACCGAATCCATCTCCACACCGGAATAAGAGATCCCCAAACACAAACAAGAGTGCTGCTGACAGCAGTTGAGAGCTCAGAAGGCTTGCGACCTGTTGCACTCACGCTGCAGAACCACCAGCACCGGGAGAGACTTCCAGAAGAAGCACCGACACACTCACTCGTCAAATGAATCAACACTCTTCAGAGACACCGTCATGAAGACCGATCGGCTCCGAAGAGAAAGACAAGTGGTGCGTGCATCCACTTCCGTATTTATACCCACGCTGCAGGGCGAGCGTGGATGCAAATCTCACACGCCAATGATGACAGGCTCCCTAAGCGTGATCCCGATCAGTCGACTACGTCTCCATTCCCTCCTTCAGGGAACGAGGGTTACATACGTAACCAAGACGTTTTGAGGGTTTGGATGGACTGTTTCACAGCCTTCAATTCTTTCCTGAAGATGTTCCTCCCTTTTGCATGTTTTTCTGCAAACAACAAATATTGATTAGAAACATCTGTTTTATTAGCAAAGATTACAACTCAATGATTCACTAGTTCATGTTCCAAGAACACTAGAGAAATGAGCTAGTTGCCTATGGCCACCATGTTGGATTTCCGATCTAGCGAGTTTGTGCAGACGCCAGTGCAGAGAGCCGGAGAAACCAGAGAATGATCTTTAATAGTTGTTTAAAGAAAATGATACATCACTTAAAATAATACTAAGATCTACATTACTATTCCATGAGTAAATGACATTTAAATGTAGGGCTGTGTTGAAAAAATCGATTCACCGATTCTGAATCGATTTTCATATTAATTTCTAAAGATCGATCCGTAACTCAGAGGATCGATTTTCCCCGTGAACTTTAACTTGCCGCGTCATTAAATACACGCATGAGCGCGAGGTGGAAGGACATTAAAACAACGTCAGTAACGTTAAGCAAGCGGTTGCTTTGAAAACTCCAGAAACGCTCAAAGCTGCGATCTGGCACCATTTCGGGTTCAGAAGCAATGCAGAGAACGAGCTTGACAAAAGCAAAGGTTTTGTAAGTTCAAATTTTATTTACATTCTGTGTAATAGAGATGCGCGGTTGGCGGTTACAGCCGCGGACTCCGCGGATAAACCATGGATCGGGCGGATGACGTGACGAAAAATTATATTTTAATTAAATTCGGACGGGTGGCGGGCGGTTAACCAATCAAATGAAAAATATATGCATACATTAAGCGGATGGCGGGCGGGTGCGGTTTTGAAAATTGGTCAAAAACGTTGGTGCGGACGGATGAGTTTTGTGATGCGGTTGAAATAATAGCCCATCCGCGCATCTCTACTGTGTAATGTTGTCTGTTTACTGTGAAGCCAGTAACCAACAATCTGTTTACATTTGCACTGGCTTAGAACAAATGTGTTCTAAATGTTGATCATTAAAATAAAAAATAAAGGTGCATTTGCATCTGAACTGTAGGAGCTTTTTGGAAAATTCTTAATGTCATTTTTAATAATACATCAGGTTCGCGTCTAAATAATCGGTCTACTGCTGCTGATATACCTCTGCGTCCTCTGTCGTCTACACCAGTGCAAGTTTGTGAAAGCAGTTGTATCAACACTCTGGAAGGGGGATTGTTCTTTACAACCACCAATACTCCATTAATTTGCAGTTGAATGTCTATAATAATAGTATCAATATGTTGCATAACTACAGTCCTGTAATTCAGGTAACAGCTGGAAAAAAATGCTTTTTTCAAAAATCATTATCTAAATCTCGAAGATCAGATCGGATCGAATCGAATAATGATAATCGATTCAAGATCTTGAGAATCGGAATCGAATCGATTCTTGAAATTTGAATCGAAACCCAGCCCTATTTAAATGCATGCATGTTTAAATTGAGTGTTTTTGGTCAGTTTTTGCAATAAATACCTGTGACTGTATTTTTATTTGCCTGTTGCGCGATTTATATTGTTGAGAAGTGGGTAGATTTAGGGTAGGAGTGGGGTTACTTGCTCCAAAATATAGAAGTATAAATAATTGAATATGCAAATGCAGAGAATTAAATGCGTCTTGATCTGATGCATAAGGCAAACAAATGAAATCAATGGAGTTCCCTGTCCGTTGATACCGTGATGCCTAGAGACAACTATAGATGGACTTATACAAAACTGCCAGATATTTTCCTTATATTGTAATCATTGGCCCGGTTTCACAGACAGGACTTAGTTTAAGCCAGGATTAGGCCTTAGTTCAATTAGGACATTTAAGTAGCTTTACTGGTGCGTATTTTGAGACAAAAAAATGCCACTGAAATATTTTAAGATATGCTTTCAGTTAAAACAGCTCAAACATGAATTTTAGTCTAAGATTAGCTTAAGCTCAAGGGCCCTATCATACACTCGGTGCAACACAGCGCCAGGCGCGGCGCGAGTGTTTTTTGCTAGTTTCAGCCCGACGCAGTTATCATTTTCACGTCCTGCGCCATGTTGTTTAAATAGCAAATGCATTTGGACCCATTTCTGTGTCTATGGGTGTGCTGACTGAATTGAATTCAGAAAGTTAGTGATGTTTCTAAAACATCAGACTTCACTACATAAAATATATGTTGTTGTTGTTGTTTTTTTCTTTAAATGGTGTTTAATTTTTTTTTTTTTACTGCATATTTGAGGAGCCAACAGGAGTAGACAAGGAAAAATGAAGACTAACACCAGAAACATCAGGGGCCGGTTTCACAAAGATAGACTTTGACTATGGCTTAGATATAGTAGATAGTCAGACTTCAGATAGACATCTAAATCAGACCGTTGCACAAAGCACTTAAGACTCTGACTATCTTAAGTAGGACTACACTGCAATGCATTCTGGGTAAAATAAGACACTTTTCAAAACAAAAAACATGGCGAATCGAGTCAGCACATTCAACCGCTCAGTGCAGTTTACCCCAGCAGAAAATATGTGTTTGTTGGAGGAGTATAACAGTTACAAGGACATTTTACTTGGGAAATTTAGCGGAGAATGTAGTAACAAGAAGAAATGTTTAAATTATGAGCCATTTTCCCTTTTCTTTTGGCTGTTTGTAATGTAACTGATTGTTACTGCTGGTTGCCAAGGTAACATAGAGTCTTAGACCTAAGTTAGCCTGGGGGTAAGGTGTCTAATTTTTTAGGTCTAAATTAAGCCAGTCTTTATTTTTGTTAAACAGTCTAACTTGCATTAGACTAGTCTATGAGCACATTTTAGACTTGTCTAAGACTACAGACCGGTCTAAAAAAGCTTTGTGAAACCGGCCCCAGGCTGAAATGGCCATAAATCAGGGTGGTAATAACGGAAGACTCACCATCTGTCGGCTCAGACTCGAGCGCATCTGTGCCAGCTGGCGGCTCTACGCTGGATGTGTCTGGATGAACCTGTGATTCCTGCTCACGCTTAGGGAGTCTGTCATCTTCGAGTATTGATAAAACGAGCCAATGCACACATTGGCGTGCGACCTTTGCATCCACGCTCCGCCCTGCAGCGCGGGTATAAATACGGAAGTGGATGCACGCACCACTTGTCTTTCTCTTCGGAGCCGATCGGTCTTCATGACGGTGCCTCTGAAGAGTGTCGATTCATTCGACGAGTGAGTGTGTCGGTGCTTCTTCTGGAAGTCTCTCCCGGTGCTGGTGGTTCTGCAGCGTAAGTGCAGCGGTGGTCGCAAGCCTTCTGAGCTCTTAACTGCTGTTAACAGCACTCCTGTTTGTGTTTGGGGATCTCTTATTCCGGTATGGAGATGGATTCGGTCCAACACATCTCCTGAGAAGAGCATGCTTTGGTCGGTGCCGTTAAGAAGTGAGAAAGGGTCCCACTGAAACCTTTCAGAGGCTCCTGGGGCGTATGGCAGACGCAGCCGCAATAGAACGGCTTCCTCCACATGAAGACCGCTTCAGCACTGGCTTCATGGCCGAGTCCCGAGGTGGCCGTGGCCGAGTGGCACGCTCCGAGAGACAATCACCCTGGCCTGCCGCCAAACCCTCAGCCCGTGATCAGACCTTTTGTTTCTCTGGACCAGCCGCCCCGAGAACAATTGTCCACCAACACCGGCTGAGGGGCCACGTACAACGGGCATGCAGTAACGGGAGTCTGGGCGGGCCTCCGACTGCATTGGCATCAACTGCTTTGAGATGCCGCAAAATGCCGCTGCTCAGTCAAGTCAAGTCATCTTCTTCATTTATATAGCGCTTTTAACAATGTAGATTGTTCCAAAGCGGCTTTACATTGATAATAGGAAATTAAAGTAACAGAGATTGTTTTGGCTTTATAGCAGCTCTAGAATACAGTTATTGTCCAGCTAAAGTTAGTTTGATAGTTAAACGTTCAATAGTTAAAAGTTAAACGATCAATAGTTATTAACTTAGGGGCCGCTAACAACATTGCGACCATTGCGCTACGCTTCCCTCACATGTCGCAACTCGCCCGCCACCTCCTCCTATGGAGTAAGAAGCTTCTGAGGTTGCTTCATCCACTTTAAGCCTCGTCGGTGGCACGATTTAGCAGACCGGAACCTAAAGGGGATGAAGCGGCCTCAGAAGCCTCTGACTTCATAGGAGGAGGTGGCGGGCGAGTTGCGACATGTGAGGGAAGCGTAGCGCAATGGTCGCAATGTTGTCTGTACAGACCTGTACATGCTTGCTGAGCAGCGGCATTTTGCGGCGTCTCAAAGCAAGGTGTAATGCTAGCAACTCGAGGCAGTTGATGCCGATGCAGTCGGAGGCCCGTCCAGACCCCCGTTACTGCATGCCCGTTGTACGTGGCCTCTCAGCCGCTCGTCCACGGCCACCTCGGGACTCGGCCATGAAGCCAGTGCTGAAGCGGTCTTCATGTGGAGGAAGCCGTTCTATTGCAGCTGCGTCGAGATGGTCCTCATTGCAGAACACGAAATCCAGGGGGAGGAGTTGGATCCAGATCCAACTCCTCCCACCTTACATATACCTAAACCTACCCATCTCCACCCCGATCCCTAAACCCACCCCTAAACCTACCCATCTCCACCCCCTGATCCCTAAACCCACCCCTAAACCTACCAATCTCCACCCCTTATATCTGGATCCAACGCCGCCCCCTGGATCTCGTGTACTGCAGTGAGGTGCAACTGGCTGCGTCTGCCATACGCCACAGGAGCCTCTGAAAGGTTTCAGTGGGACCCTTTCTCACTTCTTGACAACACTGACCAAAGCATGCTCTTTCAGGAGATGTGTTGGACCGAATCCATCTCCACACCGGAATAAGAGATCCCCAAACACAAACAAGAGTGCTGCTGACAGCAGTTGAGAGCTCAGAAGGCTTGCGACCTGTTGCACTCACGCTGCAGAACCACCAGCACCGGGAGAGACTTCCAGAAGAAGCACCGACACACTCACTCGTCAAATGAATCAACACTCTTCAGAGACACCGTCATGAAGACCGATCGGCTCCGAAGAGAAAGACAAGTGGTGCGTGCATCCACTTCCGTATTTATACCCACGCTGCAGGGCGAGCGTGGATGCAAATCTCGCACGCCAATGATGACAGGCTCCCTAAGCGTGATCCCGATCAGTCGACTACGTCTCCATTCCCTCCTTCAGGGAACGAGGGTTACATACGTAACCAAGACGTTTTGAGGGTTTGGATGGACTGTTTCACAGCCTTCAATTCTTTCCTGAAGATGTTCCTCCCTTTTGCCTGTTTTTCTGCAAACAACAAATATTGATTAGAAACATCTGTTTTATTAGCAAAGATTACAACTCAATGATTCACTAGTTCATGTTCCAAGAACACTAGAGAAATGAGCTAGTTGCCTATGGCCACCATGTTGGATTTCCGATCTAGCGAGTTTGTGCAGACGCCAGTGCAGAGAGCCGGAGAAACCAGAGAATGATCTTTAATAGTTGTTTAAAGAAAATGATACATCACTTAAAATAATACTAAGATCTACATTACTATTCCATGAGTAAATGACATTTAAATGTAGGGCTGTGTTGAAAAAATCGATTCACCGATTCTGAATCGATTTTCATATTAATTTCTAAAGATCGATCCGTAACTCAGAGGATCGATTTTCCCCGTGAACTTTAACTTGCCGCGTCATTAAATACACGCATGAGCGCGAGGTGGAAGGACATTAAAACAACGTCAGTAACGTTAAGCAAGCGGTTGCTTTGAAAACTCCAGAAACGCTCAAAGCTGCGATCTGGCACCATTTCGGGTTCAGAAGCAATGCAGAGAACGAGCTTGACAAAAGCAAAGGTTTTGTAAGTTCAAATTTTATTTACATTCTGTGTAATAGAGATGCGCGGTTGGCGGTTACAGCCGCGGACTCCGCGGATAAACCATGGATCGGGCGGATGACGTGACGAAAAATTATATTTTAATTAAATTCGGACGGGTGGCGGGCGGTTAACCAATCAAATGAAAAATATATGCATACATTAAGCGGATGGCGGGCGGGTGCGGTTTTGAAAATTGGTCAAAAACGTTGGTGCGGACGGATGAGTTTTGTGATGCGGTTGAAATAATAGCCCATCCGCGCATCTCTACTGTGTAATGTTGTCTGTTTACTGTGAAGCCAGTAACCAACAATCTGTTTACATTTGCACTGGCTTAGAACAAATGTGTTCTAAATGTTGATCATTAAAATAAAAAATAAAGGTGCATTTGCATCTGAACTGTAGGAGCTTTTTGGAAAATTCTTAATGTCATTTTTAATAATACATCAGGTTCGCGTCTAAATAATCGGTCTACTGCTGCTGATATACCTCTGCGTCCTCTGTCGTCTACACCAGTGCAAGTTTGTGAAAGCAGTTGTATCAACACTCTGGAAGGGGGATTGTTCTTTACAACCACCAATACTCCATTAATTTGCAGTTGAATGTCTATAATAATAGTATCAATATGTTGCATAACTACAGTCCTGTAATTCAGGTAACAGCTGGAAAAAAATGCTTTTTTCAAAAATCATTATCTAAATCTCGAAGATCAGATCGGATCGAATCGAATAATGATAATCGATTCAAGATCTTGAGAATCGGAATCGAATCGATTCTTGAAATTTGAATCGAAACCCAGCCCTATTTAAATGCATGCATGTTTAAATTGAGTGTTTTTGGTCAGTTTTTGCAATAAATACCTGTGACTGTATTTTTATTTGCCTGTTGCGCGATTTATATTGTTGAGAAGTGGGTAGATTTAGGGTAGGAGTGGGGTTACTTGCTCCAAAATATAGAAGTATAAATAATTGAATATGCAAATGCAGAGAATTAAATGCGTCTTGATCTGATGCATAAGGCAAACAAATGAAATCAATGGAGTTCCCTGTCCGTTGATACCGTGATGCCTAGAGACAACTATAGATGGACTTATACAAAACTGCCAGATATTTTCCTTATATTGTAATCATTGGCCCGGTTTCACAGACAGGACTTAGTTTAAGCCAGGATTAGGCCTTAGTTCAATTAGGACATTTAAGTAGCTTTACTGGTGCGTATTTTGAGACAAAAAAATGCCACTGAAATATTTTAAGATATGCTTTCAGTTAAAACAGCTCAAACATGAATTTTAGTCTAAGATTAGCTTAAGCTCAAGGGCCCTATCATACACTCGGTGCAACACAGCGCCAGGCGCGGCGCGAGTGTTTTTTGCTAGTTTCAGCCCGACGCAGTTATCATTTTCACGTCCTGCGCCATGTTGTTTAAATAGCAAATGCATTTGGACCCATTTCTGTGTCTATGGGTGTGCTGACTGAATTGAATTCAGAAAGTTAGTGATGTTTCTAAAACATCAGACTTCACTACATAAAATATATGTTGTTGTTGTTGTTTTTTTCTTTAAATGGTGTTTAATTTTTTTTTTTTTACTGCATATTTGAGGAGCCAACAGGAGTAGAGAAGGAAAAATGAAGACTAACACCAGAAACATCAGGGGCCGGTTTCACAAAGATAGACTTTGACTATGGCTTAGATATAGTAGATAGTCAGACTTCAGATAGACATCTAAATCAGACCGTTGCACAAAGCACTTAAGACTCTGACTATCTTAAGTAGGACTACACTGCAATGCATTCTGGGTAAAATAAGACACTTTTCAAAACAAAAAACATGGCGAATCGAGTCAGCACATTCAACCGCTCAGTGCAGTTTACCCCAGCAGAAAATATGTGTTTGTTGGAGGAGTATAACAGTTACAAGGACATTTTACTTGGGAAATTTAGCGGAGAATGTAGTAACAAGAAGAAATGTTTAAATTATGAGCCATTTTCCCTTTTCTTTTGGCTGTTTGTAATGTAACTGATTGTTACTGCTGGTTGCCAAGGTAACATAGAGTCTTAGACCTAAGTTAGCCTGGGGGTAAGGTGTCTAATTTTTTAGGTCTAAATTAAGCCAGTCTTTATTTTTGTTAAACAGTCTAACTTGCATTAGACTAGTCTATGAGCACATTTTAGACTTGTCTAAGACTACAGACCGGTCTAAAAAAGCTTTGTGAAACCGGCCCCAGGCTGAAATGGCCATAAATCAGGGTGGTAATAACGGAAGACTCACCATCTGTCGGCTCAGACTCGAGCGCATCTGTGCCAGCTGGCGGCTCTACGCTGGATGTGTCTGGATGAACCTGTGATTCCTGCTCACGCTTAGGGAGTCTGTCATCTTCGAGTATTGATAAAACGAGCCAATGCACACATTGGCGTGCGACCTTTGCATCCACGCTCCACCCTGCAGCGCGGGTATAAATACGGAAGTGGATGCACACACCACTTGTCTTTCTCTTCGGAGCCGATCGGTCTTCATGACGGTGCCTCTGAAGAGTGTCGATTCATTCGACGAGTGAGTGTGTCGGTGCTTCTTCTGGAAGTCTCTCCCGGTGCTGGTGGTTCTGCAGCGTAAGTGCAGCGGTGGTCGCAAGCCTTCTGAGCTCTTAACTGCTGTTAACAGCACTCCTGTTTGTGTTTGGGGATCTCTTATTCCGGTATGGAGATGGATTCGGTCCAACACATCTCCTGAGAAGAGCATGCTTTGGTCGGTGCCGTTAAGAAGTGAGAAAGGGTCCCACTGAAACCTTTCAGAGGCTCCTGGGGCGTATGGCAGACGCAGCCGCAATAGAACGGCTTCCTCCACATGAAGACCGCTTCAGCACTGGCTTCATGGCCGAGTCCCGAGGTGGCCGTGGCCGAGTGGCACGCTCCGAGAGACAATCACCCTGGCCTGCCGCCAAACCCTCAGCCCGTGATCAGACCTTTTGTTTCTCTGGACCAGCCGCCCCGAGAACAATTGTCCACCAACACCGGCTGAGGGGCCACGTACAACGGGCATGCAGTAACGGGAGTCTGGGCGGGCCTCCGACTGCATTGGCATCAACTGCTTTGAGATGCCGCAAAATGCCGCTGCTCAGTCAAGTCAAGTCATCTTCTTCATTTATATAGCGCTTTTAACAATGTAGATTGTTCCAAAGCGGCTTTACATTGATAATAGGAAATTAAAGTAACAGAGATTGTTTTGGCTTTATAGCAGCTCTAGAATACAGTTATTGTCCAGCTAAAGTTAGTTTGATAGTTAAACGTTCAATAGTTAAAAGTTAAACGATCAATAGTTATTAACTTAGGGGCCGCTAACAACATTGCGACCATTGCGCTACACTTACCTCACATGTCGCAACTCGCCCGCCACCTCCTCCTATGGAGTAAGAAGCTTCTGAGGTTGCTTCATCCACTTTAAGCCTCGTCGGTGGCACGATTTAGCAGACCGGAACTTAAAGGGGATGAAGCGGCCTCAGAAGCCTCTGACTTCATAGGAGGAGGTGGCGGGCGAGTTGCGACATGCGAGGGAAGCGTAGCGCAACGGTCGCAATGTTGTCTGTACAGACCTGTACATGCTTGCTGAGCAGCGGCATTTTGCGGCGTCTCAAAGCAAGGTGTAATGCTAGCAACTCGAGGCAGTTGATGCCAATGCAGTCGGAGGCCCGCCCAGACCCCCGTTACTGCATGCCCGTTGTACGTGGCCTCTCAGCCGCTCGTCCACGGCCACCTCGGGACTCGGCCATGAAGCCAGTGCTGAAGCGGTCTTCATGTGGAGGAAGCCGTTCTATTGCGGCTGCGTCGAGATGGTCCTCATTGCAGAACACGAAATCCAGGGGGAGGAGTTGGATCCAGATCCAACTCCTCCCACCTTACATATACCTAAACCTACCCATCTCCACCCCCTGATCCCTAAACCCACCCCTAAACCTACCCATCTCCACCCCCTGATCCCTAAACCCACCCCTAAACCTACCAATCTCCACCCCCTGGATCTCGTGTACTGCAGTGAGGTGCAACTGGCTGCGTCTGCCATACGCCACAGGAGCCTCTGAAAGGTTTCATTGGGACCCTTTCTCACTTCTTGACGACACCGACCAAAGCATGCTCTTCTCAGGAGATGTGTTGGACCGAATCCATCTCCACACCGGAATAAGAGATCCCCAAACACAAACAGGAGTGCTGCTGACAGCAGTTGAGAGCTCAGAAGGCTTGCGACCTGTTGCACTCACGCTGCAGAACCACCAGCACCGGGAGAGACTTCCAGAAGAAGCACCGACACACTCACTCGTCAAATGAATCAACACTCTTCAGAGACACCGTCATGAAGACCGATCGGCTCCGAAGAGAAAGACAAGTGGTGTGTGCATCCACTTCCGTATTTATACCCACGCTGCAGGGCGAGCGTGGATGCAAATCTCGCACGCCAATGATGACAGGCTCCCTAAGCGTGATCCCGATCAGTCGACTACGTCTCCATTCCCTCCTTCAGGGAACGAGGGTTACATACGTAACCAAGACGTTTTGAGGGTTTGGATGGACTGTTTCACAGCCTTCAATTCTTTCCTGAAGATGTTCCTCCTTTGCATCCACGCTCCACCCTGCAGCGCGGGTATAAATACGGAAGTGGATGCACACACCACTTGTCTTTCTCTTTGGAGCCGATCGGTCTTCATGACGGTGCCTCTGAAGAGTGTCGATTCATTCGACGAGTGAGTGTGCCGGTGCTTCTTCTGGAAGTCTCTCCCGGTGCTGGTGGTTCTGCAGCGTAAGTGCAGCGGTGGTCGCAAGCCTTCTGAGCTCTTAACTGCTGTTAACAGCACTCCTGTTTGTGTTTGGGGATCTCTTATTCCGGTATGGAGATGGATTCGGTCCAACACATCTCCTGAGAAGAGCATGCTTTGGTCGGTGCCGTTAAGAAGTGAGAAAGGGTCCCACTGAAACCTTTCAGAGGCTCCAGGGGCGTATGGCACACGCAGCCGCAATAGAACGGCTTCCTCCACATGAAGACCTCTTCAGCACTGGCTTCATGGCCGAGTCCCGAGGTGGCCGTGGCCGAGTGGCACGCTCCGAGAGACAATCACCCTGGCCTGCCGCCAAACCCTCAGCCCGTGATCAGACCTTTTGTTTCTCTGGACCAGCCGCCCCGAGAACAATTGTCCACCAACACCGGCTGAGGGGCCACGTACAACGGGCATGCAGTAACGGGAGTCTGGGCGGGCCTCCGACTGCATTGGCATCAACTGCTTTGAGATGCCGCAAAATGCCACTGCTCAGTCAAGTCAAGTCATCTTCTTCATTTATATAGCGCTTTTAACAATGTAGATTGTTCCAAAGCGGCTTTACATTGATAATAGGAAATTAAAGTAACAGAGATTGTTTTGGCTTTATAGCAGCTCTAGAATACAGTTATTGTCCAGCTAAAGTTAGTTTGATAGTTAAACGTTCAATAGTTAAAAGTTAAACGATCAATAGTTATTAACTTAGGGGCCGCTAACAACATTGCGACCATTGCGCTACGCTTCCCTCACATGTCGCAACTCGCCCGCCACCTCCTCCTATGGAGTAAGAAGCTTCTGAGGTTGCTTCATCCACTTTAAGCCTCGTCGGTGGCACGATTTAGCAGACCGGAACTTAAAGGGGATGAAGCGGCCTCAGAAGCCTCTGACTTCATAGGAGGAGGTGGCGGGCGAGTTGCGACATGCAAGGGAAGCGTAGCGCAATGGTCGCAATGTTGTCTGTACAGACCTGTACATGCTTGCGGAGCAGCGGCATTTTGCGGCGTCTCAAAGCAAGGTGTAATGCTAGCAACTCGAGGCAGTTGATGCCAATGCAGTCGGAGGCCCGCCCAGACCCCCGTTACTGCATGCCCGTTGTACGTGGCCTCTCAGCCGCTCGTCCACGGCCACCTCGGGACTCGGCCATGAAGCCAGTGCAGAAGCGGTCTTCATGTGGAGGAAGCCGTTCTATTGCAGCTGCGTCGAGATGGTCCTCATTGCAGAACACGAAATCCAGGGGGAGGAGTTGGATCCAGATCCAACTCCTCCCACCTTACATATACCTAAACCTACCCATCTCCACCCCCTGATCCCTAAACCCACCCTAAACCTACCCATCTCCCCCCCCTGATCCCTAAACCCACCCTAAACCTACCCATCTCCACCCCCTGATCCCTAAACCCACCCCTAAACCTACCCATCTCCACCCCCGATCCCTAAACCCACCCCTAAACCTACCCATCTCCACCCCCTGATCCCTAAACCCACCCCTAAACCTACCAATCTCCACCCCTTATATCTGGATCAAACTCCGCCCCCTGGATCTCGTGTACTGCAGTGAGGTGCAACTGGCTGCGTCTGTCATACACCACAGGAGCCTCTGAAAGGTTTCAGTGGGACCCTTTCTCACTTCTTGATGACACCGACCAAAGCATGCTCTTCTCAGGAGATGTGTTGGACCGAATCCATCTCCACACCGGAATAAGAGATCCCCAAACACAAACAGGAGTGCTGCTGACAGCAGTTGAGAGCTCAGAAGGCTTGCGACCTGTTGCACTCACGCTGCAGAACCACCAGCACCGGGAGAGACTTCCAGAAGAAGCACCGACACACTCACTCGTCGAATGAATCAACACTCTTCAGAGACACCGTCATGAAGACCGATCGGCTCCGAAGAGAAAGACAAGTGGTGCGTGCATCCACTTCCGTATTTATACCCGCGCTGCAGGGCGAGCGTGGATGCAAATCTCACACGCCAATGATGACAGGCTCCCTAAGCGTGATCCCGATCAGTCGACTACGTCTCCATTCCCTCCTTCAGGGAACGAGGGTTACATACGTAACCAAGATGTTTTGAGGGTTTGGATGGACTGTTTCACAGCCTTCAATTCTTTCCTGAAGATGTTCCTCCCTTTTGCCTGTTTTTCTGCAAACAACAAATATTGATTAGAAACATCTGTTTTATTAGCAAAGATTACAACTCAATGATTCACTAGTTCATGTTCCATGAACACTAGAGAAATGAGCTAGTTGCATATGGCCACCATGTTGGATTTCCGATCTAGCGAGTTTGTGCAGACGCCAGTGCAGAGAGCCGGAGAAACCAGAGAATGATCTTTAATAGTTGTTTAAAGAAAATGATACATCACTTAAAATAATACTAAGATCTACATTACTATTCCATGAGTAAATGACATTTAAATGCATGCATGTTTAAATTTAGTGTTTTTGGTCAGTTTTTGCAATAAATACCTGTGACTGTATTTTTATTTGCCTGTTGCGCGATTTATATTGTTGAGAAGTGGGTAGATTTAGGGTAGGAGTGGGGTTACTTGCTCCAAAATATAGAAGTATAAATAATTGAATATGCAAATGCAGAGAATTAAATGTGTCTTGATCTGATGCATAAGGCAAACAAATGAAAATCAATGGAGTTCCCTGTCCGTTGATACCGTGATGCCTAGAGACAACTATAGATGGACTTATACAAAACTGTAGGGCTGTAGTCAACCAAAGAAATGCTTAGTCGACCAAAGTCCTGTCCTGCACAACGATTAGTCGACTAAAAAAAAAAAAAAAAAAAAACGCGATGTTTTGCATTTTTATTGAACATTTTTTAAACAATTGTCATAGAGCATTTATAAAACAACAACGAATAAACGTTTTATTATTTTTTTTATTGACACCTTGGATCCACCGCGAAACGGTTCTCATTCGCGCTTGAATAAGGCCGGCGACACACTGGCTGCTGTGGCGTGTCTGTTTTTATTTCGGCTCCCATGTTAAGAGGTTGGAGTTTGCACACTGCCTGCGTGAGACACGCGTCTCAGGCGCGGCTCGAGCCACGCGGAAAACGCGTGCATGCTAGAAATAGAACCGACTGAGTGTTCCTCTGGCTAGCGCTCTGGCTAGAGCGCAGAACAGCGGAGTTTGTATGGACCGAAGTGCATGTCTGAGCTTGTATTGCTGCTGTTGCTTTGACATTGTGGAAAATAGAATAGAAACAAAATGTATTAGACTTTTTACCCGTTATTATAAATCTAAATTAATCTCGTTTTTAATTTAGGCTAACTTAATTTCGTTTTTCTTTATTTAAATTTCGTTTTTCTTTATTTAAATTTCGTTTTTCTTTATTTAAATTTCATTTTTTCTTTATTTAAATTTCGTTTTTCTTTATTTAAATTTCGTTTTTTCTTTATTTAAATTTCGTTTTTCTTTATTTAAATTTCGTTTTTCTTTATTTAAATCTACCCTTTACTGTGTCAGTAATTTGTTAGTCAGAAAAATATTAGACTACCTTAAAAGTATTGCTTAAGTTAACAAACTGTGTGCGTTTTATATCACTAGTGCAGTGTCCGTTCTCAGAGAATATAAGCCCTGCTCGTGTGAGGTGCGCCGCTTCCCGCTCGCGCTGTTCTGTAGTTTATTATTAATTCTGAACTTGTCGCGTCTCGCGTGTCTGTCTATATTGCACCAAATGCGCCACTGCACTCCCTTGTGAAGTCGACTGGATGAACGGTTCTCAAAATAATCAAAATGCAAACGGACAGACAGACACATAGAGATTACTATATTCCTTACTGAGCGCAAAGCAGCAGTGCAGCCTACGAGTGTTCTACGTGGTGCGCTAAACTGTGGCGCTGTTACAAAATAGCCTAAATTAAAGCATTTAAAGTTGGGGATAAAACATAGGCTAATTATATTTAGAATACAGTAATATATAACTGCTTATAAAGGAATAAATATCAAGGAGTAAATCAATGAAAATTTCTTTATTGGTGAAAAAAAAAAAAAATGCAACTGGTCGACCAATGAGAATGTCAGTCGACCAAAACGGCATCGACCGATTAGTCGACTAAACGACTAAAGTTGACAGCCCTACAAAACTGCCAGATATTTTCCTTATATTGTAATCATTGGCCCGGTTTCACAGACAGGACTTAGTTTAAGCCAGGATTAGGCCTTAGTTTAATTAGGACATTTAAGTAGCTTTACTGGTGCGTATTTTGAGACAAAAAAATGCCACTGAAATATTTTAAGATATGCTTTCAGTTAAAGGAGTCATAACCTGTCATTTTCACTTTTCCACGAGAATCAATGTATGTTATGATTGCATAACGATTATACACTGGCCGGGAAGCCGATATTTAAAAGTGAAGCGTTTGTTTACCCCTGGGTTCGTAAACCAGCCCACGTGCACGCGCACTCAAATACGAGATTTTGACTTATCGACTTGACGTCAAGACGGGGCAGGATATACCATATATGGACAACGCAGACCTATGCTGCAGGAAGCCCTGCCCCTCTCCCCCTCATATTCAGTCGCGAAAGATGCAGAAACGTAGTGCACACGTGAGTTGCTCTGTTGTTGACTGCCAGAATCAACATGGAAATGTGTTTTCTCTCCCAAGAACGGACCAAGCTGTCAGGGACCAGTGGATTAAATTCATTTTTAATGACGCGGTTCCTACAACCCTTCCCACTGGCTTAACGTTAGGTGTCTGTGCTAATCATTTTACGCCGGAATCGTTCACAAATTTGGGGCAATATCAGGCGAAGTTGGCATCGAAGCTCCGTTTGGAAAAAGGGGCCATTCCAACAATCAGAGACTTGCCTGCAATTGAAACGGTAAGACTGTGTTTTTATTGCTCTACTGTGTGTAACAAACAGCAGCTAACTGCTAATGCGGCTATTGTATGCTAGCGGGAGTATTAGCTTCGAGGTAAACAGGGGTAATGGCTGCTACTTTGCAAACAACAAATGACTGAGATTGCAGTTCCATTTAAAGTTACGCTAACTGAGCATGGCAGTCATAGTAATGAGAAATCAGAAAAAACTTGCGCCATGATGTCATTTTGGAATGATATGCTCAGAGCCCGTCTACATTCTCTGATATGCTGAAGTTACCTGCGGTGTCAACCCCGCTCCTTCCTGCCACCAATCAACGCGCCCCTCATTTGCATTATTAAAATGACCGTCCACGACAGCCAAAATATCGCATCAGATCTCGCGAGACAATAATGCCTTCAGAAATAAGCTCTGTGTTTATTTTTTTCCACTTTTCTTTTTTAGAAGGGCCTGAAAGACTATAATAGAGCGTGGGTATCCAAGGTAATACTAGGTTATGACTCCTTTAAAACAGCTCAAACATGAATTTTAGTCTAAGATTAGCTTAAGCTCAAGGGCCCTATCATACACTCGGCGCAACACAGCGCCAGGCGCGGCGCGAGTATTTTTTGCTAGTTTCATTTTCACGTCCTGCGCCATGTTGTTTAAATAGCAAATGCATTTGGACCCATTTCTGTGTCTATGGGTGTGCTGACTGAATTGAATTCAGAAAGTTAGTGATGTTTCTAAAACATCAGACTTCACTACATAAATATATGTTGTTGTTGTTGTTTTTTTTAAATGGTGTTCAATTTTTTTTTTTTTTACTGCATATTTGAGGAGCCAACAGGAGTAGAGAAGGAAAAATGAAGACTAACACCAGAAAGATCAGGGGCCGGTTTCACAAAGATAGACTTTGACTATGGCTTAGATATAGTAGATAGTCAGACTTCAGATAGACATCTAAATCAGACCGTTGCACAAAGCACTTAAGACTCTGACTATCTTAAGTAGGACTACACTGCAATGCATTCTGGGTAAAATAAGACACTTTTCAAAACAAAAAACATGGCGAATCGAGTAAGCACATTCAACCGCTCAGTGCAGTTTACCCCAGCAGAAAATATGTGTTTGTTGGAGGAGTATAACAGTTACAAGGACATTTTACTTGGGAAATTTAGCGGAGAATGTAGTAACAAGAAGAAATGTTTAAATTATGAGCCATTTTCCCTTTTCTTTTGGCTGTTTGTAATGTAACTGATTGTTACTGCTGGTTGCCAAGGTAACATAGAGTCTTAGACCTAAGTTAGCCTGGGGGTAAGGTGTCTAATTTTTTAGGTCTAAATTAAGCCAGTCTTTATTTTTTTGAAACAGTCTAACTTGCATTAGACTAGTCTATGAGCACATTTTAGACTTGTCTAAGACTTCAGACCAGTCTAAAAAAGCTTTGTGAAACCGGCCCCAGGCTGAAATGGCCATAAATCAGGGTGGTAATAACTGAAGACTCACCATCTGTCGGCTCAGACTCGAGCGCATCTGTGCCAGCTGGCGGCTCTACGCTGGATGTGTCTGGATGAACCTGTGATTCCTGCTCACGCTTAGGGAGTCTGTCATCTTCGAGTATTGATAAAACGAGCCAATGCACACATTGGCGTGCGACCTTTGCATCCACGCTCCGCCCTGCAGCGCGGGTATAAATACGGAAGTGGATGCACGCACCACTTGTCTTTCTCTTTGGAGCCGATCGGTCTTCATGACGGTGCCTCTGAAGAGTGTCGATTCATTCGACGAGTGAGTGTGTCGGTGCTTCTTCTGGAAGTCTCTCCCGGTGCTGGTGGTTCTGCAGCGTAAGTGCAGCGGTGGTCGCAAGCCTTCTGAGCTCTTAACTGCTGTTAACAGCACTCCTGTTTGTGTTTGGGGATCTCTTATTCCGGTATGGAGATGGATTCGGTCCAACACATCTCCTGAGAAGAGCATGCTTTGGTCGGTGCCGTTAAGAAGTGAGAAAGGGTCCCACTGAAACCTTTCAGAGGCTCCTGGGGCGTATGGCAGACGCAGCCGCAATAGAACGGCTTCCTCCACATGAAGACCTCTTCAGCACTGGCTTCATGGCCGAGTCCCGAGGTGGCCGTGGCCGAGTGGCACGCTCCGAGAGACAATCACCCTGGCCTGCCGCCAAACCCTCAGCCCGTGATCAGACCTTTTGTTTCTCTGGACCAGCCGCCCCGAGAACAATTGTCCACCAACACCGGCTGAGGGGCCACGTACAACGGGCATGCAGTAACGGGAGTCTGGGCGGGCCTCCGACTGCATTGGCATCAACTGCTTTGAGATGCCGCAAAATGCCACTGCTCAGTCAAGTCAAGTCATCTTCTTCATTTATATAGCGCTTTTAACAATGTAGATTGTTCCAAAGCGGCTTTACATTGATAATAGGAAATTAAAGTAACAGAGATTGTTTTGGCTTTATAGCAGCTCTAGAATACAGTTATTGTCCAGCTAAAGTTAGTTTGATAGTTAAACGTTCAATAGTTAAAAGTTAAACGATCAATAGTTATTAACTTAGGGGCCGCTAACAACATTGCGACCATTGCGCTACGCTTCCCTCTCATGTCGCAACTCGCCCGCCACCTCCTCCTATGGAGTAAGAAGCTTCTGAGGTTGCTTCATCCACTTTAAGCCTCGTCGGTGGCACGATTTAGCAGACCGGAACCTAAAGGGGATGAAGCGGCCTCAGAAGCCTCTGACTTCATAGGAGGAGGTGGCGGGCGAGTTGCGACATGCGAGGGAAGCGTAGCGCAACGGTCGCAATGTTGTCTGTACAGACCTGTACATGCTTGCTGAGCAGCGGCATTTTGCGGCGTCTCAAAGCAAGGTGTAATGCTAGCAACTCGAGGCAGTTGATGCCAATGCAGTCGGAGGCCCGCCCAGACCCCCGTTACTGCATGCCCGTTGTACGTGGCCTCTCAGCCGCTCGTCCACGGCCACCTCGGGACTCGGCCATGAAGCCAGTGCAGAAGCGGTCTTCACGTGGAGGAAGCCGTTCTATTGCGGCTGCGTCGAGATGGTCCTCATTGCAGAACACGAAATCCAGGGGGAGGAGTTGGATCCAGATCCAACTCCTCCCACCTTACATATACCTAAACCTACCAATCTCCACCCCCTGATCCCTAAACCCACCCCTAAACCTACCCATCTCCACCCCCTGATCCCTAAACCCACCCCTAAACCTACCCATCTCCACCCCCTGATCCCTAAACCCACCCCTAAACCTACCAATCTCCACCCCTTATATCTGGATCCAACTCCACCCCCTGGATCTCGTGTACTGCAGTGAGGTGCAACTGGCTGCGTCTGTCATACACCACAGGAGCCTCTGAAAGGTTTCAGTGGGACCCTTTCTCACTTCTTGATGACACCGACCAAAGCATGCTCTTCTCAGGCGATGTGTTGGACCGAATCCATCTCCACACCGGAATAAGAGATCCCCAAACACAAACAGGAGTGCTGCTGACAGCAGTTGAGAGCTCAGAAGGCTTGCGACCTGTTGCACTTACGCTGCTGAACCACCAGCACCGGGAGAGACTTCCAGAAGAAGCACCGACACACTCACTCGTCGAATGAATCAACACTCTTCAGAGACACCGTCATGAAGACCGATCGGCTCCGAAGAGAAAGACAAGTGGTGTGTGCATCCACTTCCGTATTTATACCCGCGCTGCAGGGCGGAGCGTGGATGCAAATCTCACACGCCAATGATGACAGGCTCCCTAAGCGTGATCCCGATCAGTCGACTACGTCTCCATTCCCTCCTTCAGGGAACGAGGGTTACATACGTAACCAAGATGTTTTGAGGGTTTGGATGGACTGTTTCACAGCCTTCAATTCTTTCCTGAAGATGTTCCTCCCTTTTGCCTGTTTTTCTGCAAACAACAAATATTGATTAGAAACATCTGTTTTATTAGCAAAGATTACAACTCAATGATTCACTAGTTCATGTTCCATGAACACTAGAGAAATGAGCTAGTTGCATATGGCCACCATGTTGGATTTCCGATCTAGCGAGTTTGTGCAGACGCCAGTGCAGAGAGCCGGAGAAACCAGAGAATGATCTTTAATAGTTGTTTAAAGAAAATGATACATCACTTAAAATAATACTAAGATCTACATTACTATTCCATGAGTAAATGACATTTAAATGCATGCATGTTTAAATTTAGTGTTTTTGGTCAGTTTTTGCAATAAATACCTGTGACTGTATTTTTATTTGCCCGTTGCGCGATTTATATTGTTGAGAAGTGGGTAGATTTAGGGTAGGAGTGGGGTTACTTGCTCCAAAATATAGAAGTATAAATAATTGAATATGCAAATGCAGAGAATTAAATGCGTCTTGATCTGATGCATAAGGCAAACAAATAAAATCAATGGAGTTCCCTGTCCGTTGATACCGTGATGCATAGAGACAACTATAGATGGACATATACAAAACTGCCAGATATTTTCCTTATATTGTAATCATTGGCCCGGTTTCACAGACAGGACTTAGTTTAAGCCAGGATTAGGCCTTAGTTCAATTAGGACATTTAAGTAGCTTTACTGGTGCGTATTTTGAGACAAAAAAATGCCACTGAAATATTTTAAGATATGCTTTCAGTTAAAACAGCTCAAACATGAATTTTAGTCTAAGATTAGCTTAAGCTCAAGGGCCCTATCATACACTTGGCGCAACACAGCGCCAGGCGCGGCGCGGTGCGAGTATTTTTTGCTAGTTTCAGCCCGACGCAGTTATCATTTTCACGTCCTGCGCCATGTTGTTTAAATAGCAAATGCATTTGGACCCATTTCTGTGTCTATGGGTGTGCTGATTGAATTGAATTCAGAAAGTTAGTGATGTTTCTAAAACATCAGACTTCACTACATAAATATATGTTGTTGTTGTTGTTTTTTTTTTTAAATGGTGTTTAAATTTTTTTTTTTTACTGCATATTTGAGGAGCCAACAGGAGTAGAGAAGGAAAAATGAAGACTAACACCAGAAACATCAGGGGCCGGTTTCACAAAGATAGACTTTGACTATGGCTTAGATATAGTAGATAGTCAGACTTCAGATAGACATCTAAATCAGACCGTTGCACAAAGCACTTAAGACTCTGACTATCTTAAGTAGGACTACACTGCAATGCATTCTGGGTAAAATAAGACACTTTTCAAAACAAAAAACATGGCGAATCGAGTAAGCACATTCAACCGCTCAGTGCAGTTTACCCCAGCAGAAAATATGTGTTTGTTGGAGGAGTATAACAGTTACAAGGACATTTTACTTGGGAAATTTAGCAGAGAATGTAGTAACAAGAAGAAATGTTTAAATTATGAGCCATTTTCCCTTTTCTTTTGGCTGTTTGTAATGTAACTGATTGTTACTGCTGGTTGCCAAGGTAACATAGAGTCTTAGACCTAAGTTAGCCTGGGGGTAAGGTGTCTAATTTTTTAGGTCTAAATTAAGCCAGTCTTTATTTTTGTTAAACAGTCTAACTTGCATTAGACTAGTCTATGAGCACATTTTAGACTTGTCTAAGACTACAGACCGGTCTAAAAAAGCTTTGTGAAACCGGCCCCAGGCTGAAATGGCCATAAATCAGGGTGGTAATAACTGAAGACTCACCATCTGTCGGCTCAGACTCGAGCGCATCTGTGCCAGCTGGCGGCTCTACGCTGGATGTGTCTGGATGAACCTGTGATTCCTGCTCACGCTTAGGGAGTCTGTCATCTTCGAGTATTGATAAAACGAGCCAATGCACACATTGGCGTGCAACCTTTGCATCCACGCTCCGCCCTGCAGCGCGGGTATAAATACGGAAGTGGATGCACGCACCACTTGTCTTTCTCTTTGGAGCCGATCGGTCTTCATGACGGTGTCTCTGAAGAGTGTCGATTCATTCGACGAGTGAGTGTGTCGGTGCTTCTTCTGGAAGTCTCTCCCGGTGCTGGTGGTTCTGCAGCGTAAGTGCAGCGGTGGTCGCAAGCCTTCTGAGCTCTTAACTGCTGTTAACAGCACTCCTGTTTGTGTTTGGGGATCTCTTATTCCGGTGTGGAGATGGATTCGGTCCAACACATCTCCTGAGAAGAGCATGCTTTGGTCGGTGCCGTTAAGAAGTGAGAAAGGGTCCCAATGAAACCTTTCAGAGGCTCCTGGGGCGTATGGCAGACGCAGCCGCAATAGAACGGCTTCCTCCACATGAAGACCGCTTCAGCACTGGCTTCATGGCCGAGTCCCGAGGTGGCCGTGGCCGAGTGGCACGCTCCGAGAGACAATCACCCTGGCCTGCCGCCAAACCCTCAGCCCGTGATCAGACCTTTTGTTTCTCTGGACCAGCCGCCCCGAGAACAATTGTCCACCAACACCGGCTGAGGGGCCACGTACAACGGGCATGCAGTAACGGGAGTCTGGGCGGGCCTCCGACTGCATTGGCATCAACTGCTTTGAGATGCCGCAAAATGCCGCTGCTCAGTCAAGTCAAGTCATCTTCTTCATTTATATAGCGCTTTTAACAATGTAGATTGTTCCAAAGCGGCTTTACATTGATAATAGGAAATTAAAGTAACAGAGATTGTTTTGGCTTTATAGCAGCTCTAGAATACAGTTATTGTCCAGCTAAAGTTAGTTTGATAGTTAAACGTTCAATAGTTAAAAGTTAAACGATCAATAGTTATTAACTTAGGGGCCGCTAACAACATTGCGATCATTGCGCTACGCTTCCCTCACATGTCGCAACTCGCCCGCCACCTCCTCCTATGGAGTAAGAAGCTTCTGAGGTTGCTTCATCCACTTTAAGCCTCGTCGGTGGCACGATTTAGCAGACCGGAACCTAAAGGGGATGAAGCGGCCTCAGAAGCCTCTGACTTCATAGGAGGAGGTGGCGGGCGAGTTGCGACATGCAAGGGAAGCGTAGCGCAACGGTCGCAATGTTGTCTGTACAGACCTGTACATGCTTGCTGAGCAGCGGCATTTTGCGGCATCTCAAAGCAAGGTGTAATGCTAGCAACTCGAGGCAGTTGATGCCGATGCAGTCGGAGGCCCGCCCAGACCCCCGTTACTGCATGCCCGTTGTACGTGGCCTCTCAGCCGCTCGTCCACGGCCACCTCGGGACTCGGCCATGAAGCCAGTGCTGAAGCGGTCTTCATGTGGAGGAAGCCGTTCTATTGCGGCTGCGTCGAGATGGTCCTCATTGCAGAACACGAAATCCAGGGGGAGGAGTTGGATCCAGATCCAACTCCTCCCACCTTACATATACCTAAACCTACCAATCTCCACCCCCTGATCCCTAAACCCACCCCTAAACCTACCCATCTCCACCCCCTGATCCCTAAACCCACCCCTAAACCTACCCATCTCCACCCCCTGATCCCTAAACCCACCCCTAAACCTACCAATCTCCACCCCTTATATCTGGATCCAACTCCGCCCCCTGGATCTCGTGTACTGCAGTGAGGTGCAACTGGCTGCGTCTGCCATACGCCCCAGGAGCCTCTGAAAGGTTTCAGTGGGACCCTTTCTCACTTCTTGATGACACCGACCAAAGCATGCTCTTCTCAGGAGATGTGTTGGACCGAATCCATCTCCACACCGGAATAAGAGATCCCCAAACACAAACAGGAGTGCTGCTGACAGCAGTTGAGAGCTCAGAAGGCTTGCGACCTGTTGCACTCACGCTGTAGAACCACCAGCACCGGGAGAGACTTCCAGAAGAAGCACCGACACACTCACTCGTCGAATGAATCAACACTCTTCAGAGACACCGTCATGAAGACCGATCGGCTCCGAAGAGAAAGACAAGTGGTGCGTGCATGCACTTCCGTATTTATACCCGCGCTGCAGGGCGGAGCGTGGATGCAAATCTCACACGCCAATGATGACAGGCTCCCTAAGCGTGATCCCGATCAGTCGACTACGTCTCCATTCCCTCTTTCAGGGAACGAGGGTTACATACGTAACCAAGATGTTTTGAGGGTTTGGATGGACTGTTTCACAGCCTTCAATTCTTTCCTGAAGATGTTCCTCCCTTTTGCCTGTTTTTCTGCAAACAACAAATATTGATTAGAAACATCTGTTTTATTAGCAAAGATTACAACTCAATGATTCACTAGTTCATGTTCCATGAACACTAGAGAAATGAGCTAGTTGCATATGGCCACCATGTTGGATTTCCGATCTAGCGAGTTTGTGCAGACGCCAGTGCAGAGAGCCGGAGAAACCAGAGAATGATCTTTAATAGTTGTTTAAAGAAAATGATACATCACTTAAAATAATACTAAGATCTACATTACTATTCCATGAGTAAATGACATTTAAATGCATGCATGTTTAAATTTAGTGTTTTTGGTCAGTTTTTGCAATAAATACCTGTGACTGTATTTTTATTTGCCCGTTGCGTGATTTATATTGTTGAGAAGTGGGTAGATTTAGGGTAGGAGTGGGGTTACTTGCTCCAAAATATAGAAGTATAAATAATTGAATATGCAAATGCAGAGAATTAAATGCGTCTTGATCTGATGCATAAGGCAAACAAATAAAATCAATGGAGTTCCCTGTCCGTTGATACCGTGATGCCTAGAGACAACTATAGATGGACATATACAAAACTGCCAGATATTTTCCTTATATTGTAATCATTGGCCCGGTTTCACAGACAGGACTTAGTTTAAGCCAGGATTAGGCCTTAGTTCAATTAGGACATTTAAGTAGCTTTACTGGTGCGTATTTTGAGACAAAAAAATGCCACTGAAATATTTTAAGATATGCTTTCAGTTAAAACAGCTCAAACATGAATTTTAGTCTAAGATTAGCTTAAGCTCAAGGGCCCTATCATACACTCGGCGCAACACAGCGCCAGGCGCGGCGCGGTGCGAGTATTTTTTGCTAGTTTCAGCCCGACGCAGTTATCATTTTCACGTCCTGCGCCATGTTGTTTAAATAGCAAATGCATTTGGACCCATTTCTGTGTCTATGGGTGTGCTGACTGAATTGAATTCAGAAAGTTAGTGATGTTTCTAAAACATCAGACTTCACTACATAAATATATGTTGTTGTTGTTTTTTTTAAATGGTGTTTAAATTTTTTTTTTTTACTGCATATTTGAGGAGCCAACAGGAGTAGAGAAGGAAAAATGAAGACTAACACCAGAAACATCAGGGGCCGGTTTCACAAAGATAGACTTTGACTATGGCTTAGATATAGTAGATAGTCAGACTTCAGATAGACATCTAAATCAGACCGTTGCACAAAGCACTTAAGACT
The DNA here is from genome assembly GCF_949319135.1 of Squalius cephalus. Lineage (NCBI taxonomy): Eukaryota > Metazoa > Chordata > Actinopteri > Cypriniformes > Leuciscidae > Squalius > Squalius cephalus. Next base: position 37,715,984 of record NC_137132.1, on the reverse strand, counting down.
CTGACTATCTTAAGTAGGACTACACTGCAATGCATTCTGGGTAAAATAAGACACTTTTCAAAACAAAAAACATGGCGAATCGAGTAAGCACATTCAACCGCTCAGTGCAGTTTACCCCAGCAGAAAATATGTGTTTGTTGGAGGAGTATAACAGTTACAAGGACATTTTACTTGGGAAATTTAGCAGAGAATGTAGTAACAAGAAGAAATGTTTAAATTATGAGCCATTTTCCCTTTTCTTTTGGCTGTTTGTAATGTAACTGATTGTTACTGCTGGTTGCCAAGGTAACATAGAGTCTTAGACCTAAGTTAGCCTGGGGGTAAGGTGTCTAATTTTTTAGGTCTAAATTAAGCCAGTCTTTATTTTTGTGAAACAGTCTAACTTGCATTAGACTAGTCTATGAGCACATTTTAGACTTGTCTAAGACTACAGACCGGTCTAAAAAAGCTTTGTGAAACCGGCCCCAGGCTGAAATGGCCATAAATCAGGGTGGTAATAACTGAAGACTCACCATCTGTCGGCTCAGACTCGAGCGCATCTGTGCCAGCTGGCGGCTCTACGCTGGATGTGTCTGGATGAACCTGTGATTCCTGCTCACGCTTAGGGAGTCTGTCATCTTCGAGTATTGATAAAACGAGCCAATGCACACATTGGCGTGCGACCTTTGCATCCACGCTCCGCCCTGCAGCGCGGGTATAAATACGGAAGTGGATGCACGCACCACTTGTCTTACTCTTTGGAGCCGATCGGTCTTCATGACGGTGCCTCTGAAGAGTGTCGATTCATTCGACGAGTGAGTGTGCCGGTGCTTCTTCTGGAAGTCTCTCCCGGTGCTGGTGGTTCTGCAGCGTAAGTGCAGCGGTGGTCGCAAGCCTTCTGAGCTCTTAACTGCTGTTAACAGCACTCCTGTTTGTGTTTGGGGATCTCTTATTCCGGTATGGAGATGGATTCGGTCCAACACATCTCCTGAGAAGAGCATGCTTTGGTCGGTGCCGTTAAGAAGTGAGAAAGGGTCCCACTGAAACCTTTCAGAGGCTCCTGGGGCGTATGGCAGACGCAGCCGCAATAGAACGGCTTCCTCCACATGAAGACCTCTTCAGCACTGGCTTCATGGCCGAGTCCCGAGGTGGCCGTGGCCGAGTGGCACGCTCCGAGAGACAATCACCCTGGCCTGCTGCCAAACCCTCAGCCCGTGATCAGACCTTTTGTTTCTCTGGACCAGCCGCCCCGAGAACAATTGTCCACCAACACCGGCTGAGGGGCCACGTACAACGGGCATGCAGTAACGGGAGTCTGGGCGGGCCTCCGACTGCATTGGCATCAACTGCTTTGAGATGCCGCAAAATGCCGCTGCTCAGTCAAGTCAAGTCATCTTCTTCATTTATATAGCGCTTTTAACAATGTAGATTGTTCCAAAGCGGCTTTACATTGATAATAGGAAATTAAAGTAACAGAGATTGTTTTGGCTTTATAGCAGCTCTAGAATACAGTTATTGTCCAGCTAAAGTTAGTTTGATAGTTAAACGTTCAATAGTTAAAAGTTAAACGATCAATAGTTATTAACTTAGGGGCCGCTAACAACATTGCGACCATTGCGCTACGCTTCCCTCACATGTCGCAACTCGCCCGCCACCTCCTCCTATGGAGTAAGAAGCTTCTGAGGTTGCTTCATCCACTTTAAGCCTCGTCGGTGGCACGATTTAGCAGACCGGAACCTAAAGGGGATGAAGCGGCCTCAGAAGCCTCTGACTTCATAGGAGGAGGTGGCGGGCGAGTTGCGACATGCAAGGGAAGCGTAGCGCAACGGTCGCAATGTTGTCTGTACAGACCTGTACATGCTTGCTGAGCAGCGGCATTTTGCGGCATCTCAAAGCAAGGTGTAATGCTAGCAACTCGAGGCAGTTGATGCCAATGCAGTCGGAGGCCCGCCCAGACCCCCGTTACTGCATGCCCGTTGTACGTGGCCTCTCAGCCGCTCGTCCACGGCCACCTCGGGACTCGGCCATGAAGCCAGTGCTGAAGCGGTCTTCACGTGGAGGAAGCCGTTCTATTGCGGCTGCGTCGAGATGGTCCTCATTGCAGAACACGAAATCCAGGGGGAGGAGTTGGATCCAGATCCAACTCCTCCCACCTTACATATACCTAAACCTACCAATCTCCACCCCCTGATCCCTAAACCCACCCCTAAACCTACCCATCTCCACCCCCTAATCCCTAAACCCACCCCTAAACCTACCCATCTCCACCCCCTGATCCCTAAACCCACCCCTAAACCTACCCATCTCCACCCCCTAATCCCTAAACCCACCCCTAAACCTACGCATCTCCACCCCCTGGATCTCGTGTACTGCAGTGAGGTGCAACTGGCTGCGTCTGCCATACACCACAGGAGCCTCTGAAAGGTTTCAGTGGGACCCTTTCTCACTTCTTGATGACACCGACCAAAGCATGCTCTTCTCAGGCGATGTGTTGGACCGAATCCATCTCCACACCGGAATAAGAGATCCCCAAACACAAACAGGAGTGCTGCTGACAGCAGTTGAGAGCTCAGAAGGCTTGCGACCTGTTGCACTCACGCTGCAGAACCACCAGCACCGGGAGAGACTTCCAGAAGAAGCACCGACACACTCACTCGTCGAATGAATCAACACTCTTCAGAGACACCGTCATGAAGACCGATCGGCTCCGAAGAGAAAGACAAGTGGTGCGTGCATCCACTTCCGTATTTATACCCGCGCTGCAGGGCGAGCGTGGATGCAAATCTCACACGCCAATGATGACAGGCTCCCTAAGCGTGATCCCGATCAGTCGACTACGTCTCCATTCCCTCCTTCAGGGAACGAGGGTTACATACGTAACCAAGATGTTTTGAGGGTTTGGATGGACTGTTTCACAGCCTTCAATTCTTTCCTGAAGATGTTCCTCCCTTTTGCCTGTTTTTCTGCAAACAACAAATATTGATTAGAAACATCTGTTTTATTAGCAAAGATTACAACTCAATGATTCACTAGTTCATGTTCCATGAACACTAGAGAAATGAGCTAGTTGCATATGGCCACCATGTTGGATTTTCGATCTAGCGAGTTTGTGCAGACGCCAGTGCAGAGAGCCGGAGAAACCAGAGAATGATCTTTAATAGTTGTTTAAAGAAAATGATACATCACTTAAAATAATACTAAGATCTACATTACTATTCCATGAGTAAATGACATTTAAATGCATGCATGTTTAAATTTAGTGTTTTTGGTCAGTTTTTGCAATAAATACCTGTGACTGTATTTTTATTTGCCTGTTGCGCGATTTATATTGTTGAGAAGTGGGTAGATTTAGGGTAGGAGTGGGGTTACTTGCTCCAAAATATAGAAGTATAAATAATTGAATATGCAAATGCAGAGAATTAAATGCGACTTGATCTGATGCATAAGGCAAACAAATAAAATCAATGGAGTTCCCTGTCCGTTGATACCGTGATGCCTAGAGACAACTATAGATGGACTTATACAAAACTGCCAGATATTTTCCTTATATTGTAATCATTGGCCCGGTTTCACAGACAGGACTTAGTTTAAGCCAGGATTAGGCCTTAGTTCAATTAGGACATTTAAGTAGCTTTACTGGTGCGTATTTTGAGACAAAAAAATGCCACTGAAATATTTTAAGATATGCTTTCAGTTAAAACAGCTCAAACATGAATTTTAGTCTAAGATTAGCTTAAGCTCAAGGGCCCTATCATACACTCGGCGCAACACAGCGCCAGGCGCAGCGCGGCGCGAGTATTTTTTGCTAGTTTCAGCCCGACGCAGTTATCATTTTCACGTCCTGCGCCATGTTGTTTAAATAGCAAATGCATTTGGACCCATTTCTGTGTCTATGGGTGTGCTGATTGAATTGAATTCAGAAAGTTAGTGATGTTTCTAAAACATCAGACTTCACTACATAAATATATGTTGTTGTTGTTGTTGTTTTTTTTAAATGGTGTTTAAATTTTTTTTTTTTACTGCATATTTGAGGAGCCAACAGGAGTAGAGAAGGAAAAATGAAGACTAACACCAGAAACATCAGGGGCCGGTTTCACAAAGATAGACTTTGACTATGGCTTAGATATAGTAGATAGTCAGACTTCAGATAGACATCTAAATCAGACCGTTGCACAAAGCACTTAAGACTCTGACTATCTTAAGTAGGACTACACTGCAATGCATTCTGGGTAAAATAAGACACTTTTCAAAACAAAAAACATGGCGAATCGAGTAAGCACATTCAACCGCTCAGTGCAGTTTACCCCAGCAGAAAATATGTGTTTGTTGGAGGAGTATAACAGTTACAAGGACATTTTACTTGGGAAATTTAGCAGAGAATGTAGTAACAAGAAGAAATGTTTAAATTATGAGCCATTTTCCCTTTTCTTTTGGCTGTTTGTAATGTAACTGATTGTTACTGCTGGTTGCCAAGGTAACATAGAGTCTTAGACCTAAGTTAGCCTGGGGGTAAGGTGTCTAATTTTTTGGGTCTAAATTAAGCCAGTCTTTATTTTTGTGAAACAGACTAACTTGCATTAGACTAGTCTATGAGCACATTTTAGACTTGTCTAAGACTACAGAACGGTCTAAAAAAGCTTTGTGAAACCGGCCCCAGGCTGAAATGGCCATGAATCAGGGTGGTAATAACTGAAGACTCACCATCTGTCGGCTCAGACTCGAGCGCATCTGTGCCAGCTGGCGGCTCTACGCTGTCTGGATGAACCTGTGATTCCTGCTCAGCCACAAGAGCACACACTTTGGTTTTGAGGGTTTGGATGGACTGTTTCACAGCCTTCAATTCTCTCCTGAAGATGTTCTTCACTTTTGCCAGTTTTTCTGCAAACAACAAATATTGATTAGAAACATCTGTTTTATTAGCACAGATTACAGCTCAATGATTCACTAGTTCATGTTCCAAGAACACTAGAGAAATGGGTCGGCCGCCATGTTGGATTTCCGATCTAGTCCATTTCTCTAGACTTTGACGCGCCCGCAAAGCATCCCGGGAAGGCGGCGCTTCATCTATCTATAAATTACAGGAACGTCTGTCTGTCTGTGTGTCTGTCTGTGTGTCCGTCTGTCTGTGTGTGTGTGTCTGTGTGTCCGTCTGTCTGTGTGTGTGTGTCTGTGTGTCCGTCTGTCTGTGTGTGTGTGTGTGTCTGTGTGTCCGTCTGTCTGTGTGTGTGTGTCTGTGTGTCCGTCTGTCTGTGTGTGTGTGTCTGTTACCGTTAGTCCGATGGATTTCAAACTTGACAGGTGTCTTGCTACGGGCATGAGTAAGTGCAGTGCCAAGTTTGACGTTGTTTGGATGAGAAATGCAAAAGATATTGTTAAATATATCATTTTTATAAGGTTGTGGTTTAAAAATAAACATTCTGACACTAGAGGGTTGTATCGGTCAAAGAAGCCCCAAGAAGGTTGTGGTTTAAAAATAAACATTCTGACAATCTGTCAACTACACTGTTTACTTCTGAATATTATAGTTTGGTTCCAGAACGTGATAAATCCATTTTGATTAATTTGAGTAAAAATGTGTTTTCTTTACCAAGAAAGTGGCAAGATGAAAACCACTATTTTCTGTTTCAAACTTTCACATAGCATCTTTAGGTTATAATATCATAAAAAATTAAAATCCAGATTTGGATTTTCAAAGATTTATTATAAAAACTGATTATTTTTCCCCAAAAATGCAATAAATTCATTACACTTTTTTCTTCAAAATGCTATCATATTAAAACTGTTGAAATCAGACATCACTAAGAAATATTTCCTGAACTTTTTTGACGGCGATCAGCTCACAAAAACTGATTTTGCACGGGCACTTTGCACTGCTCCCTGAATCGCGACGCGCTTATTAATTTGTGGATGTAAACTGAATCTGTAAGTCAGCTATGCTGATTACTTCTGAATATTATATTTCATTCTGGTGCGCTTAACGTTATCGCTGCTGTGTAATAGTAGCCAATGCTATTCACCAACTAAACATATCCTATTCAATGCGTTCACAGTCTCTTTCACGGGCATCATTTGTAGTTGCCTATTCACAAACTGTTTGCTCAAGCATAGCGTTTTCTCGGGGTTCACTGTGTGCTTTCTACCATGCACAAATAAAAATATCACTGAACTTTTGCTGTGTAATTGTAACAGTGAGCACTCAAACACACCAAACCAACAATTAGTAAAAACACACACAAAAACTGATTTTGCACGGGCATTTTGCACTGCTCCACTGCTCCCTGAATCGACACGCTTATTCATTTGTGGATGTTAACTGAATCTGTAAGTCAGCTATGCTGTTTACTTCTGAATATTATATTTCATTCTGGTGCGCTTAACGTTATCGCTACTGTGTAATAGGTGTCTTGGACTCGACAGGTGTCTTGCCACGGGCACGAGTAAGTGCAGTGCCAAGTTTGACGTTGTTTGGATGAGAAATGCTAAAGATATTGTTAAATATACCAGTAAAAGAAGCACTTAGAAGGCTGTGGTTTAAAAATAAACATTCTGACATAAACACTCAGTCAGCTACACTGTTTACTTCTGAATATTATATTTTATTCACGGCCATCATTTGTAGTAACCTGTTCACAAATTGTTTGCTCAAGCGTAGCATTTTTTCAGAGTTCACTGTGTAGCCTGCTCCCTGAAATCTGTAAGTCACCTACGCCGTTTACTTCTGTATATTATATCTATCTATAAATTACGGGAACGTCTTTCTGTCTGTGTCTGTGTGTGTGTGTGTGTGTGTGTTATTCGCATATCTCTCGAACCGTTATTCCTATGGATTTCAAACTTGACAGGTATCTCGCTACGGGCATGAGTAAGTGCAGTGCCAAGTTTGACATTGTTTGGATTAGAAATGCAAAAAATATCGGTAAATATATATCGGTAAAAAAAAGCACACTCTGGCTTTTGACCCTCACAGAGAGGGTGGAAGAAAGCAGCGGAGCTTAAGTAGCGTTTTCTCTGAGTTCACTGTGTAGCCTGCTCCCTGAATCGTGTAGTTCAGTGTTCCACATTTATTGTTTGTCATTATGTCATTATGTCAGTATCAGTATTTGCTTTCTACCATGCACAAATAAAAATGTCACTGAACTTTTGCTGTGTAATTGTAACAGTGAGCACTCAAACACACCAAACCAACAATTACTAAAAACACACACAAAAACTGATTTTGCACGGGCACTTTGCACTGCTCCCTGAATTGAAGCGCTTATTAATTTGTGGATGTTAACTGAATCTGTTAGTCAGCTATGCTGATTACTTCTGAATATTATATTTCATTCTGATGCGCTGAACGTTATCACTACTGTGTAATAGTAGCCTATGCTATTCACCAACTAAACATATCCTATTCAATGCGTTCACAGTCTCTTTCACGGGCATCATTTGTAGTTGCCTATTCACAAACTGTTTGTTAGTGAACAAACAAACATCGCGTTTTCTCAGAGTTCACTGTGTGCTTTCTACCATGCACAAATAAAAATGTCACTGAACTTTTGCTGTGTAATTGTAACAATGAGCACTCAAACACACCAAACCAACAATTACTAAAAACACACACAAAAACTGATTTTGCACGGGCACTTTGCACTAGTTTGGAAAAATGCTGCGTGTCAAAAAGCTGGCCGATGCCCATCTTTATGCAAATGAATTCCGTTGAACGCGACGCGGTTATCCAATAAAAGTAGAGCATATGGAGACGGGGGGGAAGTCTCTCGCAGGTCCTCTGTTCTAATACGCAACATTTCCCGCTCGGTCAAAACCACGCCATAGCGGTAAACGCCCATCAACGTACAAATGAGGGTAGGCGTCACGACACCACGTGACAGTCGAGTCGCAAAAGTGGATCTGTACCGAGAGACGCGCGGAAAACGCGTGCATGCTAGAAATAGAACTGCAAAATAGAGTAGGAAAATTTGTTTTTATGTAATTTTGACACGAATACATATTAATAAATGACATTTTGATGCTTGAAATTCTCTAGGTTTTGACATAAATGCAGATATAAATGTAATTAAAAAATATTATCGATTTCCAATATTGTTTAAATAGCAAATGCATTTGGACCCATTTGTGCGTCTATGGCCGTGCTGATTGAATTGAATTCAGAAAGTTAGTGATGTTTCTCAAACATCAGACTTCACTACATAAATATGTTTTATTTATTTTTTTATTTTTTTTATGGTGTTTAAAAAAAAATTTACTACATATTTGAGGAGCCAACAGGAGTAGAGAAGGAAAAATGAAGACTAACACCAGAAACATCAGGCTGAAATGGCCATAAATCAGGGTGGTAATAGCTGGAGACTCACCGTCTGTCGGCTCAGACTCGAGCGCATCTGTGCCGGCTGGCGGCTCTACGCTGGATGTGTCTGGATGAACCTGTGATTCCTGCTCAGCCACAAGAGCACACACTTTGGTTTTGAGGGTTTGGATGGACTGTTTCACAGCCTTCAATTCTCTCCTGAAGATGTTCTTCACTTTTGCCAGTTTTTCTGCAAACAACAAATATTGATTAGAAACATCTGTTTTATTAGCACAGATTACAGCTCAATGATTCACTAGTTCATGTTCCAAGAACACTAGAGAAATGGGTCGGCCGCCATGTTGGATTTCCGATCTAGTCCATTTCTCTAGACTTTGACGCGCCCGCAAAGCATCCCGGGAAGGCGGCGCTTCATTTGGAAAAATGCTGCGTGTCAAAAAGCTGGCCGATGCCCATCTTTATGCAAATGAATTCCGTTGAACGCGACGCGGTTATCCAATAGAAGTATGGTATGGTATGGTATACTTTATTGTCCCAATGGGAAATTTGTTTTAGGCTCACAAATACAACCACTGCATCGCCACACATATAAAACAAACACAATACATAAACAGAGAAGAAAGATACACATATACACTCAAGTAATTGACCTCACACTCCTGTATACACTGAAAAGTGATTGCATCACTCCACTCTATACACTGGAAAATAAATGGCATCACCCACTCTATAAACTTTACACCATAAAGTAATAGGCATCACGCCACTCTGTACACTTGAGAGACAAAAAAAAATAATAATTAAAAAAAAAAAAAAAAAAAAAAAAAAAAAAAGTAGAGCATATGGAGACGGGGGGGAAGTCTCTCGCAGGTCCTCTGTTCTAATACGCAACATTTCCCGCTCGGTCAAAACCACGCCCATAGCGGTAAACGCCCATCAACGTACAAATGAGGGTAGGCGTCACGACACCACGTGACAGTCGTGTCGCAAAAGTGGATCTGTACCGAGAGACGCGCGGAAAACGCGTGCATGCTAGAAATAGAACTGCAAAATAGAGTAGGAAAATTTGTTTTTATGTAATTTTGACACGAATACATATTAATAAATGACATTTTGATGCTTGAAATTCTCTAGGTTTTGACATAAATGCAGATATAAATGTAATTAAAAAATATTATCGATTTTCAAACATTGCACCTGTCAATATTCTGTAGCCTATTTTGCCGTCAACACTGCCGACGTTGTCTTTGCTGCTATATATTTATGTTTAACATGAAGTATAGGCCTTCCACAACTCTCTCCCCATAAGTCGAATATATCACCAAAGAGGCTTATCATATGTCACCTTGCAGCAGCAGCGTCGCGTCAGACACGTTTCTGTGTGCAAAGACAGAAAACGCCACGCAGCTGACACGCAACAGACACGCCACGCCACGCAGCCACCGTGATGCCTAGAGACAACTATAGATGGACATATACAAAACTGTCAGATATTTTCCTTATATTGTAATCATTGGCCCGGTTTCACAGACAGGACTTAGTTTAAGCCAGGATTAGGCCTTAGTTCAATTAGGACATTTAAGTAGCTTTTTTTAAACGTGCTTTAAAAACATTACTGGTGTGTATCTTGAGACCAAAAAAAGGCACTGAAATATTTTAAGATATGCTTTCAGTTAAAACAGCTCAAACATGAATTTTAGTCTAAGATTAGCTTAAAGGAGCATTGCGTAGGTTCTGAAATTTCTAACAGTTACTGACACCAGTGGCCGTTAGAGGAACTGCAGGCAGTCTCATGCTCGTTCTCGGTGCGCACACGCTCGTACGAGCACGACCACATCAACCAGGGTTGCCGCAGCAACCACTGACGGCTCATCGAGATTCACCAGCATAATGTTTGAGGTAAGAAAACACCATTTGAAAACACTACCGATTGCCGCTGCTTACTAATAATGGCTGCCGTGCCGTACGGATGTAAGCCCAAGTAGACGAGAACGCACATTACGTCACATTTTGTGAATTTTCGCGCTGATTCGGGCCCGACTCCTCCACACACAATTGAGCCTACAGGCTGATAGAGGCAACCGTGGTGGACAGTCAAGGTGTCATTCTTTTTATTACATCATGGTTGGCTCATAGATATACAAATGAAAACTCTATCTTAAAGATTTTTTTAAGTAAAAACCTACACATAGCCCCTTTAAGCTCAAGGGCCCTGTCATACACCCGGCGCAACACAGCGACAGGCGTGGCGCGAGTGTTTTTTGCTAGTTTCAGCCCGACGCAGTTATCATTTTCACGTCCTGCGCCATTTTGCCATGTTGGACCCATTTCTGTGTCTATGGCCGTGCTGATTGAATTGAATTCAGAAAGTTAGTGATGTTTCTAAAACATCAGACTTCACTACATAAATATGTTTTATTTTTGTGTTGTTTTTTTTATGGTGTTTAAAAAAAAATTACTACATATTTGAGGAGCCAACAGGAGTAGAGAAGGAAAAATGAAGACTAACACCAGAAACATCAGGCTGAAATGGCCATAAATCAGGGTGGTAATAGCTGGAGACTCACCGTCTGTCGGCTCAGACTCGAGCGCATCTGTGCCGGCTGGCGGCTCTACGCTGGATGTGTCTGGATGAACCTGTGATTCCTGCTCAGCCACAAGAGCACACACTTTGGTTTTGAGGGTTTGGATGGACTGTTTCACAGCCTTCAATTCTCTCCTGAAGATGTTCTTCACTTTTGCCAGTTTTTCTGCAAACAACAAATATTGATTAGAAACATCTGTTTTATTAGCACAGATTACAGCTCAATGATTCACTAGTTCATGTTCCAAGAACACTAGAGAAATGGGTCGGCCGCCATGTTGGATTTCCGATCTAGTCCATTTCTCTAGACTTTGACGCGCCCGCAAAGCATCCCGGGAAGGCGGCGCTTCATTTGGAAAAATGCTGCGTGTCAAAAAGCTGGCCGATGCCCATCTTTATGCAAATGAATTCCGTTGAACGCGACGCGGTTATCCAATAGAAGTATGGTATGGTATGGTATACTTTATTGTCCCAATGGGAAATTTGTTTTAGGCTCACAAATACAACCACTGCATCGCCACACATATAAAACAAACACAATACATAAACAGAGAAGAAAGATACACATATACACTCAAGTAATTGACCTCACACTCCTGTATACACTGAAAAGTGATTTGCATCATGCCACTCTTTACACTGGAAAATAATTGGAATCACCCACTCTATACACTTTACACCATAAAGTAATAGGCATCACGCCACTCTGTACACTTGAGAGACAAAAAATAAATAAATAAATAAATAAATAAATAAATAAAAAAAGTAGAGCATATGGAGACGGGGGGGAAGTCTCTCGCAGGCCCTCTGTTCTAATACGCAACATTTCCCGCTCGGTCAAAACCACGCCATAGCGGTAAACGCCCATCAACGTACAAATGAGGGTAGGCGTCACGACACCACGTGACAGTCGTGTCGCAAAAGTGGATCTGTACCGAGAGACGCGCGGAAAATGCGTGCATGCTAGAAATAGAACTGCAAAACATTTACATTTACATTTACATTTAGTCATTTAGCAGACGCTTTTATCCAAAGCGACTTACAAATTAGGACTAAATTAAGCGAGTCATCATGAAGAGGCAAAAACAACAACAACACAAGGAGTGCTCAAAATACGAAGTTCAGGCATTATTCAGAGTAGCATAAGCCTGATAAGTGATGTTTCAAAGGGAAAGGAATATATATATATATATATTTTTTTTTTTAAGAGGTTAAGTGCTCACGGAATAGATTGGTTTTCAGCTGTCTTTTGAATGTTGTCAGGGATTCTGCGTTCCGGATGAGGGTGGGGAGAGCGTTCCACCAGCAGGGAACTGTGAATGAGAATGTTCTGGAAAGTGATTTTGTGGCTTTCTGTGATGGAACCACGAGGCGTCGCTCGTTGACCGATCGTAGGCGTCTGGTAGGGATGTAGACTCGTAGGAGTGAGTGAAAGTAGGAGGGAGCTGAGCCTGTGATAGATCTGTAAGCAAGCGTCAATGCCTTGAACTTGATACGAGCAGCGAGAGGTAGCCAGTGCAGAGAGATGAACAGTGGAGTGACGTGTGCCCTCTTGGGCTCGTTGAAGACAAGACGAGCTGCAGCATTCTGGATCAACTGTAGGGGTTTGGTTGCACATGCTGGAAGTCCGGCCAGAAGAGCATTACAGTAGTCAAGCCTAGAAATGACCAGGGCCTGGACGAGAAGTTGTGTTGCATGCTCAGTTAGGAAAGGCCTGATCTTCCTGATGTTGTGCAGTGCAAACCAGCATGATCGAGCTGTCTTTGAAATGTGATCTGTGAAGGTCAGCTGGTCATCAAACGTTACTCCAAGGTTTCTGACCGACCTTGATGGGGTGATTGATGATGATTCTAGCTGGATAGTGAAGTCGTGTTGTAGAGATGGATTGGCAGGGAGGACGAGAAGCTCAGTCTTTGCCAGGTTGAGCTGCAGGTGATGTTCCTTCATCCATGTGGAGATGTCCGCCAGACAGCTTGAGATCCGTGCAGCTACTGTGGGATCATCTGGTTGAAACGAGAGGAAGAGCTGTGTGTCATCAGCATAGCAGTGGTAGGAGAAGCCATGTGCCTGGATGATGTGTCCCAGTGATGTGGTGTAGATGGAGAAGAGGAGCGGTCCCAGCACTGAACCCTGAGGAACCCCTGTGGTCAGTTGATGTGATCTGGATACCTCGCCTCTCCATGCGACCCTGAAGGACCTACCTGTGAGATAGGACTCAAACCAGTGGAGAGGAGTTCCTGTGATGCCCAATGCTGAGATGCTGGACATAAGGATCTGATGATTCACAGTGTCGAAGGCAGCAGACAGATTCAGGAGAATGAGGACTGAAGATTTGGAAGCAGCAAAATAGAGTAGGAAAATTTGTTTTTATGTAATTTTGACACGAATACATATTAATAAATGACATTTTGATGCTTGAAATTCTCTAGGTTTTGACATAAATGCAGATATAAATGTAATTAAAAAATATTATCGATTTTCAAACATTGCACCTGTCAATATTCTGTAGCCTATTTTGCCGTCAACACTGCCGACGTTGTCTTTGCTGCTATATATTTGTTTAACATGAAGTATAGGCCTTCCACAACTCTCTCCCCATAAGTCGAATATATCACCAAAGAGGCTTATCATATGTCACCTTGCAGCAGCAGCGTCGCGTCAGACACGTTTCTGTGTGCAAAGACAGAAAACGCCACGCAGCTGACACGCAACAGACACGCCACGCCACGCAGCCACCGTGATGCCTAGAGACAACTATAGATGGACATATACAAAACTGTCAGATATTTTCCTTATATTGTAATCATTGGCCCGGTTTCACAGACAGGGCTTAGTTTAAGCCAGGATTAGGCCTTAGTTCAATTAGGACATTTAAGTAGCTTTACTGGTGCGTATCTTGAGACCAAAAAATGCCACTGAAATATTTTAAGATATGCTTTCAGTTAAAACAGCTCAAACATGAATTTTAGTCTAAGATTAGCTTAAGCTCAAGGGCCCTATCATACACTCGGCGCAACACAGCGCGAGTGTTTTTTGCTAGTTTCAGCCTGACGCAGTTATCATTTTCACGTCCTGCGCCATGTTGTGAAAATTTATTTGCAAATGCATTTGGACCCATTTGTGCGTCTATGGCCGTGCTGATTGAATTGAATGAGAAAGTTAGTGATGTTTCTCAAACATCAGACTTCACTACATAAATATGTTTTATTTTTATTTTTTATGGTGTTTAAAAATTTTTTTTTACTACATATTTGAGGAGCCAACAGGAGTAGAGAAGGAAAAATGAAGACTAACACCAGAAACATCAGGCTGAAATGGCCATGAATCAGGGTGGTAATAACTGAAGACTCACCATCTGTCGGCTCGGACTCGAGCGCATCTGTGCCAGCTGGCGGCTCTACGCTGGATGTGTCTGGATGAACCTGTGATTCCTGCTCAGCCACAAGAGCACACACTTTGGTTTTGAGGGTTTGGATGGACTGTTTCACAGCCTTCAATTCTCTCCTGAAGATGTTCTTCACTTTTGCCAGTTTTTCTGCAAACAACAAATATTGATTAGAAACATCTGTTTTATTAGCACAGATTACAGCTCAATGATTCACTAGTTCATGTTCCAAGAACACTAGAGAAATGAGCTAGTTGCATATGGCCACCATGTTGGATTTCCGATCTAGCGAGTTTGTGCAGACGCCAGTGCAGAGAGCCGGAGAAACCAGAGAATGATCTTTAATAGCTGTTTAAACATCACTTAAAATAATACTAAAACACACTTTACTGAACATGAAGAGTAAATTGACTCAGACTCGTGGTGCATGAACATACGCATGTCTTTTTCCCCGACCAATTATGCCCACTGTAAATATACAAATATCTAAACATAACCAAATGTAAAAAATAAAATATAGCACAGAAATATATAAAATAAAAATAAAATATCCATCTTAAAAGACTTCAATCTTTTGATTTCTGATCTTCTGCAAATCAGCTACAAGAAGTCTCTTTACGTGATGTCAGAGGATCAGAATTATAGCCTAGTAGAAAAGTAGAAAATAACAGCTGGCAGAAATATCATGAAACAAAGGTAATAATGACTCACTGTCATCCAGATCACAACTGCAGGGCTCTGGCACAGGACCGACAGGATCTGCATGCTGTGTTTCCTTAATCTTGGATGGACCAGGCACACACAGATCTTCACAGACCTGTCCTGGCAGGCACATCATCGTCTCATGATCCACAGGATTTGTGTCCGGTGTTTGCTCCATCTTGGAGGGTCCTGGCATAAAAGAAGAAGTGTTTTTATCTCAAAATATCTTAAAGAACAGTTGAGTATTGCAATAAGGGAGATATAATCATCACTCATCTGACAGGATGAAAGGACGACAACAAAGCTTGTCACGTATTTATTGAAAATGTTCTTAGTTTTTTGTTATGTCACACCATAAGACACATTTACAGTAACTGTATAGTAAAAATGTTTTAAAAAAATGTACCAAGTTAGTGATGTTTCTCAAATATCAGACTTCACTACATTAATAAGTTTTTTTGTGTGTGTTTAAAAATGTGTGTTTGTTTTTTTTACTGCATATTTGAGGAGCCAACAGGAGTAGAGAAGGAAAAATGAAGACTAACACCAGAAACATCAGGCTGAAATGGCCATGAATCAGGGTGGTAATAGGCATCATTTTGTCTATTTAACTGAACATGACTTTAAAGTCCTGACTTGTATTCTCTTTGAGTCACAGTTATTCCTGGCAGATTAAAGGATATTTTGCGATTTGTTTGTGATACATGCATTTTCTGTAAAGCTGCTTTGAAACGATAGCCTATGTATCTATGGTTTTACTATGGTAAAACTGTATCCATGTTATTGTTTGTTCAAACCATGGTTCAACTATAGCTATATATTGCAGTAAAACCTACAGTAAAAGGAATCTAAGGTATTCATAACCATAGTAGGGTGATTCTCCAACTATGGTACTTTTTGGACCTGGACATTTTCAGAAAATATTACTGGCATAATTTGTTTCCCCAGTATGCCTAGATACCTGCCCTGAAGTTGGCTGTGCTGATTTTTATGAAATAATATGTATTTTTTTTACATTTTTTCCAGACATCGCAAAATAAATTGTCATTTCCACAACCGAACAAAAACGTGTTTTCAACCAAAAATGTTGAAATATTTGTAGATATAAATATATTGTGATATACACATCACACTTGCATCTTTCCAAATTGTAAATTGATTTATTTCTCTGAAATGCAACTGTTAAGATTTTACAAAGTTAACACCCAAAAAACGCTGAACGCTGAACACTAAGCCACTGAAACCTTTCATTCATATTTCTGACATTTTCAAATCTGATATTTTTCAACTCATATACATATACTTTACCCTTAACTGCTAAATAATCAACACCACCACCATCATCACCTTAACTTTAGTTTTTTTTATGTTTTACCAAAAAATATTTGTGGTTGTGGAAATGACAAGGGAAAGGCGGGTTATGGTGAAAATAACATTTCAGATATAAAACCTGTAGTAGAATTATAAATGATCTCTGTCTTTCCTTAGGAACTCAGCATATTTAATTGGATCAGATTTTAGTCTTTCCCTGAATAGTCTGGACTTGTTTTGGGTGCCATCTTAAAGAACAACAGAGAGACTATGTCAGATTTAGTTGTAAACAATAAAATATCTCAATTTAAAACATTCTCTATGACATTATATGTAAAGTTTATGTGTTTACACTATATTTTTAGTACTATAGGCAAACTACTTTGCTTTAAGGCACAGACAATGTCCTTGCCAAGCCAACCTGTCTTTATCACTTCCATGGAGACAGATGTGGAAAAGACGGTTGTGGAAATGACATTTTCCCCCTTTCCCTCTAATATCTCATGTTTGACTAGCCTGTTAGTGTTAGTTTTAGAGTTAGCATTAAATAATCTCAAATATCACCTGATGAAATTGTAAAAATCCAGAAATGTTTCCGTCGGAATGAATTATGAGCGGTTCAGAAATGACATACAATAAACATACTCGCAGTATTTCTCATATTTACCTTGATATATCTCGAATTTATTAACCTCTGCTGGGACCATTCTTTCATTCAGTCATGTGGTTCCCTCTGGAGTGTCAGTTACTATGGTTACTGTGTATACAAATCTAGAACACTGAGCCTGGGATTGCATTTAATGCAGAGGTGTGGAAATGACAGTGAACCCAAGGGACAAGTGTTCAACATGTTTAAAATATGTCAAATTGAAAAGAAATATAAAAAAAAAATATTAGATTTGAATGAATTGGGTTATAATGCATACTTTCTGTTTGAATTTAAAATTATATCAGTATTAGATTTTAAGTGAGATAAGGTTGAAGACCCAAAGTCTGGCCTAGGGACAGTGGTATAATAGTAAAAAACGCATATAAAATGCCTCCTATTTTATATAAAACAACAGAATTGAACAATGATTTTTTTATATATAGGTTCCCCTACACATGTAGTAAGTGTGAAAAAAAAAAAAAGTGAAAATGTTTTTTAGTTTTTAAATATCTGTCGAGGACAGAAAAAGTACCATAGTTGGAGAATCACCCAGTAACCATACATTTTGAAACCATGGTTAAATTTGTAGATACGGTTTTACTACAATTATAAACCATGATTGTTAGTAAAACCATGGTTCATTGTGTTAGTTACTATGGTTTTACTGCAAAAACTGTGGTAAACAGATGGTAAAAAAGCGCACTGGCCTGATTATGTGTCAGTTGTGGTGTGTTTTAACTCAGTACCTGTTGTGTGGTCCTCCCAGTCCCAAGCGACTCTCGGGCATGCTCTCGGGTCAGTCGCGCTGCTGTTCGGCTTTCTCCCCGCGGACTCAACAGCGCCTCTCAGCGGCCGAGCGTCCTCGGACAAGCTCTCCAGCTCCAGTGGGAAGTTTGCAGAAATGATGATATCAGATTGACACTGTCTCTGGCTGTTGCAGACTGCGTTTGTACACTTCGTCCGCTAGTGACTCGTTACTGAACTACTGTTATGATCACCTGAGCTGAAGATTCCGTCAAAGTAACTCAATTTATATTGTAACGTTATATATATTAAATGACACCGTATTCTGTCAGATTCTGAATCTCGACCGGCTGTGTAGACACTGTTTGGCTGTTCTTTAAAGCTGTAGACTGCGTTTGTAACACTTTCGTCCAGTCTGATAATCGCTGCACAGTAGCTTGTTTACATATGACGTCACGTCACCACGTTGCCATGGCGCGAAAGTCAGATGGAGAAGATGATCAGTGGTCACTCTCTCTGGAACCATGGAAGCTTGTTTCCGCCACTGAATAATAAATAAATAAATAATAATTGCGACTTTTTAGCTCACAATTATGACTTTTTTTTTCTCACGATTGCGATATATCAATATATCTCACAATTGTGAGTTTATAGCCTATCTAACAATTCTGAGAATGTCAGAATTGCTAGATATAAACTCGCAATTATGTGTTATAAAGTCAGAATTGCGTAATATAGAATTCTATAGAACAGAATTCTGACTTTATTTCACGCAATTGCGACTTTAGGGTAGACTGTGTACAGTTGAGACACCTTAAATATTTTTGCTGTGCACATGCGTATTAGTGTCCTCTTTGTTCGTGGGAAATTTGAACAGTGGACGCATCTCCGATCCGAAAATATCGGGAAGTTTTTTTTCTAAAGTAGGAAATTCACTTCACCATGCACTCTCCACAATGAATAGCTATCCCGACTGTTAAATGTAACTGGTATCACCACAAACGTTATTCTGTGCCCTAAAAACTGGCATTTTTTATAAGCTAATTGTGGAAAATATAAACTACTTGTGGGTATTATTGATTGATAATATCTTAGTCTATAAGCTAATTAAATGTCATGTGGCATGTCATGTGAAAACTCACTTCTTTTCAGTATCTATTTTTGTGTGAAAAATCAAAACGCAAAAAGTGTCTCAACTGTACTCAGTCTACCCTATTTCACGCAATTCTGACTTTATATCTCGCAATTCTTAGAAATAAAGTCAGAATTGCGAGATGTAAACTCGCAATTGTGAGATAAAAAGTCGCAATTATCTTTTAAAATGTTTTATTCTGTGGCGGAAACAAGCTTCCATATAGGAACCATATCCCACATCGTATCTTTCACCAAATAGGTGGTCTAGTATTTCTGTAATGTGACTTTAATATTTCTAAACTCCCTTTTAAATTGTCCACATTCCACTTGCAAGTTCTTTTAGCCTGGAAAATTTGCTACTCACACAATTTCTCTCCTCACACTTCCTTTATTTGGAATAATGCCAATATATTTAAGGAATTGGTTTAACAGGGATATTAATCATGTTATGAATATGTTTGATAAATATGGAAATATTGTATTATACGAACAATTCATGCGAATCCATAGTTTCCCTGTGCATTTTAAGGAATTTAATTCTGTCATTAAAGCTATTTCCCCTACTCTGATTCATCTTATCAAAAGTCATATTCAATATAACTCCACATTAATGACAAATCCTAAATTAATATTAAACAGCATTGAATTGACTGATAAAAAAATGCAATAATAAACATATTATTTATACAATATTTCAAATACAAAATAAAATAGCACCTAGAGGATTGTTTTTTTTTTTTTTTTTTTTACTCTATTATTGATAATATTAATTGGAAGAATGCTTGGTTAATCCCCTTTAAATATTGCATTAATAATAAACCCAAAGAAATACATTTTAAAATGTTGCATACCATTTACCCTGTTTTAAATCATTAATTGCAAGATACTCTGATATTGACGATTTATGTTCTTTTTGTAAAAGTGGGAAAGAGGTGTTGACGCATTTGTTTTTCGAATGCAAAATTATCCAAAATTTCTGGAAGGAATTTGCAGAATTTATCTTTAATTTAGCAAAGATTAAATATTATTTTACATTAAAAGATATTATTGTGTATTATGAAAACAAAGTTAACAAAGGTCTTGAATACATTGTTAATTTATTTATACTGTTGGCAAAATTTAATATTCATAAACAAAAATATTTAAATTCATCCCCAATATTCAAGGTGTTTAAATTAGAATTTGATTGTTTCATGTCTT
This sequence comes from Squalius cephalus, assembly GCF_949319135.1. Lineage (NCBI taxonomy): Eukaryota > Metazoa > Chordata > Actinopteri > Cypriniformes > Leuciscidae > Squalius > Squalius cephalus. The sequence goes on along the minus strand of NC_137132.1, from coordinate 37,695,985 downwards.
CACTGAAATTGTAAAAAAACAAAAAGTCATTAACGTGTTTAAAATATTTTGATATTATTTTTGGATCCCCTGCTACCAATTAATGTCACTCGTTGTTTTGTAATATTGTATGCTATGCTATGTTTGTTACTTGTTCTGTCTGCAATTAAAAAATTAAAAAAGAATAAAATAAAAAAGGAAATGCAGATGGAGGGCAGGAAGTGATTTGCTACATTTTATAGTGCTTCCTAAAATGCCTATGTTTTGCGTTGTTTATGGTTCCTCAAATCGATCAAACCAAGAAACCACGAGGAGTTTTTATCGTGTACCAAAAGTTGTTGTTCATAAGGGGGGAAAATGCAAGAAATTGACCGAAAACCCCCGGAAAAAATGGCTTGCAAACCTACGTCTGCGGTCGGGAGGAGCCAAATCGGAAAATGTTGTTTTATGTTCATGCCAATAAAGCTAGATTGAATTGAATTGAAAACTTTGAATAGGCTTGCACAATACATTACTAAATTCTCTACGAACTACCCTGGTTAAACAACTGTATCAAAATATGAATGCAAATAACTTTGGCGCTTTATAAGAATGTGGACAACTAAGCAACTAAACAATTCACATCATTAATAATTTGGAGAGTGATGTGAATAACGAATCCCTCTCCCTACTGCTATATATTGTGTGCAGATGCCGGATGCCAGACGGACCTAACCATGGATGACACTGAGAGGATGGAAGATGTTCTGAAGCAAACCACATCAGAGCTGGGCGATCTTAGGAATAAAGCACTGGACACACAGCTTAGCCAAGAGTCTTTTCAGAAGAATGAAGACAAGACAAAGTTTTACACTGGACTCCCCAACTTCTTATTTTAATGCAGGTTTGTCAACCTTATAACACCTGTGGCCATTTGTCTGTGCTTTCTCAATTTGAACACGTCATTTTAGTTTTGTTGAGGTTGAGACTAAACCTTCCTCTGAAAGATTTGGCTTTCAGGTTCAATGTCTCTTGCTCCACAGTTTCTAGAATTTGGCACAAGTTAATTGGCATTCTTCATGAGAGATTGAAGTTTTTAATTGAGTGGCCAGAGTGACATGTACTTCAAGCCACAATGCCAATGGCATTCAGGCAAGCATTTGGATGTAGAGTTGCTGTGATCATAGACTGCTTTGAAGTAAATACTGTGGTAAACAGATGGTAAAAAGCGCACTGGGCCGCTGGTCGTATGCAGCCGGGACAATGTAACAATGATGTTTTCTAGAGCACCATATTCTCTATAATGTAAAAAACATTCTTCATATCTAGCCAAGTTTCAAATATAAGTTTCTCCTGACAGTAAATGGGTAAAGTAAATTACAAGCACAGTTCTGCTGATATATGCTGTGCTACATACAAGTCCATTTATGTCGGATTAATTATGTGTCAGTTCCGGTGTGTATTAACCACTGATCTATATAATGTCATTCTATAGATCAGTGGTATTTACTCGGTACCTGTTGTGTGGTCCTCCCAAGCGACTCTCGGGTCAGTCGCCGTTGTGCTGCGTTTCGGCTTTATCCTAGCGGACACAACAGCGCCTCTCAGCGGCTTAAACTAACAGTAGGACAACAATATGCAAGTGCTATGACCCTTCTCAGTTTAATCTAACGCAGTAAATGTTATTTTTTTTGTATTTATTATTATTATTATAGAACAGAACAGAACAGAATAGAATAGAATAGAATAGAATAGAATAGAATAGAAGAGAAAGTGTTAGTATTACTGGATCAAGTGCTGTCGAAAAAGATGCGTCTTCAGCCGTTTCTTGAAAGTGGCTATGGACTCAGCAGCTCTGGTTGAGTTAGATCATTCCTCCAGCAGGGAACAGTCAAGGTAAAGGTCAGAGAAAGAGATTTTGTGCCTCTTTGAGATGGCACCACAAGACGTTGTTCGCTTGCAGAGCGCAAGTTTCTGGATGGCACATAAGTCTGAAGTAATGAGTTTAAGAAAAAGGGGGCAGAGCCAGTGGTTGTTCTGTAGGCAAACATCAGTGACTTGAATTTGATGCGAGCGGCAACTGGCAACCAGTGCAATTTTGTGAGGAGAGGAGTGACGTGCTCTCTTCGGCTCGTTAAAGACCACTCTAGCTGCGGCGTTCTGGATCAGTTGCAGAGGTTTGACCGTGCAAGCTGGAAGACCTGCCAGGAGAGCATTACAATAGTCCAGTCTGGATAAAACTAGCGCTTGGACAAGGAGTTGTTTGTAGCATGTTCTGATAAGAAGGGCCTGATCCTCCTAATGTTGTACAAGGCAAATCTACATGACCAGGCTAGCAATGTGGTCTGTGAAGTTCAATTGATCATCAATTACAACTCCAAGCTTCCTGGCTGACCTTGATGGAGTTATGGATGACGAGTCTAGCTGAATGGTGAGGTTGTGATGAAGTGTTGGGTTGGCCTGGACCACAAGTAGCTCTGTCTTCGCAAGGTTCAGTTGAAGGTGGTGGTCCTTCATCCAGCCAGAAATGTCTGTCAGGCCGGCTGAGATACGATCAGCTACCGTCGGATCATCAGGCTGGAATGAGAGGTAGAGTTGTGTGTCATCAGCGTACCAGTGATGGGAAAAGCCATGTTTCTGAATCACAGATCCTAGTGATGTCATGTAGATGGAGAAGAGAAGTGGTCCCAGCACTGAGCCCTGAGGCACTCCAGTAGCTAGATGTTGGGTCTTAGACACCTCACCCCTCCACGACACCCTAAAGGCCCTACCTGAGAGGTAAGACTTGAACCATTGGAGTGCGGTTCCCGAGATCCCCTTCATCTTTAGGATAGACAGGAGGATCTGGTGGTTAACTGTGTCAAAGGCAGCAGACAGATCCAGCAGGATGAGAACTGAGGATTTGGAGGCTGCTCTTGCCAGTCTCAGATCAATTACTGAGAGCAGGGCAGTCTCAGTTGAGTGTCCGCTTTTGAAACCAGACAGATTGTTGTCCAAGAGGTTGTTCTGTGTAAGGAAGGAAGAGATCTGGTTGAAAACAACTCGTTCAAGTGTTTTCGCAAAGAATTGAAGGAGAGATACCGGTCTGTAATTATCCAGATGTGCTGGATTTAAAGTGGGTTTCTTAAGCAGTGGGGTTACACGAGCCTGCTTAAATGCTGTGGGAAAGGTACCAGTGTGAAGAGAGGTGTTTATGATGTGCGTGAGTGCGGGTACAACTGAGGATGAAATGGCTTGAAGTAGGTAAGTGGGAATAGGGTCAAGCCGACAGGTGGTAGGGCGATTGGAAAGGAGGAGATTGGAGACTTCTGCCTCTGAAAGTAGAGAGAAGGAGGGAAGAAAGTGTGTGTTAGCTGGTAAAATGTGTGTACCATCCTCCATTCAATGTTTGCGTGTTGTGTGTGTTAACCTTAGTTTCATCCTCTGTAACACTTTCTGTCAGTTCCTGTCTTGTGATCGACCGACCAAATAGATTATGCAGCTCGATTTTCTGTAATTGCTTGTGAGAGCCTGGAATTTTTTACCTTCACTGGAAAATTCTGTCTTGCCGTCACCAGCCCCTTTGACGACGAGACCCTGAAGTCACTGTTCTGGATCGGGGCGATTTACCATCACCCCATTGACCTCCCAGACACCTCTGGGCTGAACTGGAGGGACGCTATTGTAAGGGGATTTACAGTCAAAGACCCAGAACCAGATATGATGAATGAAGACCCGGAGTCAGTATTATAATAAATTAAAGAAAAGTTTTACTGAAGATAGTTTGCAGTTTCATCAGCAGAAGTTACACAGATCACAGCAGTTATACACCACACCAAGGTCTAAGCTACGTCCTTGCTTCAGGTTGCAGTTTCTGATAGGCTAAGAAATTGATAAACATAGTAATTTTCCACACATATTCAGATAGACCGAAGCATATCTCCATCAATTAGGCAGCTGACACTCGGACCCTGAAGTTAGGCACGTCGTGACCTTCCAGGTCACAGATTTGGGTTGCTGGGCGCCAACATGTTCAGAACAACAACTCAGTAAATCTCCAATAATGCCAGTGGTTCCTTAACCTGTAACCAAAAAGACTAACACACACACCAACAAACAGCTTTTCCAAAAGTTGGATTTGGCCAGGCTCTAACTATAAACAGGAGAGTCGTCTCAAAACATCAAGATAATACGTTCTTTCTCTCAAGGAGAGGCCACTTTAGTCACAGTAAAGTGAAGCTTTAACTACGAAATGGTCACTCAAACTATTGGTTCCAATGACCCCAGTGACCATAGCTGTCAGAGTACCCTAGAAAAACAGATGTATGTATTGACACGTTTAAACAAGTCCATACTTCATTTCTAGAAGCCGGGCTAAATGAGCAAGCACTGTTACTGCATTCAGATATTTAATACAGACATTAGAGAATACATGAAAAGAACATTTCAGCAATCACACTGGTAACTTCTATAACAAAGTAAAATCTCACAAGCCAAGAGAAGTCATTAAACTCATTTGATATTTAGAAGGAAAAATATTGATTAATACCTTGATTATAATCACTCATTAGACATACATTGAAGCAGCAGTGGAGTCCATAATCCACCCGTTCACTATCATCCGGTGTCTGGAGAGTGTTTACCCCCGGGCCAGAACACAGCCGGACCCAGAGCCCGTTTTACCTCCATCGGCCACGGAGGAATCGTGAGCCGGAGGAAACCACGGAGCCCCCGCAGACGGAGAGCTACCACCCGCCGCGACGTGTCAGACAGAGCCCGAGGTATACTGGTGGAAATAGAGACTGAGGACTGGCTGATGGACTTCAGCGCAGAGGTATCGTCTCCCACCCTATCCCATCCCATTTCTGTTTTATCATCGCTGTTTCTTGACAGCACTATGGACTGTACAAACTTTTTATCTGTTTCCCCTGAACCTTCATCGCTGTTTCTAGACAGCACAGACACCTCCATGAACAATGTATTGTTACCTTCGACCCCGTGAAGTCTCCATCTGCCTCCTTCACCGCAGTGCTCAGCCAGTCCTCCAGCCCCGCCTCTGCTGGAGGTTTGCAGCCCTTCACCATCTCCTGTAATGCCAAACAGTCATGTCGAGCCTCAGATCCTTTAAAGCAACACTATGTAACAGTTTTTACCTTAAAATAATGTTTCCAAAATCGTTTCAGTGGTTCATCAAGTCGTAACAGGATGAAAGGCACTTATGCCTCCGCTTTGCGGTCCTTTATCTGCTATAACCACACAATGTAAGATTGCCAGATCGGGTCGCGTTTCTGTAGTTCTAATGAGACTACAAATTTGAGCATTACAATTTTGTTTTTCTTCGTTTCTGATGTCGCAATACATCATACTTTCATAAAATCATGCATCATCCTCTCCCTTGTCTGTGGACATTGTTTATTCCAAAGCCGGTGCTGGATAAACAGCGAGCGTGCGTGCGACAGTAGCGCTAGGCTAAATCATTTACGACAGCGGTAATGGACAATTCCGCTTCCAACCTGTAGGGCGACCGCAGAGGAAAAGTTCCATAGTGTTGCTTTAACCACCATTAGCACCTGAGCGGATAGATCCTGTGGCTCCGCCTCCGGCCTCAGATCACCTCGCTCCGTCTCTGCCCGTCGGCTCCGTCTTGGCTCCTCCCACCTTCGGCTCCGCAGACACCCTTGCCCTTTCGACTCTACCGGGTTCCCTCGTCCCACCGGCTCCCCCTTGGTCAGTCATCAAACCATCTCCGCCACGGACTTGCGGATCTTGTGCTGCGCTCCGGCTACGGCTCCACCCCTACGGCTGCAGCGGGCGCCTCCTTCCCTTCGTATATACCTCGGTCCTCCATCACACCGGCATCGCCTCAGTCCTCGGGCAGTCTGACTCCACCTCAGACGATCGTCCCCTCGGCATCGCCTAAGGCCTCCTGTGCCAGCGATGTCGCTCGTCTACAACAGCTCTCCGTCTGCACCCTGGGATCCATCAGCTCTGCCTCCGTCGGTCGTCCCCTAGTTGACGCCAGCCATTACTCCACCTTGGCTCCTCCCTCCCTCGTCTCCACCGTGGGCTGTTGTCTCTGGGTCTGTGCCATCGGACACCCTTCATCATCGCCACTGGGGTCTTGTCGTCCGTATTGCACCATCCCCTCATCTCCTGTCTTCCCTGTGTCATCGTTCTGTCACAGTTATCTAGACTCATTCATCTTTAGTTTCACTTTCATGGACTTTCAGTTTGTTTTCATCAGTCACGTGTTTCTTTGTCTTTCTTTTTCTTCCACTAATCTTCCACCACAGCTGCACATCATTTAGTTTGTTACCTCTGTGTATTTAGTTCCTCTGTGTTCAGTCTTCAGTTGACGGTCGATGTTTGCATGTTGTGTGGGTTAAACTTCATTTCACGCTCTGTAACACTTTCTTTCAGTTACTGAGTTTATTGTATTATTAAATCACTTCGTATTAGATCCTGTGTACCTTCATCTTCATCATCTTCAGTCTTGTGACACAAGTAGTATTGAAATAGTACACTTACAAGTTTACTTCTAGTACATTGATTTAGTATACTTAAAAATATACTTGAACTTTACTGAAGTTTACTTTACAACATGAACTTGAAGTATACTTATTTTTTGTAAGGGTACACTAAAAAACGCTGGGTTGTTTTAACCCAATTTTGGGTCAAATATGGACTAACCCAACGTTGGGTTAAAAAATGCTATTTAAAAATCTAACCCAATGGCTGGATTTGTCCATTTATAAATTGCATTTTTAACCCAGAGTTGGGTTAGTCCATATTTGACCCAAAATTGGGTTAAAACAACCCAGCGTTTTTTAGAGTGTAGTCCAAAATAGTTTTTAATTTCAACTGCTTACAGTGATTTATATAAATGAAATCTGGTTTAGCTGGTGAATTAATAATGCAACCCTTGCTCTTTTCACTTTCCTAATGGAACCTAGATTTCCGAAAGAATCCTCCAGTGAGCTAATAAAACAGACATCCTGTCAAGCCAATCAAATATATACTTGTAAGTACACTAAGCTATCTAAAATACTGTCCAGGAAGTGTACACTTACATCATACATATTACTTGAAAGGATACTAAAGAAGATTGAGAAATCTTAATGTAGTGACCTTCAATATAATTTTTAGGGACATACAGAAGTTCATAAAGAATACTTGTAAGTACACTAATAACCCAGTATAGTGCAGCAGATTAATGGCATATTTCGAGAGAATCGTTCAAATTGGTATAGAAGCATGAAATTTGGCACAGATACTCTCTAAGGGTCACTCTTTGGGAAAAAGGCGTTGGCCATCCAAAAATTCAACATGGCGGCCATTTTTTCAAGATGGCCGCTATTTCTGTCAAATGCTCATTATGTCAATCGTTCAAACAGTGATGTAGGCATAACATTTTGTGAAAATACTCTCTTCAGAATGTTTTTTTTGGAAAACTGTGTTTGTCCCTCAAAAATTCAAGATGGCAACCATTTTTCAAGATGGCAGCCATTTTTCAAGATGGCCGCCATTTTTCAAGATGGCCGCCATTTTTCTTGAATCCTTAATTTTTTTTTTTCAAATGGTGATGCTATCATGAAATTTGGTACAAATATTCTTAAAGGAACATTATCATGGAAAAAGATGTGTGCCACTCAAAAATTCAACATGGCGGCCATTTTTTCAAGATGGCCGCTATTTCTGTCAAATGCTCATTATGTCAATCGTTCAAACAGTGATGTAGGCATAACATTTTGTGAAAATACTCTCTTCAGAATGTTTTTTTTGGAAAACGGTGTTTGTCCCTCAAAAATTCAAGATGGCAACCATTTTTCAAGATGGCCGCCATTTTTCAAGATGGCCGCCATTTTTCTTGAATCCTTAATTTTGTTTTTTCAAATGGTGATGCTATCATGAAATTTGGTACAAATATTCTTAAAGGAACATTATCATGGAAAAAGATGTGTGCCACTCAAAAATTCAAGATGGCGACCATTTTCAAGATGGCCACCATTTCTGTCAGAGCTCAATTTAATGTGTTAAGGAAGGTTTTGTTTAATAGAGTGAACGTCATTACACAACCAGAGCACACTGGTGACTTCACTGCTGTGGAACTCAGCATGGGATTCAGTGTCAGCTGATCTAGTTTTACTTTCACTGTAGTTCTTGACTAGTAGTAATAGTATAGCTAAGTTTAGTGTCCCAAATGCTTTCTAACAGCCCCTCATCAATTAGCTAGTAATAGATGTTTTTAGATAGCCGCACCTGAATTGGCAGGTTGTGCCAGCGTGGGAGAGCCGAGCCAAGGGTAAGCGGGGCAATACATGACTTGTTCATGTATGCTTACCTGGAAGGTGTACAGATCACACGGGATTAAATGGCACTGGATGAATGATCGGGCTAGGTGTAGGTGACCCATACCTAGTTGTATCCCATACCTGAATGTGTACTATGTCTATGATTGAGGTGGTAAAAGGATAACCCCTCGGCCTTAATCAGACAACAAACCTCCAAAATGGCAAATGAAAATCCCATGTCAGCCAAGAGGCCAACTGATTGGATGAAATGTTGTCTTTGTCAGACAGACACAAAGGAACCCCTCCAATCACCACCTACCCATCGTTTCTCAACATGATGGCTATAAAATGATTGCCACCAACATTCCACTCTTTCACAAGATGAACAAAATGCCAATGACCCTGGACCTGGAACGACTGGATGAAGGTGGTGGTATAGAAGCTACTTTGAGAAGGAACCAAGCGAAGTATCACAATTGTCGACTTCGGTTCAACAACACAAAGTTACTTTGTGCCCAGAAGCAACAATCCGATGCTCAATGTAGTGAGACAGATGAAGGCCAAACAAAGCATCGCAGAACCATGATGCAGAAAAGTCTAGATGATCAGGTTGGCTTTTTTTGTGATAACATATCTCCTGAATCTGACCTACATCAGGTAATGACACTGCAACTGAATGACAGACTACATGAATGTGCACAAACACTGAATGATGCTAAATTATTGTCTCAACTAAGTGGTGCTGATGCCATTGCACAGGAGCTGAAATACCATCATTTGTGTCTCATTCATCTTTACAACAGAGAGAAACTCCACCTCAGAAGGCTTGAGAAAGAGTCACAGAGTGAAACAATTCAACCAGCCATCTTTCTTATGGCTCTTTCTGAACTGGTCACCTATATTGTTGAAACCAGTCTTAATTCTGATGGTCCTTCCGCCTTCCCTCTCGCAGATACAGTGGGGAGAACAAGTATTTGATACACTGCTGATTTTGCAGGTTTTCCCACTTACAATCTAAAACGTAATCTAAAACAAAAATCCAGAAAATTACATTGTATGATTTTTAAGTAATTAATTTGCATTTTATTGCAAGACATAAGTATTTGATACATCAGAAAAGCAGAACTTAATATTTGGTACAGAAACCTTTGTTTGCAATTACAGAGATCATACATTTCCAGTAGTTCTTGACCAGGTTTGCACACACTGCAGGGATTTTGGCCCACTCCTCCATACAGACCTTCTCCAGATCCTTCAGGTTTCGGGGCTGTCGCTGGGCAATACGGACTTTCAGCTCCTCCAAAGATCTTCTATTGGGTTCAAGTCTGGAGACTGGCTAGGCCACTCCAGAACCTTGAAATGCTTCTTACGGAGCCACTCCTTAGTTGCCCTGGCTGTGTGTTTCGGGTCGTTGTCATGCTGGAAGACCCAGCCACGACCCATCTTCAATGCTCTTACTAAGGGAAGGAGGTTGTTGGCCAAGATCTCGCGATACATGGCCCCATCCATCCTCCCCTCAATACGGTGCAGTCGGCCTGTCCCCTTTGCAGAAAAGCATCCCCAAAGAATGATGTTTCCACCTCCATGCTTCACGGTTGGGATGGTGTTCTTGGGGTTGTACTCATCCTTCTTCTTCCTCCAAACACGGCGAGTGGAGTTTAGACCAAAAAGCTCTATTTTTGTCTCATCAGACCACATGGCCTTCTCCCATTCCTCCTCTGGATCATCCAGATGGTCATTGGCAAACTTCAGACGGGCCTGGACATGCTTCGGCTTGAGCAGGGGACCTTGCGTGCACTGCAGGATTTTAATCCATGACGGCGTAGTGTGTTACTAATAGGGATCGACCGATATGGATTTTTTAGTGCCGATGCCGATACCGATTTTTTTTCATCAGCCTTAGCCGATGACCGATACGGGCTGCCGATTTTCTTGGGCCGATATTTGGAGCCGATACTGCTTTTGCTCACTCAGTTTACATCATAAAAATTACACATATATAATATATAATGATAACGACTGTTACAAGTCTCAATTAAGAAAGGAACATTTATTGAACTTAAAAAAAAAACAATATTTGACAAATATTAAAAACGTGAGGTAGAACAAGTAAAAAAAAAGTTCAGTGCTGAAAATACTGAAAAACATTTAAGCATAATTCAAATTCTGAAAATAAATTCTGAAAATAAATATTTAAGCATAATAAATAAAAAATTTGACTGAAACATGTTATTCTGTGTAGTTGTCTGATATATGTAATCGTGATCTCCATTTTAAACAAAACAAAAACGATTTTAAACCAAATAGATTCTAAGTTTATTATGAATTAGGGATCGCGTCTAAAACGTGTGGAAAGCACGGCCGCGCCACTTCTACAAGCGGTTGCGTCTGTTGTTGCTATGCAACCACGAACTGCTCTCTCCATGATGACGAGGAAGTAAGGATTAATTTATTTCTAGCCCTTTACAACTACATATATTTATGGAGATGAGAAATAAAAACCCGCCCTGTCCAGCTATGATCCGTTGTTCGGCCGAGCTTTCGATGTTGTCATGGAAAGGTCAGTTGTTTTTTTGTCACATGACCTGCGTGCGCTTCTGGCATTCTGAAAAGTTTAGATGTTTTCATCTCACCACGGCATAGGAGCGCCTGGACAAACGAGCGCGCTGCATCGCATCGTGTCGCAACCGCGTCTCTTCTTTTATGAGCACACATCCAAACCTCAGCCAGGTGGTCTCTGAATAAAACTCCCACAAATATAACGGAATCACCGAACAACGTCGGCATTATTTAATCCTATGACCAGTGTTCGTAACAGCTACCGTATACATATGGATAGCCTCAAACTTAGCTATTTGCAGCTCCCTAAATACAATGACAAGTAGTTTTATAGATGAGGCATTTGCGTTTTCCATTTGGACCCACAAATTTGCTTAGCTATAGTTGCACGCACATATAGAGCAACGTGTTTCCACTTTCAAAGTGTATTTCAGCTAAGTCAAACAGTTAAAAAGATGCTTTGAAATTTTAAAACTAACCGTTGTCTTGAAGAGGCTTCCAGCACTCTGCTAGTGTGGGAGGGGCAGTGCATGGGCTGCACGTGAACTGCAGCGTCTCCAGCAACACAGAGCTGCCTGTGGACGCCTGTCTGTAATTAATGCCGGGAAAAAAAACTATCGGCGAACACATGCCGATGCCGATACACGTCAAACCCGCAAATATCGGCCCGATTTATCGCCCGACCGATATATCGGTCGATCACTAGTTACTAATGGTTTTCTTTGAGACTGTCGTCCCTGCTCTCTTCAGGTCATTGACCAGGTTCTGCCGTGTAGTTTTGGGCTGATCCCTCACCTTCCTCATGATCATTGATGCCCCACGAGGTGAGATTTTGCATTGTGCCCCAGATGGAGGGAGATTGACCGTCATCTTGAACTTCTTCCATTTTCTAATAATTGCGCCAACAGTTGTTGCCTACTCACCAAGCTGCTTGCCTATTGTCCTGTAGCCCATCCCAGCCTTAGGCCCCGATCACACCTGACGCGTTTTTTGCAGTGAGAGGCGCCTGTTTTCAATTGGTTTCCTATGGCAGCGAGCGTTCTGCGCGCTGTTTATGCGCCTGCTGCGCCTCGCGTTTTAAGTTGTTGAAGTTGAAAAAAAAAGCAACTCCGAGCGGAAAAGGCTCCCGACGTCATCGCGTTTTTTTCCACTGTCCAATCGAGTGAATGGAGAGGCGGGCCTTCCGTTGTAGTGATGAACGCTACAGTTGCTTGAACGCCCGGAGAGTGCGATGATGGAGGATAAACTAGTGGTGCTCTCGCGGGTTACCAGGAGCTTAACGACTTCACGAACCGTAACTACCACAATGTTAACAGAAAGTAAATAAAGTTAATAAAAGGCTGATTTGACGTTTACTTGACTGACAGGACAGCTGTTTCAGTAGTTGCCTAGCAACATAAAAAACGCAGCGCACTGCTCGTTCTGTGTGATGGTAAAAACTGTGCACCTCGCGTTTTCGAACCTGAAAAATGCGTCAGGTGTGATCGGGGCCTTAAGCAGGTCTACAATTTTATCCCTGATGTACTTACAAAGCTCTCTGGTCTTGGCCATTGTGGAGAGGTTAGAGTCTGTTTGATTGAGTGTGTGTACAGGTATACAGGTAACGAGTTCAAACAGGTGCAGTTAATACAGGTAATGAGTGGAGAACCGGAGGGCTTCTTAAAGAAAAACTAACAGGTCTGTGAGAGTCGGAATTCTTACTGGTTGGTAGGTGATCAAATACTTATGTCATGCAATAAAATGCAAATTAATTATTTAAAAATCATACAATGTGATTTTCTGGATTTCCGTCTCTCACAGTTGAAGTGTACCTATGATAAAAATTACAGACCTCTACATACTTTGTAAGTAGGAAAACCTTCAAAATCAGCAGTGTATCCAATACTTGTTCTCCCCACTGTATGTGCAACCTGTACCAGCAGCGTATCCTTTTTTCTAACAGTGGCCCTTCCTCTCTGTGGACTACACCTTGCCGTGGTGGAGAGGCTTGTGTATGAACTCCATTGAACCTGAGAGCTATGCCGGCGGGGATTTTATATCCCTGGCAAGTTTAACTAAGCTGGACAGGTCAAGGAAGAGGAGGCAGACAAAGCAGACATTATAACTATTTGACAGAAATGGTGGCCATCTTGAAAATGGTGGCCATCCTGAATTTTTGAGTGGCACATACCTTTTTCCAAGAGAGTGTTCCTTGAAGAGTATTTCTGCCTAATTGTATGCTTGCATCACCATTTTAACAATTTAAATAATTAAGGCGAGACACTACGGGTGAATAGGGTAAAAATTATAACTAGCAGGTATCACCATGAAACTTTCCCAGTTGATTACCTACATTAAGATGAGAAAAAAATGTATTAAAAGTTTTCTGTAATTTAATGTTTAAATATGCAAATTAGGCAATATCTAATTAAATATGCGCTAATTTGTATATATTTAAAAAAACGAAATCTGAGTATTGGATAAAGCCAGATTAAAAATTATTTTTTCATTGTGTTCACATATTAGATGGGGAAAAAATTACAGAGGCATTTATGGATATCTACTTTTGTTATCCTGTAAATCATAATATACTGTCAATAGCCTTAAAAAATGATTTTCGCCATGTTTTTTGGAATAAAATGTTATATAAATCAGGCTAGGAATAATATATTTACAGATCCCTCTGTAAATGTCTTCATAATATAACTAGGTACAAGACTGTAAAGATTGGTGTATATAGGTGCTACTGAAGTGGAGATTTCAGACTTGGAGTATGAGAGAAAGGTCATTTTGAGAAAACGGGCTTTAAAGATTTATCATCAGCCAATGAGATTGCGCATTCAGCCCTTTTACTTTCACGATTGGTTGCTGATAAAAAGGAAATGACCATATTTGGATCCGACAGCATTGTACAGTGAAGAGAGAGCTTTCCAGCGGTGCCTGTGATGACAGAGAGCAGACAGAGATTGCGGATCGGCGGGAGGATTTACAACGACAACTTTTGTTGAATTTACGCGAAATCTACAGACGCAAACAGACAAAGTGTAGTAAAATAAAGAACTAAATGTGTATTTCGGACTTTTTTTCACCACAGTCTGAAAGCAGACATGTTATTGAAGACAAATATCCAAAAATCTCAAAATTGACCAGTAAAAAAAAAAACAATGTTTTTGCCTGCCATGTCTCACCTTAATATTCAACAGGAACAGTGGCCATCTTTAAAAATGGCGGCCATCTTGGATTTTTTTAGGGACAAGCATCTTTTTCTATTAGCATGTCCTTTAGAGAGTATATTTGTATAAAATTGTATGCTTGGATCACTGTTTGAATAATTGATATAATAAGCATTGAATAGCAATGGCGGCCATTTTGAAAAATGGCCGCCATATTGAATTTTTGAGTGGCCAACGCCTTTTTCCAAAATAGTGGCCCATAGAGAGTATCTGTGCCAAATTTCATGCTTCTATACCAAAGTGAACGATTTTTTTACTAATCTGCTGCACTAGTAACAACCAGCTCCAAAACATTCTAAAAGGGTTGGCATGTTTTGAAAGAGAAAAATCATGAGTTAGGAATATTTTTATATTTGTGATTTATTTAACTGAGTGATACTGCTTTTGTTTACTCTATTCAAATTATCTCAGTTCCAAACTTACTGAGACACAGTTAAAATAAAGAAGTGCTCTAGGGTTATGCCTAAGTTTAGAATCAATATATATATATAATTTTTTTTTTTCCATTGTAACAACACATTTATAATTGTGGTTAATCGCTGCAGAAACGGCCTTTGAAAAACACATAATGTTGAGGGGGATCAGTGGTGTGGAAGCTTGTTTCCGCCACAGAATAAAACATTTAAGATAATTGCGACTTTTTATCTCACAATTGCAGAACAATTGCAGAATCACAATTAAGAATTGCGAGATGTAAACTCACAATTGTGAGATAAAAAGTTGTAATTATCTTTTAAAATGTTTTATTCTGTGGCGGAAACGAGCTTCCATACAGTGGTGACGGCCCTTTGTGCCTGAGGTGTGAAAATATAATTTGCCCCCAGTTCAGATGGAACTTTTTCAAATGAAAGGATACAAAACTGTTATTATCCCCCCATAGTACTAGATTAAATGTCTGAGCCCTACATGAGAATGAATGGAAAAAGTGAGAAAGAGGGAGGAAATGGGAGGGAATGGGAAGGACGAGCAGGTGAATAGAGTGCACAGTGTTCTGTGGGCCTGGGTCAGGTTTCTGGGTCAGTTCTGGTAACACCACTGCCCGGCACTTTGTTCAGGTTCAGTCTGGGTGACTGCGACTGTGAAGCACTGGGCCAGAACAGTAGTACACACCCCTTGCTCGAGCCTAAAATCTGTGTGTAAACGTGAGCTAGAGACAAACAGACACAGATCTGCATCTCCATGCTCTCTGCGTCTTCAGTGCTTTGAGCTCAGTCGGAAGGAAACAGCTGAAGCCACCGGACACGAGACAAGCCTGCTGTCTGGTAAACACATTTACTGATGCCTTTCATTGACTTGATCTCAGCTCTGTCTGAGGATGCAGTGGTGATGTAGAGCAAAAGGCACATTTCAGCTTCCTACAGTTATGTATTATCCTTATTTTTATTCAACTTTTAAATTAAAATGCATTTTTAACGATAATCTCTGATCACGTACTGCAGTTCTGCTGTGTATAATGTGTATTATACTACTGTACATCTACCTAATTTAGATCTAGGTGCATTTCTAAACTTTAGCAAAATGTCAAAAGTGTGAAGTCTACTGACCTAAGGAGATTGCAAATGTCCCTTTCCAAGAGCTGTAGCCAAAATGTCATTTGCATGATTTTGGGTGTTTTACATACAAATAAGTGATATTTAGGCAGATAATTATTGTAGTTGCTTTTATGACTTTATATTTATGGAAGAGTGCATGCAATATTTTTTTTTAATCATTTATCACGGGACTAGTTAAAATGATCTAAAGAGAAGCAACACGAAAAAAGAAAGAAAAAAAAAAGCTCATATTTTGATGTTTTTGTTCAGTTCTTTATTGTCTTTCTTTTTGTCCGTTGATGTAAAAAATTACCTTGCTTTTTACATAACCCTGTGAATCAAAAAGTTTTCCAGTCTGTCTTGGGAATTTGAAGAAAAAAAAAAAGAAAAAAAGGTGAATGGTCCAAAAGCCTCTCTATTGCTGACAAGGTCATAGTGATCTCCATTAAAGGCTTACCAGTAGAGCACAGCCTTAACCGTTACCAAAGACACCTCCAGCTCAGGTGACACTCAATCCTCCATGCTCTTCAGATCCCCTTAAACAGGAGCAAACATGCTCTACAGATATACTATGCATTCATGACATGATGCCTTGATAAAATGAGTGTCCGTCTCTTTATCTGCAATTTTAAACCTCTCGATCTAAGGATCATTTGAACTCAAAACCATCTATTTCTGTCCGCTCTGTTGCTCTTGATTGTGGAGTAGTGCACCAGGGGCTCTGGGGTTGTATTGTGATACGGGCTCCGTGTCCTATGGTTTACCCTGTCTCGTTCCCATAAGGCTTTTCAGGAATGGGGGGGTTGGCGGCACAGGGCCTGTGTTCAGCAGAGCCTCTCTTTGCATGGGTTGGGGTAAAGTGAGCACTATGGTTGGGTTTGTGTTGAATGGTGGAGTGACACCAGCAGGTCAAGGTGGAGTATTACCCTCCTGAAGCAGCCCTTCCTCTCACGTTTCAGATGGGTATCGGCCTCTTGCCTTGCTGTGGTCTGCATACCTTAGTCTATATCCTATGCTCCAGTCTGAAACATAAGAGAGACTGAATTTCCTTTATGCCTTTTTTCAGCTTTGTTTATCTCAGAGGTTCTTGGGTAATTATGACAGAGGTGTACAGCTGCTCCAAAAAGTACATGAATGTGTTTTTGCTATCCGTCTTTACAATAAATCACACTAGCATTTATATTTTGTTATATAGTGCAAAGACATCCAGACATTTTTAAATGTCCATATATACTTTTTTGGGACCACTGTATATAAAAGGTGCTATATGTAGAGTTCAGAAAACCTTGTTATTAGCGACACCGGTGGCTGTTAAGTGAACTGCAGCCAGCCAGCAACTTATTCCTCATGCACACGTAACAAGAGACTACAAAGGCCACGATATACTCACGGTGATGCTCTTTTCCTTCCTCGTTTAGAAGTAAAAAGAATTTGGAAATACATTTGCGGCTATGCGGTTAACGAACATCCAGACGCCGCCCATGTAAATATGTGCTGCGCGCTTTCCTCTCAATAACAAAATAAACACATAACAAAAATGACAGCGGTGAGAAAGCAGTAGTTCAGAAAGCATCTGATCACAGCGATGTGGATATGTTTGCACCAGCATCATGTCGACAGACGAGGTCATTAAAATTACACTGTTATGGTAGTTTGATTATAAAGTATACTTGAGACTATAGACTATATTGATCTGGCTATGTGTGACTATAGTTTGAATTAATGCATTTTCTTTGCATGACACATAGACATTACAGTACAGAGCGGCTCTTTCATTGTTATCCTGAACATTGTATAAGCATTTGTTTCATCTCCTTGTTCTTTTGATTTTCTTGGCACAACCGGCCCAGGTTCTTCACAAAACAATCAGTCTACAGGCTTTCATAGACACCCTAGGACATCAGTATCATTGCAACTGTTCACACATTGGCAAAAAAAAAGTGATTAATACATGAAAATTCTTTAAGCATTTCACAACTTAGAGTCAGTTCACACAAAACGTGTTTTTTTTGTGCAAAAGCCGTCTCTGTGAACGACCCCTAACACATCACACACACACATTCCCAGAACTAAGCTTGTCATGGTCACTGGGTGCCAGTAGCCTTCATTTTACCTCAAAAGCAGCTTCAATGGATAAGCCATTTCCCATCAGAAAACAGTTGATGCTGAAGTGAGCTCCTGAGATTATCGGTGCTCTTTTGGACAAAAGCTTTTTTGGATTGACACCAAACAGATTGGAATGAGACTCTGATTTCCTGACTGAGTCTGTTATATTACGCTGGCAGGTTCTGGACTCAATGAATGCTTCAGAAATCTAGAATCAAACACCACCTGTAATAGTCACAAACTATTCCGTTACAAAGACTAAAAACATGACGGGTTTTGATCCAAGTAGCAGGTCTGATAAATCAGCCTATAAGGTGTTGTTATATATCTATGAAAGCTGTGTGCTTGGCACCTGTCCATCCATTAGTGCCAGAGAGTTGCAGAAGAAATTCTCCCTAGATCATGTGTCACGTTGCCCCCGAGTCCAGCCGTCCAGCTGAAAGACTAGTATTTTTTCCGTCCCTGTTTGCAATTGGTTAGAAGGCTTGATTCATGGGGTCCAGTATTCTATGTCACAAAAGCGCCACACACTATAGACATAAAGAATCGTGGCCACAAGGTGCTAGATAGTCTTATAAAAACTGCTACAGATCTCACACTCTCTTGGCCACCTGCTCAACACTGCATATGGATTTAATAGATGTTTCAAAGAATGAAAGGTATATAAACACAAGTACATGCTGTGGCCAATAATAGGTTATTATATTCAGTTTAATCCTAAAGCAGTTATATAGCAGGAGATTGGTTTCCGTTCTGAGCAGACCTGACTGACCAACGCAGCATAACGGTGAATTGAAGAATGAGAGTGGGTGTATACTTGACTGAAAAGATGAGTATTTACTCTTTAGTCTAGACCAGGGGTCAGGGCCGTAGCTCGAGGATTCGGGGCCCCCTGAAAAAATACTGATGTGGGCCCCCACCACCCTCCACCAATATCATATACTGCAAATAGATGAGCATGGAGGCCCACATATAACAGAAGATGGTGATGTTGTTGTAAAACCTTTATTTTAAAAGTTAAATGTTTATATAAAAATTACAACTAATAAAAACTAACAAAAAGCAAGAAATTGTTAAATAATAATAAAACTAATTTTTAAAAAAAGTAACAGCAAAATAATGTTTTTTTCCCATCAGTCTGTTATAAATCATAAAAGTAAACATTTAGAAATTGACAAGAATGCAGTCAAATTTAAAAAATAAAATAATTTATTGTCTTATTTTTTAATGAAGATAATATGGAACTGGTAATACTATTAAATACATCTAGTAAATGTATTCATCCAAGTGCAGTGTGTTGTATTCGTGTTTTCTTATTCCCAGAGAAATAACAATACAACCTGTCTTTGAGAACGTCTTGATCGACTGGGATACAACAACTCTCCTGGCCTCCCTCTCCTTCTTTTCATGGCGTTTCTGCTTCCCTGATTTATGTTTTCTTTTCCCCGACATGTTTCAGTCAGTGCTCTTCCACCAAGTTCATCGTTAACTTCAGGCACTGCCGCCTCAACTCTGATTGGTTCTGTTCACGAGCTGGGGTGGGACTTAAAATTTTATTGGGTCCTTATGATTTTTGTCACTGACTGAATAATTAATAAATACTTTAGATTGGACTAAACCATTTATAGGGAGGTAAGAGAATATTTGGAAAAAATATTTAACCAAATTGCATGTTTTTGTGGTTTTCATTTAAATCTCAGGCATACAACTAATATAAATATTAGAATTATTCATACAACAGGGGCCTATATAGTATAACTGCTGGATTTTAGCAGGGGCCCCTATAATTGTCACCACCTTTCACCCCACTAGAGATGGCCCTGCCAGGGGTAGACTATGTTTGGTCAGTTCAACTTAGAAAATGTACTTCATGTGGTAAATCTACAATAACTGGTTTTGTTGAAATAAAATACATTATTTAGGATTACTATTATCTTTCCCTTTGCTGAAAAACACATACAATAACACTTAATCCCTAAATTTACTCTACTAGTCCATCCAGATCTTTAATGGAAATAGTATGTTGGGTCAATACCTCAATTAAGTTAAAATAGCATTCTCTTGTTTTATGTTACATCAAACTGATTGAAGTAGGTTACAACAACAACCAAATTAGAATTTGTAAGTAGAATCAGGTAGAAAAAGCTCCTTAAAGCAACAACTGCACAGATTTGTTTGACTGGGGTTAGAGATGATCTCGGCAGAACGGAAGCTCTCCAGGATCAGTGTTGACTATCTCTGGTCTAGATTCTAGATTAAAACTGAGAGAGTGTGTCTCGAACAATGCTAGAAAGGCTATCCCAGAGAGAGTAAAAGGATCTACCCCCTGTAGGAAACTCAGAAGCGAAGGACCAGGAGACTCGGTTGTATCTTCAGCAGAACACGAGCTGTTGGTAGCTGCAGTCATCAGGTCTGAATAAAGGAGCTGTACATTGTATTTTATAGGCATTTGGTGGGGAGTCCTTAAAGGATTAGTTCACTTTAAAAAAAATGTTGCTGATAATTTGCTCAACCCGATGTCATCCAAGATATCCATGTCTTTCTTTCTTTAGTCGAAAAGAAATTAAGGTTTTTGAGGAAAACATTCCAGGATTTTTCTTCATATAATGGACTTCAGTGGCATCCAATGGTTTGAAGGTTTAAATGTCCGTCTCAATGCAGCTTCAAAATCTCGACACGATCCCAGTCGAGAAATAAGGGTCTTATCCAGCGAAACTATCGGTCATTTAAAAAATAAATAAATAAATAAATAAATAAATAAATAAATAAATAAATAAATAAATAAATAAATAAATAAATAAATAATATATATATATATATATATATATATATATATATATATTTGTTTTTTTTTACCACAAATGCCCGTCTTGTACCATCTCTGAGATGCGCCCTGTATTACATCATCACGTTGGAAAGGTCACGAAAAAAATAAAAATAATAATAAATTAAAACAAAGGTGTCGGACGATTTTGAAGTTGGAGGAGAAAATTAGATGAAATTTTCGCCCTTCCCTACCTTTCTGAACCGGTCTGACGTGACGCGTGACCTTTCCAACGTGATGACGCAATGCGTGGCGCATCTCAGAGATGGCACACGACGAGCATTTGTGGTTAAAAAGTATATACATAAATTATTTTTTTTAGAAAATGGCCGATCGTTTCGCTGGATAAGACCCTTATTTCTCGACTGGGATCGTGTCGAGACTTTGAAGCTGCACTGAGACGGACATTTAAACCTTCAAACCGTTGGTGGCCATTGAAGTCTATTATATGAAGAAAAATCCTGGAATGTTTTCCTCAAAAAATTATTTTCGACTGAAGAAAGAAAGACATGGATATCTTGGATGACATCGGGTTGAGCAAATTATCAGCAAAACATTTTTTGAAAGTGAACTATCCCTTTAAAGGTGTGGACTTTGCACACAGCCTTAGAAGTGGTGACTGCAGCTTGTGTTCTCAATAAAGATACAACCGAGTCTCCTGGTCTTCACTTCTGAGTTCCCTACACCCCTTTTGTGGATTTTGATATTCTCGGTACAGTCAGCAGGCTAAATTTGTGACCGCAACAAACAACATGAATTATAATTTATTAATTTAGCAGATGCTTTTAAATATTAGGGGGGGAGATATGCACATATTGTGTATTTCATTGTGGCTCTCTCTTATAAAATAATGGAATGTATTATTATTAATCTATCTATAAATTACAGAAACGTCTGTCTGTCTGTCTGTGTGTGTGTGTGTGTGTGTGTCTGTTCCTCGCATATCTCTCGAACCGTTAGTCCGATTGATTTCAAACTCGACAGCTGTCTCGCCACGGGCACGAGTAAGTGCAGTGCCAAGTTTGACATTGTTTGGATGAGAAATGTAAAAGATATCGTTAAATATGTCATTTTTATAAGGTTGTGGTTTAAAAATAAACATTCTGACACTAGAGAGTTGTATCGGTCAAAGAAGCCCCAAGAAGGTTGTGGTTTAAAAATAAACATTCTGACAATCTGTCAGCTACACTGTTTACTACTGAATATTATAGTTTGGTTCCCGAACGTGATAAATCCATCTATCTATAAATTACAGAAACGTCCGTCTGTCTGTCTGTGTGTTATTCGCATATCTCTCGAATGTGAGATAACCACTAAATGTGTGAAAACCACTATTTTCTGTTTCAAACTTTCACATAGCATCTTTAGGTTATAACAACATTGAAAATCAAAATCTGGATTTGAATTTTTTAAGATTTATTATAAAAACGGATTATTTTTTCCCAAAAATGCAATAAATTCATGACTTTTTTTTTTTTTTCAAAATGCAATTAATCCATTGAATCAATATAAAGTTATTTTTGATCATATTGCCATCGCAAGAAATATCTCCTGAACTTTTTTGACGGCGATCAGCTCACAAAAACTGATTTTGCACGGGCACTTTGCACTGCTCCCTGAAACGTTGCGCTTATTCATTTGTGGATGTAAACTGAATCTGTAAGTCAGCTATGCTGTTTACTTCTGAATATTATATTTCATTCTGATGCGCTGAACGTTATCACTACTGTGTAATAGTAGCCTATGCTATTCACCAACTAAACATATCCTATTCAATGCGTTCACTGTCTCTTTCACGGGCATCATTTGTAGTGGCCTATTCACAAACTGTTTCCTCAAGCATAGCGTTTTCTCGGAGTTCACTGTGTGCTTTCTACCATGCACAAATAAAAATGTCACTGAACTTTTGCTGTGTAATTGTAACAATGAGCACTCAAATACACCAAACCAACAATTACTAAAAACACACACAAAAACTGATTTTGCACGGGCATTTTTTGCACTAGTTTTAATAAAATAATAATTATAAAAATGCAAAATCAAATATGGCCATTTTGAATATTTTAATATCCAAGATATATGAAAACATATTGGTTTTTTAACAGCATAGTTCACGCAAAAATTAAATTTCTGTCACTATTTGCTCACCTTGGTATTGTTCTAAATCAGTATGATAATTTTTCTTTTTCTGAGCATAAAAGGAGAAATTCAGAAAAATGTTCTTCTCACGTTTGATCATATAATGTCACCCTGACAGCACACATATTACATCGCAGATATGTAACCTATTTTTTCAAGGTTAGGTTTTGGAATTTAAAGTTTCAGTTAAAGTGGTCAGTGGTGAAAATCAAGCTTTTAATGTTGTTTTTATGTCTATGTGGTGTTTTTAATCTGCTTTAAGACAAACCATGTGTAAGTTCATAAGTCGACAGCATTGCTGAGTATTTCCTCCTTAAAACTGCAGTGAACCAAAGACAGTCTCAAAAACACACTTTGAAATCGCTGGTGTTTCTGACGTCACAAACTACCTTGTAACCAATCAGATCAACGTGTGATCGTCAACCAGTGGATCTCTGAGCTGAGTGAGTGAGTGGAGGCGGGGCTCATATGCATATTCATAGAACCACACATACTAAATGAGGCAAGGGTGAAGAGTTACATGCAAGATATTTTAAGGCATGAGGATTTTTTTTTTGAGGAAAAAACGCTTAAATATGTAATTTTGGTGATCAAAGATGAGTTTTAAGGGATAACATGATTGACTACAGGAGGACTTTAAGTATAATAGGGATGGTCTGCAAACTAAAATTAGGTGTACAGTGTCTGTTTAGGCCTAATGTTGTTTTCAGATGACTTGTTATATAAGTGAAAGTTCATGTTGATCCAAACTTGTATGACTTTTTCTCTCTTGCAATATTATTGGAATGATAATAATAACTTGGAATGCAAAAGAAGAAATTTGAAGAATGTTTAAGCTTAAAAAGATAGCGTAAAAAATGGATTCAAACAACTCCAGTTGATCCAAACTACTCCAGTCTTCTGAAGCAATACAATAACTTTATATGATGAACAGAGTGAAATTTAATAACTTATTCACTCTCAAATCAAATCAAAACATTGACCAACTCATGTATACAGAGTCAAAATCAAGTTTGGTGATATGCCAGTAACATTAAACCTTCTTGTTTTTTGAGCATCACTTGACATAACATTATGACGCCAGCGCCATTGAGTTTTGATGTTAGTGACGTGTTGCCATATCTGAATTGGGCTCCGTACACAAGTTGATCAATGATTTGGTTTGATTTTAAGTTTTGGGAAGAGCACTGAGTGGCTTTCTCTCTTTCTTGTCAATACAGTTGTGATGTCCCTGAATTACTTGTTTAGCATGTAATCTAATAGTGATCAGAATGAATCAATTGTGTGTGCACCATTTCTTTTACCACCTTTTGTAATTAAGGTTTAACAAATTAACAAAGGTGATGTTTGGTCCAATTAGACCCAACATATGATTCTGTGTTTACTCTTCTTTCTCTACAGATAGAAAATGGGGATGCTCTGTGTACACACTTTCTTCTTAATTGTAATAGCACTGACCTTTATACCCTCATGTGACACAATCAAGCCCACTCAGAGGCCAAAGTACCAGTACACCAAGAAACCCCCTAGAGAGGTGGTCCAAACTACTGTATATGCAGCCAAGCCTACGGTCACAGCACGGATTGTGGACCACACCAAACCAAGAGAGCGCTTCCCTGCATACATCACAGAGAGCACAACGGTTCCTGCTGACAGCTATATAGACTACCCCACAGACACCACCGTATCTCCCACGGCAGCGAAAGACAACTACACGCTAGACTATAATGAATGCTACTTCAACTTCTGTGAGTGCTGCCCTCCAGAGAAAGGCCCACAAGGGTTCAAAGGAGACATAGGACTTCCAGGTCAGCTAAGTCAAGTTGTCCCTTTATACATGAAACTAAATAGATGTGGTGGGGGGAACCTGGGATCTGTAATTTTGTTTAATTGTGTATTGTAGGCACACCTGGGGAAAAGGGAACACCTGGACCCAAAGGTCTACCAGGTCCAATAGGGCCGAAGGGCATTTCAGGATCTAAAGGGGATAAAGGTAAGTACTTGAGCAGTAGATTACATAAATTATATCCTTATCAGATATAATCAGATATAATATTGCAGCCCTATTGTAATGCAACAGGAGAGAAAGGTGATCAAGGAAACATAGGACTCGCAGGATCTCCAGGCAACCAGGGAAAGGCTGGAATGAAAGGTGAATGTAATTATCCATGGAAATATAAATGTTAGACCTGGTTGAATATAAGAAATCAATGTTTTTACTCAACAGGTGAGATGGGTATTAAAGGTGAGAAGGGTGCAGCTGGCCTGCCAGGATTCAAAGGTTCTAAAGGGGAAAAAGGAGATCCAAATCTGAATGTGTCAAAGGGTGATCAGGGAGATCCAGGCAAAGATGGACCACCAGGACACCCAGGCATGACTGGTGAAAAGGGTGAAAAAGGGGATAGAGGAGAGTGCGGGTTACTTGGTGAGAGGGGCCAGAAAGGTGAGCAAGGTGACCCTGGACCACCAGGTGTGCGTGGAGACCCTGGTCCATCTGGGCAACATGGCATGCACGGAACTCCAGGCATTGCCGGAGAACGTGGAGAACCAGGAATTCCTGGAGCGAAGGGAGAGCCAGGAGCACGTGGGCCAACAGGAACCAAAGGTATAAGAGGTCTGAGGGGAATAAAGGGTGACCGCGGCCCCCAAGGGAAACGTGGAGACCGAGGCCTACGGGGAATGAAGGGTGCTATGGGTCCAAGTGAATCGAGAGTACGTTCTGCTTTCAGCGTTGGCCTATATCCCAGCAAGTCTTTTCCTCCTTCGGGGTTTCCAGTTCGCTTCGACAAGATCTTCTACAACGGAGAAAACCATTATGACATTGTCACAAGCAAATTCAACTGCACCTACTCAGGAGTTTATGTGTTCTCCTACCAGATCACGGTGAGAAACAAGCCACTTCGTGCTTCTTTGGTGGTGAATGGCGTGCGTAAGGTACGTTCGAGGGACACTCTGCAAGGTCAAGACATTGACCAGGCATCCAATCTAGTGATCCTGAAGCTAGATGTCGGAGACCAGGTATGGGTAGAGACGCTGAGAGACTGGAATGGTGTCTACTCTAGCAGCGAGGATGACAGCACCTTCTCTGGGTTCTTGCTCTACCCTGACTAACGCCCTCTCCATGTATAAACCAGGGCTAGACCTTGAACTGAACATTACATGATATGGACATGGGAGGAATTAGATTTAGTGTTGTTATCATAGAGAGAAAGAAGTGTACTGTTTAAATGAGCACCAGCCAACACTATTGATTCCACTGTGTTAACCACGCCAGAAAGGCTAAATTGATTTTAAAATTAAATGTCTTATTTTGGGGGAAAACACCAAAAATACAAATCCACCAAATTGTGCACAGTTTGTGTTTTAAGAGCGCTGTGGATCTCTTTACAGACTGTTTTGGACATTCAGAATATCTTAAAACTTTCTTATGAGAAAATTATTGTTTTCAATTAGATAGTCAATTATTTTGTCTTTATTAACAGATCAGAGATCAGGCATTTTGACAACAAAAAGTTTGACTGAATGATCCTGTACATCACGTGCCATTTCAGCTTCTTTTTAATTGGTTACATATCAATGAGCCTCTAAGGCAGGGTATATTGATTATTCCACTCAACATTTCATAAACAGTTCATTACTCGCAGATTCAACAACATAAACATAAGCTGTAACATCAAATCATATGTAATATATTGTATGAAACTTAAATCACAATGTAAGCTTTGGGTTGTTGGGTTTCTGAGCACTTAATAATAAAATCAAGCAAGGAATATCACTTTGATTAAGGCTTCACTTCCTCAGTTAAAATTATGCTTTTCTGAACATGAAGACAGTAATGGAGTTTGATTCTTGTGTTTGACACGTCCTCAGTTTAAGTCCTGTTCCAAAGCCTAATGGGATATTTAATGCCAAGCAAGGCAACTCTCTAGAGCTTTGGCATGGCTCAACATCCTCTTTCCCAACATGTTTCAATTCCCAATGTGTAGTTTAGGTGAACATGATTTCACCAAGTACCACATGTTCCTGGATCAACATCTTTGTTGATCCTGGAACAACTTTCCAATCAACCAATCAGATTTGAGGGACAAGTTTACAGTTTATGTCAAGTTTAGGCTTAGAACCAGGGTGAGATGGTTCAACATCAGTGTTATTCACCTATTATTTCCTTCTGATTTTAGGGAAAAGTTATGGGCGGGGTTAGGTTTAGGGGTAGGGATAGGGTAAGGAATACATTTTGGGACAGGTATGTTATTCCAGGATCAACAAAATATGTCTTACTTGGCAAAATCACGGTGACCGTGTAGTTTATGTGTTGAAGGATGAGCCAAGTGTTGTTTTCATGCAATAGTATTCCATAATAAGGCCTTTCCCTTTTACATGATGCAGCTGGGTGTTACATACTTCCCAACAATGACCTGCCCAGGCACAATCCCCAACTGGGGAGTGTTCAACTTATCTCGTATTAAACATCTGACTCATGGTTAATATTGCAAATTGAGACATCTTGTGTTATGAATTATGTAAAAACATAAAAGAGAAATATAAGAAATGTTTTCTTATATACCGGCACTGAATCCCAGACCCATCCTTATAAAAGTGACCCTGTTGCTGCGGGACTGTTCTGAATATGAAACGCCAGTATGATTGTATATTTTATTACTGAAGGTGCGGCTGGTATCTGACGAGCACCCATCGTCTTGGAAGAAAAAAAGACAGTATAACAAAGGAATACAGCTTTTAGCATGTTCAATAAACGCATGAGAAATATAGACAAGTGTGCGGAAAGAAAGGACTCGCCCTCATGAACACTGGGATAATAGGTAAGAAGCTGTTTATGCTCTATTTGGGATTTTCATCACTATGTGAACAATCTCCTTACACGATTCCTTTAGAAACTTATGTGAAGAAATAGTTCATCCAAAACTGAAATTCTGTCTGTATGTTTCTGTCTGTTCTGAAATATTCTGTTCTGACAGTTTCTTTCGTATACTATCATTGTATGCAAAAAATAAATAAAAATTGTTTTCCTTTTTGGGTTTGAAGGGAATAAACAAAGTCAATCAGGTTTGGAACAACATGAGGACAGGCAAAGGATGACCTTTTTTTATTTTGGGGTCAACTATATCACTCCACTATAGGAATGAGAATATAAAGTAATAGATCCTAAAAGATAACACCCTGTATCCAAAGGAACATGCTGGGTCATCAGGCACCCTACATGTGCTTCTCAAGTCCACCAGGGAGGACACCTGAATGTCACATTTGATTTCATATCAAAAGAGGCACACTTCAGAAACTTAATGTTTGAAAAGCTCTGCTTTTATAAACTCAGATTATATTTGTCTACAGACAAAAGCTTTTTTTTTTTTTCCCGTTCTTTAAAAAAAAAAAAAAAAAAAAATAGCATTTAAGATTTAATAGCATGTTTAATCATTTATGATTTTAAAAAATGTGCTAAAAATTATAATGTTTGTGATTTGATTGATCTCAGATCTGGACTCTATGAAATGTCAATGAAAAAGTTTGCACTGACTGCATGTTGCACCACATTCTCAAGCTTCTTATTAATACAACATTTTACTTTGTTTTACCTTAAAACATTGTGCTTGTCTGTATACATAAAATGGCTGATACAGAAAAAAACATGTTTTAAAGTGCTAGTTTTTTAAATATTCAATTAAATTCTTTTTATATTTTAACCAATAAACAAAGCACTTTTTTTTCCCTTCCTTTTTTACACAAATAGAATGTAAGAATAATGTACTAAAATTACTTTTATCTCAGCATACCTGCAAAATTTCAGCTAATCTTTGGGGTGCCTCAAGGTTCAGTGCTCGCTCCTCTTCTTTTCTGCATTTACACAACTTTGCTGGGCACATTCATTCATGGCTTCTCCTACCACTGCTATGCAGATACATGCATCTCTATATACAATTTCAACCTTATTATTCCACGGTCTCAGCTTGTGTCTCTGCCTGCCTTTCAGACATTTCTGCCTGGATGAAGGAGCGTCATCTACAGCTCAACCTTGCGAGGACAGAGCTCCATGCAATTCCTGCATCAGGTGACCACAACATCACTGCGAAATTAGGGTCCACAACACTAACACCAACCACAACAGCAAGGAATCAATGGGTATAGTGTTCCACTGGCTCCCAGTTGTGGCCAGAATCAAATTTAAGGCTTTAAATCTTAAATTTAAGGCTTTTAATACGTAAACAGATGCCTCATCAGCAGCCGTTTCAATGGGCCGCTATATGCAAGCCATCCGCCATATTGGAGCACTCCGTGAATATTGGAGAGGAAGTTGACTGAGTGTCTGCAACCGTAATTAGATGCATGTATGAATATCTATATATGACTCCAGCCGATGATTTAGCTAAACTAACACAATACAAAGAGACGAAGGCGTCAGCTGACATTAAAAAGTTACCATAGTAAAAGAAAAACATTAAAATTACAAAAGTAAAAACATGTAATATTGAGTTGATACATATAAAAGCACAAATCACCACATTCTCACCAGCAAAATGGTGTGGCATCATTGATTCTTACTGACGACGCGCTGACCGTTGCAAGATGGCGGGCACACAATGTGTTTTTTAATGTAGGGGATATCAAAGAAGGGTGGTAATAATAGTGTTCCCTTCTAGAGTTGAGTGCCTACAAACTAAAATGAATAAAAGAATATAAAACAGCACAAAAGCAAGCTTATTTTGTACCAGGGTGTGAACTCCCCAGGACTAAGATCATATTTAATGCAAATTCCTTGTTATTTCATGCCTCCATTTGGAGGATGTTTTATTTTGGTCTGAGTAATCGAGGAAAGATTGCATAAATGTAAAAATTGCAAATGGCATCAAAGTCTTCCAAGTAAAAATACCAAATTCATTAAGTTAAAAACCACAGAAGCGGTCACTATAAGTTAGATTCGCTGCTGATGACATTTACATTACCAATGAGACAGCACCAAGATGCCCCAATATAACTTAAAAGGAAAACTGGAACTTGAGTTCTCCATTTTCAATTTATAATTAAAACCTTGTTTGCAACACTCCTGATTCAAAGTTTCAATGGCGAACAACAACATTTAGGGAGACAAAACAATAACAGAAATGTAGTTCTGCAGAAAGAGTGATTTATTGGAAAAATTGGTTTAGGCCACTGAGCATTTGGGCACTTGTGTTTTTAAGGTGAACGAAAGACTTATGGACAACATAAGAGTAATTTCTGAAAAATTTTGGGTTACCTGCCCTTTTAAAGGGGTGGTATAATGCTCTTTTCACAAGATCTGAAATAAGTCTCTGATGTCCCCAGAGTGTGTATGTGAAGTTTTAGCTCAAAATACCCCACAGATATTCTTATACAGCATGTTAAAATTGTCACTTTTTGAGGGTGAGCAAAAACGCACTTTTTTTGTCTGTTCCTTTAAATGCAAATGAGCTGCTGCTCCCGGCACAGGGGGGGCGGAGCTTCAACAGCTTGTGTCCTTTTACCTCACACAGACATGCACTGAAAATCTGTAAAGAATCACACACATCTGTAAAGAATCAAGCCTGTATTAGTACACGATTTTCCGTATGCATGTGTTTCGAGCGAATCGCTGCACGGGCAAAACTTCTCTCATTTCAACCTCCTAGTATGGACAATATCGTTTATATTGATACACTAAGTGGATAAGTGCACGAATTCAGGCTGTCTTTATATGAAGCACTTCAAACTAAATCATAAACATATATGGCTTATAGACCAGCTGTCAAATGCGTGTGGTGTTTAATGCGTTTGAAACTTACATTAAATGCAATCACGTGTTACGGAAACACGTTCATGTGGTCTAATATGTTTGAACAGCAGCAGACGACCACCTACTGAGCTGTCAATCAAACACTGCGCTAAAACACGGGTTTGAATGTGCAGCTTTAACTATTACCTTCTCAAATAAATGGAGAAGCACATTCATATCTGTCTGATATGAAAAAGAGGTAACAGATCATGTGAAACTTATCTAAAGTTCAGTCATCACAGGTACTTCACTAAAATAAACAAAAAGAAAGAGAAATGGTTCCTTTTTTCAGCATGTTCCCCCTCTTTCATTTGAATTTATTGACCAGAACACATACTTGGTGTAAACAGGGCTGGAGATCGAATCAGACACCAGTGTTTTCTGTTCCTTCAGTCGCTCACTTTATTTATAATCTTTAAATAGCATATTTCTGGCTCCATACCTAGATCATTTAGATAAATAAATGAGGTTACAATCTGTCCACAATGGGTCATTACATATATACCACAGAAAAATTGTAACTTTTGCATGCATAAGCAATATTTTTCATAGAACAAGTGGTCAAAAAGTAGCTTTAAAATAAGTCATTGTTTAACTCTCTAAATCATAAAACTTTTTTATTCTGTAACAGCATTTCTAAAAGTTAAATATGCAGAAAATAAATATTTGATTATATATATATATATTTTTTTTTTAGAAGTACCATGTTAAAGATTGATTTGTTATATTGATTAAAGCTGATGCCTATTAAACCACACCTGGGATTCGAGCTTAGCCTGTAGCAGAAGTGCTGTTCATCACCAATCCTAGCATAACCATGATCATAGTAAATATCACAGCATGCTGTCACCAATCCTAGCATAACCATGATCATAGTAAATATCACAGCATGCTGTCACCAATCCTAGCATAACCATGATCATAGTAAATATCACAGCACAATCCTAAACCACACCAGTTCTGTCCTTGGTTTTCATTCTCAGTTCAAATTACCAACAATGCCAATAATAATGGCCAGGAAACTTGAAATAAAAAACTTAAATAAATCATACACTACTCTAGTAAGTTATGTATTATCATACTTCAGTGGCTTGCATAAAGCATTAAAAACAGTGCAAAAAATGATGGTCATTTATGAATCATCTGTCTAAATTCACACTCAATTACAAGTGATCATAAATTTAAAAACAAGATAATCTATACATCTATATCAGAGTGAACCTCTAATCAAAACATTCCCACAATAAACAAAACAATAAGAAATATAAATAATAAAGAAATTAAACTTGTTTTTGGGACTGTTAAGATTTTTTTGGCATTGTAACATAATTTTCAAAACAATATTGAACAGTTATTTATTCAGTCTCGTTCTCAGTAGTGATTCTCATTACTGCAATACTCACATTTATATTTACACAAATCAAACGCAGCACAGCAAACACCACCCTGATGTATAAATACTTTATTATGTCACCTAATCTCTCACAATGACACAAAAACCCATAAAGGTCATAAAACTATACTTAAAATTCTGGTGTTTTGACTTTGGAGTGAGATATAAAGCGCACGTGACCGCCGATCCCCTTGTAAAGACGCGATGTTTGAGTTGCGAGCACTGATCCGGACACTGACCTGCGGAGAGTTAGCGTCGGCTAGCTGGCGAACCTCTGCGGCTGTAGCGGAGGAGGCAGGCTGTCGCCGCCGATGTTGTCCGAGTCAATGGTGGAGGAGGCAGAGGCGTGTGTCCGTACAGGAGCCGCGTCCAAAATGCCCATTACGGAGAGTTCCTGGCCCTCGCTCCACTCGATGAGGTCGGCCTCCTCGGGCCTGCGTTCCCCCGTCGTCGGCGGGTCAGTCCTCTGCGGGACGCTCGTGCTGCTCGCGGAGCCGTTCTGTGAGCTGTGGTCGGACGAGGAGGCCCTGGGACCCGACGGAGACGCAGATCCAGACATGTAGAGCTCAAAGTCTTCCTGGCTCAGGTTCAGCGACTGCGCGTCCAGCTTCTCGATGAACGCCACGGCACAGCACTGCAATGATCACAGGAACACACGTGATTCTGGAGCACAAACACAGCAAGGCGACACTAGTGCTTCTAGAGATGTGATGAGCGAGCTAACTCTTAGTGATGAATATGACAGAAGCGTTATGGATTTATTCTCATTTAGTTGGCTAACCTCTGAACTCTTACCAGGTTAGTGAAGTAGTAGCCGTCCTCTCCGCTCATGAGGCGGCTGGGGTTGCAGTAGCGGGTGATGTACTGGATGTTGGAGTGCAGGCGGGGCGGGTTGGCCTTCAGCACGATATAGACGAGCGCGGGCAGGAAGTCGTCCGCTGAGGCGGCCGCTTTCACACTGCCCTGGACGGCCGTCAGGATGAGTTTACTACACCGGGTGACGCACGCCAGCTTCTCCTTGGGAACCTTCTTAGAGTCCAAGTCGATCAGGTCTATTCACAAAAACATTATATGTATTCCTGTGATCATTACTCCAGTCTTCAGTGTCACATGATCCTTCAGAAATCATAGTATGATTAAATAAAAGTATCGATTTCTTTTATCCTCTTTTCTTTTTATTTCTTTTATGTATAATGTTACAAAAGCTTTCTATTCCAGATACATGCTGTTCTTTTGACTTTCTATTCATCACAGAATCCTGATTTTCATCATACGCCCAAGGGAAAATACGCCCAATGGAAACACGTCAATTTCGCAAAAACTCCCATATATCACAAAAAAGTTTTTACACTCGCATTGAGGTGGTTTTCAGGCTATTCGAAAAAGGAATATTTCGCAAAACTGCGATGGAAACGTTTTTTCCCGCATTTACAGTCACCTGACGTACGTAACAGTCGATCATTCCTTAAAGAAGGCGAGCAATGTTTGGACAGAAGACGAGACAGAGTTCTTCATTAAACTCTTAAAAAGACAAAAGTATTACGGGAATATTGGATTTTAAACAACAAAGAAATGCCACAATTTATCAAGAGGGAGAAACTCCTCATTTGAGCCGCTCTCAATATAAGGGTCTTTCATTGCCATTAATGCTTGGATAACACGCATACGTCTCCTTCCATTAGCAACAATAGCTAGTGCTGTGGCTGTGATGTGCGTAAACCCACCAACATCCGTCGCCATGACTTTTGGAAGTACTTATCGCGAGAGGAAAACATGAAGTCTTGGTCGCATAACATCGGTTAATGGAAACGCTGTCATTTCGCAATAGTTTTTTATCGACATTTAGAAAATATCGCAAAAGTTTTGCGTAAAATCTGTAATGGAAACGCAGCTAATGACGCCATATCTACGCTACCCTTGATTTCCGTAGAAACCACGGAAACACCAAAGACGCTTTAATATAGTGTGTGTTTTATTAGAGAGGCGAGCAACCTTTTATGATATACATTTGTAGAGCACCACAAGGTTAGTCTTATTGCTTGAATCGCTTTTTTCACTGCGAGTACCATGTTTTTACCATGCAGACAGAGCTTTCTCCATCATACAATATATCATCCTGTTTTTATTAATATGATATTCTAATATCGATCTAGATCAGTCTCATACCAGGCACCGAGCGAACGCACAGAGTAACAATATAACACAACTTTCAACACACTCATGTATTTAATATGATTGTTAACAATGTGACAGCGCTGCGTTATCCCACATACGCAACAAAAAGAGTGGAAGCGGCCGCTAGCAGCATTAGCATAATAAAAGTTCAGAGATCAGTGTTTTGCACAGGTCTCTCTCATTAGCATCTCGGTGTGTCCTGCTTCATACCGCCGTAATGGTAATAAAACTTTAATACATTCGCTCATTCATGAACTAGTTTCTGTCCGAGTCTGTCGGATTCCTTTCGGCTGTCGAGATGAAGACTACAACTCCCATGATTCCACGCTCACTCACGGCATCATCAAGCTACGCCTATGTTTTGAATAAGCGACCTCTATCGGCAAAACTTACATATTGTGCCGTTAAACGGGTAGTTCACTCAAACAGTGAAACTTCGGTCATCATTTACTCAGCCTCATTGCTTCCAAACCTGCATGAGTTTCTCTCTTCTGCTGAACACAAAAGGAGATATTTTGAAGAGTACTGGTAACCAGACAGCTGACAAGTTTGACCGAAGTTTCACTGTTTGAGTGAACTATTGCTGTAATGTTTCGGCTGATGTAGTGACTCGTGCGTGTGCATCGATTACTGAGAGTGTTACACCAAATCACTGTCTGTCTGTGTTATAAAGCGAGTTTCACCCTAAATGTGCTGGTGTCAGCAGTGAGTGTGTAACGTCTGTACCTGTTATGGCTCTCTCCACACTGTCTGATACTTTAGGGATCTGCTCGTCCAATGGGACACACAGCATTGCAATGGACACCCAGTGCAAAGCCCTGAAACACACACACACACACACACACACACACACATAATGTTACACTGTCATTACTCTTTACATTTCAACATTACAGATGCTTCCAGGTCTGTAATTTTTATCATAGGTACACTTCAACTGTGAGAGACGCAATCTAAAACAAAAATCCAGAAAATCACATTGTATGATTTTTAAATAATTAATTTGCATTTTATGGCTTGACATCAGTATTTGATCACCTACCAACCAGTAAGAATTCCGGCTCTCACAGACCTGTTAGTTTTTCTTTAAGAAGCCCTCCTGTTCTCCACTCATTACCTGTATTAACTGCACCTGTTTTAACTTGTTACCTGTATAAAAGACACCTGTCCACACACTCAATCAAACAGACGCCAACCTCTCCACAATGGCCAAGACCAGAGAGCTGTGTAAGGACATCAGGGATAAAATTGTAGACCTGCACAAGGCTGAGATGGGCTACAGGACAATAGGCAAGCAGCTTGGTGAGAAGGCAACAACTGTTGGCGCAATTATTAGAAAATGGAAGAAGTTCAAGATGATGGTCAATCTCCCTCGGTTTGGGGCACCATGCAAGATCTCACCTCGTGGGGCATCAATGATCATGAGGAAGGTGAGAGATCAGCCCAGAACTACACGGCAGGACCTGGTCAATTACCTGAAGAGAGCTGGGACCACAGTCTCAAAGAAAACCATTAGTAACACACTACACCGTCATGGATTAAAATCCTGCAGTGCACGCAAGGTCCCCCTGCTCAAGCCAGTGCATGTCCAGGCCCGTCTGAAGTCTGCCAATGACCATCTGGATGATCCAGAGGAGGAATGGGAGAAGGTCATGTGGTCTGATGAGACAAAAATAGAGCTTTTTGGTCTAAACTCCACTCGCCGTGTTTGGAGGAAGAAGGATGAGTACAACCCCAAGAACACCATCCCAACCGTGAAGCATGGAGGTGGAAACATCATTCTTTGGGGATGCTTTTCTGCAAAGGGGACAGGACGACTGCACCGTATTGAGGGGAGGATGGATGGGGCCATGTATCGCGAGATCTTGGTCAACAACCTCCTTCCCTCAGTAAGAGCATTGAAGATGGGTCGTGGCTGGGTCTTCCAGCATGACAACGACCCGAAACACACAGCCAGGGCAACTAAGGAGTGGCTCCGTAAGAAGCATCTCAAGGTCCTGGAGTGGCCTAGCCAGACTCCAGACCTGAACCCAATAGAAACTCTTTGGAGGAGCTGAAAGTCCGTATTGCCCAGCGACAGCCCCGAAACCTGAAGGATCTGGAGAAGGTCTGTATGGAGGAGTGGGCCAAAATCCCTGCAGTGTGTGCAAACCTGGTCAAGAACTACAGGAAACGTATGATCTCTGTAATTGCAAACAAAGGTTTCTGTACCAAATATTAAGTTCTGCTTTTCTGATGTATCAAATACTTATGTCATGCAATAAAATGCAAATTAATTACTTAAAAATCATACAATGTGATTTTCTGGATTTTTGTTTTAGATTCCGTCACGCACAGTTGAAGAGTACCTATGATAACAATTACAGACTTCTACATGCTTTGTAAGTGGGAAAACCTGCAAAATCGGCAGTGTATCAAATACTTGTTCTCCCCACTGTATATATGTTTTTTACTTTCTTTATTTCTTTTTTTTAAATATTATTATTATTTATTTTTTTTCTTTATTCAAATGTGATGTAATATTTGGCCGTCCCTGAACCCCCGGCTCTTGTGTATTCTGTAAGTAAATGTTTAAATAAATGAATGCGTCCAGCGCACCTGATTCTCTTGCGGATGAGCAGGTCCTTCTTCTCGTCGTCCGAGTGTTCGGGGCAGAAGAGCTGCTCATACAGGCGGCCCATCACAAAGCGCTCCACCTCCTCCATCACAGTCTCCATCACTTCTGGAGAGCCTGAGCACATTTACACACAGCCGTCACAGAGACGCACACACAGCCAGTGTGCATGTGCATATATAGAGCAGGGCTGGGTAAACTACGGCAGTGTTCGGGAATCAGTTTCATTTAGATAAGAGTCCTTCACACCTGAACATCTTAAAGTCCCCCTGTAGTCAATCATTTAATCCCTTAAAACTCATCTTTGATCACCAAAATGACAAAAAAAGTCTTCTTGTCTTAAAATAGCTTAAAATGTAACTCGACACTCTTGCCTTATTTAGTATACGTAGTTCTATGAATATGCAAATGAGCCCCGCCTCCACTCACTCACTCAGCTCTGGGGGACTCACAGAGTGCTGAGTCGACAGAAGTGTTCAGTTCAAATAAACAAGCATCACAATCAATGTGATAATCAATGTTTAACTCGGTATACAGACTCCTTCACATTTCACACTGATCACACTGATGCGCTCCGGCATTCACACAAAAACAGAGTGGGAGGTTTGCAGGATCAAATCCAAAAAGCGAGTTTGTGACGGATCATGTTGTGCTGGATGTTGCGTGTCGCACCTTTAAAGTTGGTCTGTAGGTATTCAGACATGTTTTGATAGAAATCCTGCACAGACTCTGAGAGATCGTCACACACAAAAGCCTACAACGCAAACACAGAACAAACACACGTGAAGATCAATAACATCTAGAAGCTGTAATATGAGTCACATGGTCTGGTTGTAGCAGACAGCATTGCATCCAAACCCAGTGGGAAACATCACTGTAGATGTTCTTCACCTTCTTGCGAGCGATATTCTCCGTGAAGGCATGGCACTGTTTGAAGATGTCGTATCCAGGTTTCTGGAAGGGCTTGAGGAAGTCGATGAAGGCCTGCGTGACGTGGTCCGACTCTCGGCTGAGGGACGCGCTCTGGCTCACGGGCGTCTGTGCGGCTCCTGCGTCTGGCAAACACATTACAGTCCGTTTGACTCTGACTGACTCCATTCTGCATTTTAGAAGTGTGTTCATGAGACTATTTGTGCCCTCTGCGCCGGGAGCAGCAGCTCATTTGCATTTAAAGGGACAAGCACACACTAAAACAGCGCGTTTTTGCTCACCCTCAAAAAGTGACAATTTTAACATGCTATAAAAAATGATATGTGGAGTATTTTAGCTAAAACTTCACATACACATCAGAGACTTGTTCTACATCTTGTGAAGAGGGCATTACAGGACCCCTTTAAGATGTGATTCAGTGTGGTCTGTGAGCTCGTGGTGGCCGTACCTCTCCGTGCGGGTGTTTTGGGAGCGGGCGTGAAGAGCCTCTTCACCATGGGAACGGTGTGTGTCCTGGCGGATGCGGGCGGTGGTGGCGCCCCCTCCTGGCTGCTGGTGTACGCTGCTGCTTCCTCCTCTCTCTGTAACCTGACACACACACACACAGCAGCTGAGCACAACTCAACAGAGCCAAACACACACACACACACACACACACACCCGCGCGCGCTCACCTCTCGGCCAGCACCCGGTCCTCCTCGATCTGCTTGGCTCTCGTACACTGGTTCTGCTCGCGCCAGCATTTGGAGCAGTGGCCCTGCCAGACGGCGTTACCATAGTAACCGCACCCGCTCTTACACATGAGGTCCGACTGCTGGACGCTGAAGCCCCTGCGCGCCTGAGAGTTCATGCTGAAACACACACACACACACACACACACACACACACATGAGGTCCGACTGCTGGACGCTGAAGCCCCTGCGCGCCTGAGAGTTCATGCTGAAACACACACACACACACACACACACACACACACACACACACATGAGGTCCGACTGCTGG
The DNA here is from genome assembly GCF_949319135.1 of Squalius cephalus. Classification (NCBI taxonomy): domain Eukaryota; kingdom Metazoa; phylum Chordata; class Actinopteri; order Cypriniformes; family Leuciscidae; genus Squalius; species Squalius cephalus. Next base: position 37,657,488 of record NC_137132.1, on the reverse strand, counting down.
ACGCTGAAGCCCCTGCGCGCCTGAGAGTTCATGCTGAAACACACACACACACACACACACACACACACACACACACGAGGTCTGACTGCTGGACGCTGAAGCCCCTGCGCGCCTGAGAGTTCATGCTGAAACACACACACACACACACACACACACACACACACGAGTCCTGAGAGTTCATGCTGAAACACACACACACACACCAGTCATATCTGTATATATTGATATACAAAACTATTCAACCAAAACAAAACAAAATCATTTTTTATATAATACACTCATACTCATTAAACAACTTAACAAATAATAATAATACAGAGCCACATATGAGTGATTTCTCCACTCTCTCTCTCTCTCTCTCTCTCTCTCTCTCTCTCACACACACACACACACACACACACACACACACACACACACACACACACACACACTCTCTCTCTCTCACACGTGCGTGCGCACACACACACATTCACACACTGACACACTCACTCACTCACACTCACACACTCACTCTCACACACAGATAAACTGCACTGATACACTCAAACACTGATACACTCAAACACTGATACACTCAAACACTGACACACTCAAACACTGACACACTCAAACACTGACACACTCAAACACTGACACACTCACTTACTCACACACACACACACACACACACACACACACACACACACACACACACACACCTCAGTGCTGTTAAGTGACACAGGGCGCTGCACATGAGTGTAATGCTATGATTGTTTCTGATTAGTCATCAGTTTCATAAAAGCCATGGTAACGTTACATAAAAACACAAGTCACTATTCAGCGTGTGAATACCATGACATTATGACCATAACACCCTCTCTGCACCATAGTAAAACACAGTAACAGTTAGTCTTATGATAAGAGTAAACGAAAAGAAAGCTTCTCCAGAAAACTCGAGAGTATTTACAGTGACATTAATAACAGAAATATCAAGTGTAATTATTCGCGATTGGCAAACAAGTTCATAAGCGAGATCTTCAGAAGTTATTATAATAACAATAAAAATGTTCTCTCTTACGTGTGAAATTTGTAGAACAGGTGTGAATACTGAGAATTGATATGATATACTTTAAACTTCCCAGCGAGCTCAACAGATCACGAACAGCCCGTTTCTGATCGTCATTGATGTTTTGATCAATGTAATTGTGTTGTTGACGGAAATCCCTTCGCCGCCGGAAGTGATGTCATTTTATGCGCGCCAGTCGTCAAAATAAAAGTCCAAAATATAATAAAAGACCATTTGCGCATATGTTGCAGCCGCTGTAAAGATGTAACCTGGGCTGATTTTCTCTGCCTACAACAAACCATGTATTTTTTAAATAATGAATGTACTGTTTTTTATTATTATTTGGGACTCAGGGTCAAAGGAGACGGAGGATGTTAAAACTGCTAAAACTCTGTAGCCAGCACTAGGGATGGAGAAATGAAGCCTCTTAAAGGTGCCCTAGAATGTGAAATTGAATTTATCTTGGCATAGTTAAATAACAAGAGTTCAGTACATGGACATGACACACAGTGAGTCTCAAACACCATAGTTTTCTGTTTCTTATTTAAATCTCGTTTTTGAAAAACACCCCTGAAAAACAGGCGAATCTCCACATAACACCGACTGTGACGCAACAGTCGGGATCATTAATATGTACGCCTTTTCACTGCACAGCCGAATCACCGGAAGTTCTGCAGGTGAAGAAACAAGCGAGGATCATCGGGAAAATGGCAGATCATGGAAAAAAATGTTATGTTCCAGGCTGTGCAGGGGATGTGACGACTTTTCATACCCTTCCCACAGAAAAGACATGTCAACAGGCGTGGTTGATGTTTATGTATAATCGGATACCGCAACAATTAAATTCAAAATTGTTAGTTTGCTCTGCCCATTTCACCAGGGACTGTTTTTCTAACCTGGGACAATTTCAAGCAGGCTTCTCTCAGCGTCTCATACTGAAGAAGGGGGCAGTTCCAACTATATTTGCGCAAGCGGTAAGTAGTGATTTTATTAAAGGGGGGGGTGAAATGCTCATTTTCACTCAATCTCCTGTTAATCTTGAGTACCTATAGAGTAATATTGCATCCTTCATATCTCCAAAAAGTCTTTTGTTTTATTAAATTTTTAACAGAAAGATTGGCTGTACCGAGTCTTTCCGGAAAAAACCGGCTGGGGGCGGGCCGTGTGGGCGAAGCTTAGCTGTGCTAACGCGCCAAGCTAGTGACAACACACAGAGACATTTGTTCAACAAACAGTTTTACTCACCGTCCGGTGTTGTGCCGAATTTCGACTCCCTGCCAAATTATTACCCCCCTCGTTGAAGTCAGTACCTGATTGCCTAATCCTAACCCCACCCCTAATCCTAACCCCTCCCCCACAACTAATCTAAACCTACCAATACTAGGGGGGTAATAATTTGGCGGGGGTAGAAATTCGGCACGACACCGGTTCCAACGCACGACCGCGAAACTTTATCATTGTGACTGCTCGATCCTTAAGCATTAGACGATCTGCAAATCCGTAGATCTGGGCTTTGTTTATAAAACAATCATCGTCGAAATGCAGGGAACAACAGTCTTACACAACTCCGTTTATGCTCAGGAAAACAAACTCCATCCACGGGTTCCTTAACGCTGGGTTCTTTGGGAATCTGTGCAGGGTTGTCTTGCCCTGGCAACCAAAAACACACTTCTTTGGTGACATTGACTTCCCAAAAGCCGGGCAGGGCGCTTTGATGGCGAACTGCTTTCACTCTCTTGCTCTGGTCTACGAGTGCGCGCGCGGCCGCGATCTTACCGGAGAAGTGCCCTTAGAACCCATATAAGGAAATTCCGCCCTATCTTACGTAAGACAGAGCCATACTCGAAAAAAACTTTCCGAAACTTGTGACAAACCGGAAGGAGTATTTTTGGAACAAAAATACTCCTTCAAACGTACAACTTAGTTTTTGAAACTTTGTCCATGTTTAGCATGGGAATCCAACTCTTTAACAGTGTAAAAAACTCAGTATGCATGAAATAGCATTTCACCCCCCCTTTAACGATAATTTGCACTGTGTTATCTAGATCCAGCGCAAGATCCTAGTACAGTAACAAATAGCAAACTCCAAGTAACTAGCATACATAACTAAATAGTATGACAAAGTATTTACGCTGAGGTTAATATTTCTTGCCTGTGTTGTCATTTAAATCTACAAAATACTACTGTAGATGCATATGTAAACTCCCTTTTGTCAAATAATTTTACTTTCGTCTATTTCATCAACAACAACACGTCAGGGGCTAACTAGGTTAGTTTAGTTGCTCACAGATAATGTTAGCTCACTCGATCCTTCTAGCTACCGTCACATTCTCCACCACATAAGTTGAAGCTATATTTATTTGACAAGGCATCTAACGTTAGTCAATTTGTTAAAATGTTTTAATTTTTGAGAACTGCCGTATGATTAGTTAGCACGCTTGTATTTCAGAGTACACCACAGCCCTTGCGTACTCATGATGTAGGCTGCCAAACTGATGATCCTATCGTCTTGTGTAAGGGAACACAGCTGTCTTTGAACACAATGAGGTCCCACCTTCGAAGCAAAGGTAATGTTACTTATCATTAAGTGCATATGTGCTGTATTATAAGGACAGATTAATTGTGTACTAAATCATGCCAGCTTGTTTAGCTCGGTAAGTCAGCTGCTATTGCAGTTCTATTCATAATCATCAAGATCCGTCTGCACTAATGTACAGAAAAGATGACTTGTGCCCCGCTATTGAAATCTTGTATGGGTTACCATTATTCCCCTTACAAATTATATATATTTTTTACTGGTAGGCATACAGGTGACAGTGTCATCTCAAAGTGTGGGGATAGGCAACACAACTACTGAAATGTCATGGGCCACAATAGATCCATTTACATCGACACCATTGAAGGCTTCAAGGCCTGCCAAAAGACCCCGTGTTGAATTGGAGGAGGATACGGAAATGGGGAATATTTCCTCATCAGCGACTGATCCACAAGATTCTACATATGATCCTGCACGGTCTGTTACAGCTGAGACAGAATCATCACAGGTTTTGTAAGTTATATTTCTCTAACAAATCAGCAATTAATACACAAACTGTGATTTTGTATTCAGGTTTTCACTAGCAAGCACAATGTATTTTTTTCTTTCAGTGCCACATCAATGCCATTCCACAAGGATGCAAAGTACATTGTTTTTGAAAAATGTCTCCTTAGCCTGTTCGAGAGTTGTCCTGTTTGCACCAGGGCTTGTAATGTCTGCCCACGCAGAAGAGGGACCTTTATAGCCATTGACCAACTGTGCCCTCACTGTGAGTTCTTCAGACAGTGGAGGAGTCAGCCTGTCATTGGCAGCACCCCTGTGGGCAACCTTCAGTTGTCTGCTGCCATCTATTTCAGCGGAGCTTCCTTTCGGAAGATGCAAACGGTATTGTATCATTTGTACCCCCCAAAATAAGCCAAAACGACACAGAACAACTCATTATTTTACAATTGTTTTTTTTAAAAGGTGTTTAGGGCGATGTACCTGAAAACGCATACATATGATGCTTTTAGAAGACATGCCAGGACATACCTTGAACCTGCTATCATATACAAGTGGAATGAGGAGCAAAATCTGCAACTGCACGACCTGAGCCAGAACAAGAATGTCATTCTTGGTGGTGACATGCGAGCAGACTCACCAGGTGCACATTTTTAATTCAGTTTCTCTTTCTATGTAAACAACTATGCATTGCACAAGTACTTGTAAATAGTAAGATTATGTGTTTCTGTCTTATAAATACCTCTGCATTATTGAACAATGATTAGTGTTTTTTTTTTTTTTTTTTGTAATTGCAGGACATTCTGCAAAATATGGGAGCTACACTATGATGAACTTGCAGACCAACAACATAATAGACATACAGCTGGTGCAGGTACTTCAACTGCAGACTGTGGATAACATACTCTTGTTATGTATAACTACGTAAAACTTGCAATTATACTGTTTTTAAATGTCATGTAAGTAGGTGTGTGCCGGTTTCAGAATTGGTGATGACGGTTATGACGTGAGTCAAATGTGACGGTTCGTAACATAACCGTCGGGGGGGGGGGGGTCTTCATCAGACAACTTTCAAACTAAGTTGTCTGTTATAGGACAACTTAGTTTGAATAAACGAGCAGACACTAATTAGCTATTTGATCGCCTAAATAAAAAAAATAAAAAATTATATTTGTGTAGTGTTCAATGTTGTTATCGATAGAGATACGCGGATGGGGTATTATTTCGTCCGCAACCGCATCACAAAACTCATCATCCGCACCAACGTTTTTTGACCAAATTTCAAAGCCGCACCCGCCCGCCATCCGCTGATTGTTTTGCAGTCTATGGACGATGCAATGCTCTGCTGATGCAAGAAAGCCCTTGTCTGTTCTAGAAAGGATGCAGCAAAGATATTTAATGCTAATGTATGAGGCATAGGCCTACGCTGAGTTTCATTCATTTACGACGAGATGTGCTCTAGTTCACAATGCAATGCAAGTGAACGCGGCGCATCGGAGCCTCCATGTCACGGTTATTATATTGTCATTTGCTTTTTATTTATTAAATACATGCAATTGGTTGATGAAACATTTATTAAAATTAAGATACAATTTGTACAAAACGAAATTCGCTTTAAAGATAGGCTTTTAACAATGCAATGCAAGTGAACGCGGCACGCTGGTGCCTCAATGTCACGGTTATTATATTGTCTACTATATTTTCTTTTTATTTATTAAATAAATGCAATTGGTTGATGAAACATTTATTAAAATTAAGATACAATTTGTACAAAACGAAATTCGCTTTAAAGAAAGCTTTTCTAATGAAAAACTTAATGAAGTGGTAAAAATTATGTCTGACGATTTACAAAACAAAACTTGCGTTGGTACTTGGCAAAGAATCAAATACAGTTGGAAACGACGTAGACCATTAATGACACAGACTGTTAACAATTGTTTTTAATTAGTGTTTAAACATTCTCTATGATAAAAAAATATTTGTAAAAAATATTTTAATAACACGGTTTTGGCGGTTATAGAGATCTAATGACGGTGTTCGACTATAACCGTCGGTCTCACGGTTATATACTAACCGTCACACCCCTACATGTAAGCAGTTGACACCTTTGTCTTTTGTATAAGTTTGTAACAAATGTGTGCAAATTTCAGAGATAAAATACAGCATACATAACATACATAGCAATTTTTACGTAGAGAAGAAGAGACTTATTTTTATATTTTTAGTGCACACTTCTTACTAAATATGTAATTTATGGAGATATTACATATACATTTTATACTTGTTTCTACTAAGAGCAACGAGGTAGGGGGAAGCTACCACATGGAGAAGGAGGGCCTTAGGAGAAGCTTGGACCTCCTGGAGGATAGTGGTATAAATTTGGACTGCATTGTTACAGACCGTCACCCACAGATACAAAAGTTTTTAAAGGATCGTAAAATTAACCACTATTATGACGTCTGGCACATGGCGAAAGGTAATGCTTGCGTATTTGAAAGAAAGTAAATTTCAAATATTCATGGTATTAGTAGCTATCCATATTTCGGAAAAATCTTATTGCATCAAATAAAATAAAAATCTGATATGTTTTGCCTGTAAATTTTATTTCATCAGGATTGTCAAAGAAGGTTGAGAAAATTTCCAGAGAGAAGGACTGTAGTTTGGTGAAGAAGTGGCATAAGAGCATCATCAACCACCTGTACTGGTCTGCCAGCAGCTCTGATTCAGGACCTGAGAAGGTAGCCAAATGGACCTCTATCATGAACCACATTCAAGACATTCACACACATTCTGACCCGGCGTTCCCTCGGTGTCAACATGAACAAAGGGTGTCTAAGGACCATAGCAAGTGGTTTCATCCAGGTGTGTAACCTCAATGTGTTATTTGCCAAGTAAACAGTAAAAAGCATGTTATGTTAATCCTACAATATTCATGTGTTTTATAAATAACATCACACTGATTTCCCCCAAGGTTCAACAGCACTGAATAAGCTTCATAGGGTCCTGATAAACAAGAGAGTCCTTTCAGATGTAGAGAAGCTGAGCCCACATTACCAGACATCAACTGTGGAGTCATTTCACAAAGTCATCTCGCACTTTGCACCTAAAAATGTTGTCTTTCCCTTCATTAGAATGCTATGCAGGTATGTCTTCTCCCTCACAACTTGAACATAGGTCAGAACACAACACATAAACAGTTATGTTTGAAAGGGGGCATACTATTGTTTTCTGTCTAGGCAAACTGGTTTTCACAACCAAAATGCAGTGTAGTGCCTTTCAGTTAGAGTTTACAGAATGGTATAGATTTACTGTATTAGTATAAGTATATAAGTGCTATTTTTAATATTGTCATAATTTTAATGATAAATTAAAAAAGTTGATTTATTCACTATGACAATATGAACAATTTTTGTGTTTTTTTGTCTTATCCTTTAGGTTGTACCTTGCAGCAATGCACTTCAATGAGAATGCTGTCCGGCCACAATTGACATCATCTAAAGGGAAACCTGTGTACAAGCTTCTCTTTCCAAAGGCCAAAAAGGGAGGACATGCCGTCAAACCAGTAAAAACAGAGACAACATTTTGTACGTTTTTCATAAAAAATATTTATTTTAAACAATACTTACAAATGTGCAAATAAAATGAGTATTCAAATAAATAAAAAATAACTTATTATACTTTACAGGCTATGTCATCACCTTGATGAATACTGTTTTTGAAGAGGTTGTCCGTGATCCCCTTCCATATCTGGATGGAATACAGCAGATTCCTGTGCCTCCGGACCTGTCTTCTTAGCATGACAGACCTGCCATGGAAGAAGCCGTTGCTCAGCATGTGTCACGTTTCAGTCAAGGGGGGGTCTGAATCCAACATATTGCCCAGCAGCATCAGGAAACTCCCTTCTTATGCACAGCACCACACATGAAGGGATGACAACACGTACACTTCGACCAAGGAAACCCCAGCACCAGCTGACAAACCACCTGTAGGACAAGTGTCTGCACTGCCTGAAGAGAGAGAAGGAGAGAGAAATTTTTTGTGTGTGTTTTAGTATTTATTTTGTTCACAGGTCATTATGGGTCATGTATGTATGCTGCTGAGACACAATAAAAGTGTCACATCAATAAGTATCTGTCATTATTGCATGTTTCTTCTTTTATAACATACATTATACGGTATGGCTGTGCAATGCATTAAACTCATGATATAATATGGATGTAACTGAGCCCAATTATATTTACACTAAATGTAACAAGTGTGTGAAACTGCCCTTAACTTTCCGTCCCTCTGACTCTAATATGCCCATGGTCAGCTCTATATACATTCATTGCATTTTGCAAAGAATATATATTGAGGCACACAGGTTCAAGGCCAGGATGTTCTGTCATGCATGATATTGTATTAGGCACTTGTCTCATTCTTCTTGTGACCTGCAAAAGAAAAAAAATCATAATGGCACTGTTATTTACAGAAATCTTTCATAATTTGGAAGTAAGAAAGCACACCCATAGGTTGAATACATTTCTATCCAGTGTACTTTTGAAATACCTGTGGTATTTCCCTGCAACATATATTTTCTCTCTCAAGGGCCATGTGTGCACAATTTCCACAAGTACACCTGTAAAAAAAGATAGAACTTGATGTAAGTTTTTGTTATTATTTGGCAAAATCCTAATCACAATAAAGCAGCGGAGTAGTAAACATGATATTGACTATATTGAGTGGCTTCTATACTGTACTTTTGTTGGCTAAATAAATCGACTTTAATAGGCTAACTTACTGTAAATACTTTCCAAACAACACATTCACGCGCTACACAGTTCGCTGTTTTCTTACGAGAGTACTCTCGTGTTGCGTAAGTTTAGCTTACGCTACGGGAAAACTCCTTTTCTCGACAATACTGAAGCAAAAATTATCCTTAATTTTTAGAATGTAAAACGCATTTGCTGCAGCAGGCAGACACAGGCGAGACAGCTCGCGTGCCTATTGGCTGCTCTGCGGCAACTGCTGCAACCTATCAGTGTGTCTTGGCATGACTCCAGCGCCAATGGGAAACCTTCCCGCGCTGTCGTCATAGCCCGCCAAAATGGGGTGTGGCTAACCTATAAAACCCCCTCGCACAGGTTGCACAAGTGATTTCGTCTCCTTTCAGCGAAGGATCTTCCGAGAGAAGCAAACGCCGTCGAACAGCATTTCAGCGGGACGAGCTAGAGTCAAGGACCCGGCTGGATTTTCGCCACCTTCGCTCGCCGTACCTGCTGCACTATCCGGCGCTCATATCCTTTTCAAATTCTCACTGTGTGTGTTTGCCACTGCGACACGCACGCTTTTTCTCTCACAAAAGAGCAAAAAGGCATTTCTCAATGCCCATCACGTCCTGTGGCTCGTGCCGAGCCCTTCTCAGCGACGGGGACCGCCACGAGCTGTGCGCTTCCTGCCTGGGAAAGGACCATGCGGACCACGCGCTCGCCGAGGGCGGCTGCCGTGAGTGCGAATCTTTGCCTCTCTCGACCCTGCGGGCTCGACAGGCTTTGTTCGCCATCAAGCCCGCTGTTTCTACGCCTTCTGCTGGGCTGCGCCGTAAAAAGCGCCGCTCACAAAGGCCACCAGAAGCCTCTGTGAAAGAGCACTCGCCGGCGGCGTCCCCGCGTGCCTCTTTCTCTGAGTCCCCCGTCTCATTCCTAGACGGCCAACTCCCCGCTGCTGCGGCGCCCGACGAGATGGAGTGGGATGTCGCGGAGAATGACAGCTGTTCGATTCTGGCGTCCGGGAGTGAGGACTGGTCGGGTTCCATCCCTGACCCCGCCCCGTCGACGCAGGAATCCAGCGTGAGGGCTTCCGTCGATTCTGAGCTTCTCCGCCTCCTCACCAAGGCCGTAGAGGACCTCGGCCTCGATTGGTCAACGCCCAAGGAGCCCGCGCCTAACAGGTTGGATGGCTGTTTTCTGCCTGGACGCCGCTCTGCACCTGTTTCGAGGCCCGCTCCCTTTCTCCCCGAGCTGCACGATGAGCTCTCCAAGTCATGGTGAGCCCCGTACTCGGCCAGGCTAAGATCCTCTGTCTCTTCGACGCTCTCCGCGGTTGACGGCGCGAAAGACAGGGGATATGTTTCTGTTCCTCCCGTTGCTCCCTCTGCGGGATGGCGGTCCAAGCTGAGTCTGCCTACTAAAGCCTGCCGGACGACTTCGACGCTGATCGGTCGCGCCTACGCCGCCGCCGGTCAAGCTGCCTCCGCTCTGCATACCATGACCGTTTTGCAGATTTATCAGGCCAACCTTCTCCAGTCGCTGGACGAGGCTGGCCCATCTGCGGAGAGCGTGACGGATCTGAGAAGCGCAACGGATTTAGCTCTGACTAACAGTCCACCAATCAGAAGTCTCCATCTGTCAAGTGAGGTGCTAAGGTTACAATTGTTAGTACACACAAGAGACAGCAGATGTCATCATCTGCTGTCTCTTGTGTGTACTAACAATTGTAACCTGAGCACCTCACTTGACAGATGGAGAGTGAGACTTCTGATTGGTGGACTGTTAGTTCATAAGAAACTTTGTTTGTTTGAGATCTGTTTAACTCCCAGAAGAAGGCATGTAGCCGAAACGCGTTGGAGTTTTTTAGAAGGTTAATTTGACCAAGCCATAATAATAAAGTAGGGGTGGGCGATATCTCGATATTTACGATATATCGAGATATTTTTTAAACTCGATATGGATTTTGACATATCGTATATATCGATATATTGTTTATATTTAATTCTGATTTCGCCACTTTGCTTGTTTGCCTTCTATGTGCTGTGCTCGCCGTTGCCGTCCTCCGCCTGCTTGCTTTTGTTCCCCCTCCCCTCGCGTGTTGTCTCATTCAACCAAGTCACATCAATCTTTCCCCGCCCAGCGAGTGCTTGAAGTGCGTCAGAAACAGCGCGCGCGCGATCAGTTGTTGTTGCTAATTTTTTGTGTAGCGTCGCCTCTCGCCGCATTGCTTTTGTTTGAGGGCGCTTAACACACTCACACTTAACATGGTCCCCTGTAGAAACGGGCCTGGCAGCTCGCGCCAGGTCTAGACACGGTGAAAGTTTCCTGATTGTGACGGATGGCCGAATTTACATGACACATTATAAATTAGCATTAGCCTACCTATTCTGCTATAGATACAGTGCCAAAAAGAAGAGAAGAGGATAAAGACAGAGGTAAAGTGATGTAATGAATGAGCAGTTTATCTAATTGCATAGTAGTAAGATACTGTAATTTAATGGCAGTTATTTTTACCTTAAACTTTATGCTAGCAGTTGTTCTGAGTTCTCCAGAGGCCTAAGACAGTGTGATTTTGTAACAATCATGTCAGTTTTTAGACGCATTTTTATAACTTTTTTTTTAAATTAATGTTTTACTCTACAGTTGTGCAGTTTTTGGGGGATATATGGCATTTTTTAAATTTATTTGCCAAAATTAGTAATGATATTTATATACAGGTTTATTAAAAATAGTGCAATATGTATTATTTCTTCCTTTATTTTACAGTTAAATTATTATTTTTGTATACAGGGATTTTTTTTTTTTTTTAAATGTCGCAGAAACATTTTTTTCATACATGAACTGCCTACCTATTTGCACTTCAATAAAAAAAAGACTTTGTAGTATTTGGCATATTTGTTTTTGCAGTAGTTTTTGGGGGGTTATTTTTCCTGTAAAGATATCGAGATATATATCGTATATCGAGATATATTTTTTGCTCCATATCGCCCAGCCCTATAATAAAGGCTTTTTAACTTTTTCAATTGAGAGTGCCTCTGAGTTCTTTTTTGATTTTTGAAATATTTTATGGTTTTGAAACTGCTTAATATGGCAGAATATATGATCATGTAATATAAATATATATGTTAGTAAATAGACTTGATTGAACTTCCATAAACCTGTAGAGTAATGGTCTGAATTCAAACATTCCCACACGCGAAGTGGAGCATCCATGTGACTAGAAAGAAAGTGAGGCTTCGATTTTTCGTTGATCACATGTTTTTCTGAAACGCTGGTTACGTATCAATGATTCTTTAAATTTCGGATTAACCGCCATTAGTGGATAATCTCAGCACCAACCAGATAGGTCGAAAAAAACATATAATACCAACAACGTACAGTAGTGAGGTGAGCACTGCAGCTCAGCGCCCCACCTCGAACGGCTCTTACATTACGAGTGACCGGGAGCCCAGATAGTAAACTGACTCCAGAACAGATCCGCCCCGGAAGTATCACAAACTCCGGACAGATCCGCAAAAGGAGTCTGGAACGGAGTCCGCTTGCACAGCAGAACGGATCTGGAACAGCGTTTCCGCTGATGAATCAGATCATCCTGATCCGATTCGGACCCGTTCATGAAGCATCTCATCTGGCTCGGATCCGATTCGGACCCGTTTATGAAGCAGTTCATCTGGCCCGGATCAATCTGGACCTGTTTATGAAGCAGTTAATCTGGCCCGGATCCAATTCGGACCCGTTTATGAAGTAGTTTACCCGGCCAGGATCCGAATCGGATCCGTTTATGAAGCAGTTCATCTGGCCCGGATCCGATTCGGACCCGTTCACGAAGCAGTTCATCTGGCCCGGATCCGATTCGGACCCGTTTATGAAGCAGTTCATCTGGCCCGGATCAATCTGGACCTGTTCATGAAGCAGTTAATCTGGCCCGGATCCAATTCGGACCCGTTTATGAAGTAGTTTACCCGGCCAGGATCCGAATCGGATCCGTTTATGAAGCAGTTCATCTGGCCCAGATCCGATTCGGACCCGTTTATGAAGCAGATCATCTGGCCCAGATCCGATTCGGACCCGTTTATGAAACAGTTAATCTGGCCCGGATCAATCTGGACCCATTAAGGTTGATACCTTATTCAAAATGCATCAAATGGCCAAAACTAGCTTCAGAAATATCTAAAATATAGCTGACAAACATTATAGACTAGATTGCTATATAACGCTTGAATATTCCATATGTCTTCCTTTATTAATATTAATTTAAAACATAAAATCATTCAAAACTTGAAAAAAAAAAACTTATCCTTTTAAGCCAGTAACAATAAAACACTTTTAAAAAGTAGGTAATTACAGACTGCAAATACAATGAAAATGTTTTACAGGAAAATAAAAATTCAACCATAAATTAAAAACACTATTTTATTTAATGAAAAACTTTAGCTCAGTGTCATTTTCCATTCTACAGAGTGTGACAACCTGCGTTTGGACATCAACAAACTGAAATCTGAGAATGAGGAACAAAAGGCAACACTCTTCCTTTAAAAACACACTTTTCCGTTAGCTCCATCAAGAGCAAAGCAGAGCTCTGTCTTTCACAGGTCTGACCAGTGTCGTTTATGAGTGGTTGATTCAATTAAGAGATGATTTATACAAAACGAAATTAATTTTAAAGAAAGGCTTTCTACAAAACAAAACTTAATAAAGTGGTCAAAATCATGTCTGACCCATCTTATGATCCTATCTTCCTCATGCTGTTCACTTTTCATATAACCAACATAGATGAAATAAAAAAATAACTTTATATTATGAATCAGAAATATGATTTTAAATCATAAAATCTAGGCTATATCAGTGAACTGCACACTGGTTTAAAATTGTTGTAATTAAGACATGTTGGAAAAGGTGTTTATCTTTCATTTCCAATGTGAATATCATAATGTATTGTCTTGAAAATGATTGTGTGCTGAATGAAAACTCCTCTTAGGAATTTCACCATTCAATGTGAATTTATCTGAGAATATTCTTCAATAAGGAAATCTATTCAGTGATTGGTCCATGCCAATGTCGTCATTTCGTTTGTGGCACAGCAAAGTGTCGTGAATCATCTCTAAGACTGACAATTAAAATTTTGTCCGACACTCTCAGTAAAAAAGGTACAAAAGCTGTCACTGGGACAGTACCCTTCAATAGGGCTCTAATATGTACACTTTTGGTACCAATATGAACCTTTGAGGGACTAATATGCACTCTTTAGGTACAAAGGTGTACCTTTTGAACAGCGTGACAGCCTTTGTACCTTTTTTTGTGAGAGTGTACACCAATCATAAATCGAGTTGCTGCCATTCAAGTTCTTCACATGAAATTATTCTCAGAAAAAGGTTGTGTGGTTGAATGTCAGGACCAAAGTGTTTTAGCTAAACTAAAATCTTTTTACAAGAGCACATGATGCTGTTACATTTAAATGTTTCTCAGGACCACATGATGGTATGTTACATCGAAAAAGTTCTCATGAACACATGATTGTATGTTATACTAGAATGATCATGCTTAAACTAATGGTTGTATATTTGTTAGTACTACAGTGCAGGCTACATGACATGATTCTTCATGAGCATAAGATTGTAACTTGTATACACAACACTTGTTAACACAAGGCATGGTACTGTGATGATTACGATACATGAGAAAATGAAACACTGTTTATGAAATAAGTCAAACCCATCAAACCCCTTTGTCAACAGTGAATGTGTGAGCTAAATCTCATTTCCGAAACATTGATCCTCATTACCGAAATGGCATATTCATTACCGCAACATGTATCTTTTTTACAAATTAAGTAATATTAGATAATCATATTTTGTTTTAAAATGTATATACATATTATACAACAGTACTTATTTAAGGTCTGCTACATAACAAATGTGTATGTTATCTTTTAGTGAAACAATTAAATAAAAGAAATTGTAAATCATCACGTATGTTTCGGTAATGAGAGAAAATAAGGAAATTACAAAAAATAATAAATATGAAAAAGTAATTTCTCCAGTGTTTTACATAGCTTTGAGCATGAGTAATAAGAGTCTACTTTAACATTAGCCAAAAATACACATTTTTAACCATATATTTAATGTAATGTCATGTTGCGGTAATGATAATTTTTTATGGACTTCATCTAAAAAATGTAAATAATTACATAGGAAATATTTTTTTAAATCTTCTAAAAATAATGGTTATAGTAAGTTCAGGCCTTAATCTTATATGTGCAAAAAGAAATTGGTTTCAAGGGCATTTTAAAAATTCTGATGCTGGACACCTTCTAAACCTGGATTTCGTGAGAATCACCCATACGGGCCCTGATGATGATAAACGCAATAAATCTCATTTATATTCACAGTACATTCAACAAATATCTGCTCGTTTACATGCAAATATATAATTCCTCCAAACACCAGAGATCTGCTCCTGATATGATGAGCTTTATTTGTGTCTGTCTAGTTCTTGTTCACAGAGGCGTAAAGTCCGGCCTGCGGTTGAGCTTCTCTTCCTCTGATGGCAGCATAAGTCACTGTATCATCATGATCCTGAAAGAACAGCACAGATTCTGTCCATCAATGTTTGAACCACAGCCATTATCATTATTATTAGTGCATGAGCTTCATTTATCTGAGAGTCAAACTCATATACAGTGAGGAAAATAAGTATTTGAACACCCTGCTATTTTGCAAGTTCTCCCACTTGGAAATCATGGAGGGGTTTGAAATTGTCATCGTAGGTGCATGTCCACAGTGAGAGACATAATCTAAAAAAAAAATCCAGAAATCACAATATATGATTTTTTAACTATTTATTTGTATGATACAGCTGCAAATAAGTGTTTGAACACCTGTCTATCAGCTAGAATTCTGACCCTCAAAGACCTGTTAGTCTGCCTTTAAAATGTCCACCTCCACTCCATTTATTATCCTAAATTAGATGCACCTGTTTGAGGTCGTTAGCTGCATAAAGACACCTGTCCACCCCATACAATCAGTAAGAATCCAACTACTAACATGGCCAAGACCAAAGAGCTGTCAAAAGACACTAGAGACAAAATTGTACACCTCCACAAGGCTGGAAAGGGCTACGGGGAAATTGCCAAGCAGCTTGGTGAAAAAAGGTCCACTGTTGGAGCAATCATTAGAAAATGGAAGAAGCTAAACATGACTGTCAATCTCCCTCGGACTGGGGCTCCATGCAAGATCTCACCTCGTGGGGTCTCAATGATCCTAAGAAAGGTGAGAAATCAGCCCAGAACTACACAGGAGGAGCTGGTCAATGACCTGAAAAGAGCTGGGACCACCGTTTCCAAGGTTACTGTTGGTAATACACTAAAGGTGATGATACACAGGGCAACTTTTTGAGCAATATTGCTGGGCAATGTTGCCGTCAACGGGCAACCAGGTGAGACACAGGGCCCACGACCGATCTAAATTATCCAGATATAAATGTATTGCCCATTTTCAATGGGAAAGTGCCCAAGAAACAATCGACCGGCAAGATTGCCCAGCAACTTTGCTCAAAAAGTTGCCCTGTGTATCATCACCTTAAGACGTCATGGTTTGAAATCATGCATGGCACGGAAGGTTCCCCTGCTTAAACCAGCACATGTCAAGACCCGTCTTAAGTTTGCCAATGACCATTTGGATGATCCAGAGGAGTCATGGGAGAAAGTCATGACTGATCTAGAGAAGATCTGTGTGGAGGAGTGGGCCAAAATCCCTCCTGCAGTGTGTGCAAACCTGGTGAAAAACTACAGGAAACGTTTGACCTCTGTAATTGCAAACAAAGGCTACTGTACCAAATATTAACATTGATTTTCTCAGGTGTTCAAATACTTATTTGCAGCTGTATCATACAAATAAATAGTTAAAAAATCATACATTGTGATTTCTGGATTTTTTTTTTTTAGATTATGTCTCTCACTGTGGACATGCACCTACGATGACAATTTCAGACCCCTCCATGATTTCTAAGTGGGAGAACTTGCAAAATAGCAGGGTGTTCAAATACTTATTTTCCTCACTGTAGATGAGAGAAGCTGCAGTGATTGTCTCTGAATAGGACTGGTCAGTGGACCGTGATGGAGATACTCACACTGACCGATTTTACTGGCTTTTTCTTGTAAAAAGTGACCTCATTGTAAGTCACATAATCATCTGTCTGCTCCTAAACATCAATGCAAACGTGCAGAGAATCAAGTTTAGCACACAGAACAGACATATATCTTAGAATAACACAAAAGCTTTGGTCCCACTTTATATTAAGTGGCTTTAAGTACTATGTACTTACATGTACTTACATTGAAATTAATCATTTTATACAATGTACTTATTGTGTAACTACATGTTTTTACATTGTACTTACATTTTAAAAATTCCTGCATGTAATTACAGCTGTAATTAATTTATGTAATTACAGCTGTAATTAATTTATGTAATTACATTTGTAATTACACAGTTGACCCTTCCCTTACACCTTAAACCTACCCAATCCACCACACCTGTCCCTAACCTTACCCGTATCACACCTCAATAGCAGCAAAAGTGTTTTACAATACAACATGAACACAATAAGTACATTGTACTTATTTTTTTTTTATGTAAGTACATAGTACTTAACGCCACTTAATATAAAGTGGGACCAAAGCTTTTAGTAAATCACAGTGAATGTAATGTTTGATGATTTAGAGGACTCACATTGGCTCTTGCAGCGGGAGGAATGGACATGTTGATCGTCTCATTCGTCCCTTTATGTTCATTCTCATCTTTGACCTTCAGACAAAAACGGTTAAAACTGCATGAATGACACTTTATTGAGCTTTAAAGACAGTAATCAAATCTAAATCACTACTGAACTCACCTCCGAGTCGACAGTCCCTCTTTTATCATCTGTGGGTTTTATCATAAAACACGCGCACAACACAGAAAGTGAACAATAAGATGTTTTTGAAGCATTGCATTGAATGGTAAAAATGATTGTTGTTTGAGTTGATGACTCTTTGAGATTGACATTAGCAGGAATAAACTTCTGTTTGAGAATCATTTACTTTTCTATGATACATACAATCTGAACATGACGTGTTTGTTTGCTCATCTGAACTGTTTTTAACTGTTGTAAAGGAGTAAATGTGAAAACTCACCGGCTGTTTTTCTGCAGATCAGCCAGAGAAGAGCGAGAAGGAGAACAGCGACGGAGATCCCTATGACTGAAGAAGAGATCGAGCACAGAGTCAGAGAGGCTGTCAATCATAATCAGCCCTTCTGAGTTATGCCCTGTCACTCATTTATTGTATATTGCTGTTGAAATTCAGCACAGTACGCTTTCAGATGTTAGAAATCATCTTCATACTTTAACATGGGATGGAATGTATATTTATGCACCTAAAAAAAAAAGATTGTTTTGGATTTATTAAAACATAAAATAGTTTATGTTAATGATGTAAATAGTAAATGATGTTTATGTTAAATAAACAACTCTTCGAGCCCTAATGCCATATAACATCATTTATGTAGAATTATGGGTTATAAAGCATTATAAGAATTATTTATAAAGCCTTAATAGACATTAATAAGCAGTTTATAAATACAGTTATGAATGGTGTATTCTTGATTTAAAAGCATAATGTGTTTAATAATTGTATTTTCATGATCAATTTATCATTTCTTAATGAATTATTGCATTATTTACAAACCAGTTATTTAGGAGTTGTCAGTGGTTCATAAGATCACTTAGAAAGTGTAAGTAAATGTAATTCAGGTAAAACGTTTATAAAGGAGATTTAAAGACTCACTGATCTTCTAAACAGAAAAAGGAAACAAACACACACACACAGTGATACAGAACATACAAATATTAAACTGAGTCTCTAAATCTCCTTTATAAATGCTTTACAAGGCATAACTAGTCCTCACAAAAATAGTTCACTGACCACTACTAAATGCTTTATAACTACCTGAATTAACCCTGAATTACAGTAGAAATACATGTTAATAAAGCATTTATTATCACACTAATAACTATTACTATATGTCTGAATAATAATATGTATTTAAACAGTTTATTAATCATTTACTTACACTTTCTAAGTGATCTTATGAACCACTGACAACTCCTGAACAACTGGTGTGTAAATACTGCAATACTTCATTTAGAAATGATAAATTGATCATTAATAAAGTATGAAAATACAATTATTAAACACATTATAGATATGCTTTTAAATCAAGAATACAGCATTTATAACTGTATTTATAAACTGCTTATTAATGTCTATTAATGCTTTATAAATGATGAATGAACTGTTTACTAATGCTTAACTAATGATTAATAGTGTGCAGTTATTATAAAGTGTTCCCGTCTTTATAGTAGAGTCTGTGATGTGGACTGGATTCACTGCTGTCGCTGTAAGGGAGGAATGTTAGTTCAGATGATCAATACTGTACAATATGGCATTTATTAATCAGCTAACAGACAAGATAACTAGCGCTATACGTCTAGAGACTCCACTAAAACTGATGGTTGAGAAGAAAATGGTGTGTGAGCTGCTGATGTGATGATGTACCTTTAGATCTGTGTCTCTTTATAGTGGAGGGATCCTGAGAGTCTGTGGCTGGAGTCTTTGAACGAGGTTGAGCTGTAAAGCATGAATGTTAGTACAGATCCATCATACCTGTAACGGTCACCAGCTGGAGTGCCCTTGAGAGCCACCAGAGGGCACTCCACATAAGACTATTATCACTCACAAACTACATTTCCCAGAACTCACTGCCCGGACTCATCATCACTTATCACTGATCACATTCACCTGTACCTCATTCACTGATTGCATTCACCTGTGTCTCATCATCCTGTTAGTCTCAGTCTATTTATACCATGTTCATTCATTCACTCACCGCAAAGTCTTGTTTAAGTGTTACACTGCATTTCTGAGCATTCTCCTGGTTTTCTTGTCTCTTGGTTTTGGATATCTTGCCCTGTTTCCTGGATTACTCTCTTGCCTCTGGTCCCTGCCTGTTTTGTTTCTTTGTTTCTTTGTTTCTTTGTTTTGACTGCCTGCCTGTGTATGACCCTTGCCTGTACATTGGATTACGCCTCTGGATTGCCCCATACAATAAAGATGCGTTAAACCTTTGTGTCTCGGAGCAGATCGTAACAATACCATAGAAAGTGACAATCACATTTTAACTTTGATCATCATGTTACATAATGCTGTCAAGTTTCAATTCTTTCATTATTTACAGCAGCACTTTCTGGACCGGTCATTAGTTTGAAGCGATGCTTGATTTACTCTTCTGTCAGAGTCAAAGAAGCTTTTGTGAGTGTGTTTATAAGAGTTTTGTGAATTTGTGGAAAAGTGTCCTTTTAAACTGAACATATAAAAACACTGACCACGCAGAGAAACACGAGCATCAGTTCCTTGTTTTCCATTCACATATTGTCGGCAGGTGTAAACCCCATAATCTTCTTCTGTGACGCTCTTGATGTTCAGAGAGCAGTCAGACCCCAGACTCAGTCTCTCATCTTTCCCTGTATTCTTCTTCACTTTCCCTTCAGCAATCAGTTCATCTGTCTTTGAAGGACTGAAGCTGTTATAGATCCATGTGGCTGATTTGCAGTCAGAACGAGCATTATAACAGGGCAGAGAGACATTTTCACCAGAACTGATGAGCATATCAATGTCATTCACTACACTGGTACCTGAAACACATTACATTTGAGTGATCATTATGCTACATATTAATGAATGAAAACATAAAACACACCAGCATAAAAAGCAGACAGTTCAAATCATATTAGTCTTTATCAGAGGGCTGTTCAAATCACGGACACACTCTTAATATGAAGATGTTTGAGTGACACTATGTCCAGAGTCAGGAATAATACAGTAGGATCTGTGTGTATCAATACACAACTCTGAGATCACAACGTGAATGTGTGCAGGAATAAACTGAGCATGTTCAAATGAACTCTTTCCAGACCAATTCCACTAAATGTCTTTAGAGATAATACAGATTTCTTTACCTGTGAGAAGTGAAGAGAGAATGATCAGTCCCAGCAGACACAGATTACACTTATCAGCCATTTTCTGTTTCTGACACTCTTTCTTTTCTTTACACAGTATCAACTCTTTCTTTAAACGTCGTCATCGGGGCTGATCCTGTAGATGCTAACTTCCTCTTATCTGAACAACTGAGTGTTGAAATCGTGCTAAAGTTAGAGTTAACCACATTACTCACTCTGTATTTGGTCTGAATCCCATTTATAGGCTCTACTTTTGCACACAAGAAAATTACCGTTAGTTTCACAGATTTCTTTTAGCAGTTTCCTGCATCCGGTTAAATTCTGGAAATAAAATAATTGTATTATTAGTGATGAATTGGTTTGTTACTGAAAAGTTATCTACTATCCAGGACTCCTGAATTATAAATTCTTTCCTGTAGTTTAAACGGTAGAGCATTGGAGCTTGCAACGCTAAGATCATGGCTTCGAATCCCAGGGAAAACAAGAACTGATAAGAATGTGTACCTTGAAATGCAATGTAAGTCGCTTTGGATAAAAGCGTCTGCCAAATGCATAAATGTTAAACAGTTTTTCAAGTGTTTTAAAGTAATTATTAGTATCACAACACAACACCTTGAGATCAAGTACCCATTCAAGAGGTCAATGTCACTGGCAGGATTTCTGGGACTGCCAAATGGTGGCATCAAAAGATTGGGCGATGGACAGTACCTGATTCTCCCAAAGGAAAGGATGGATACTACCTCCAGGTGAATACATTTTTTTCAAGAAAGTAGATTAGCTCTATTATTAGACACACATTGTATTTTAAACTTTTTTCTACTTTTTACACAGGCTATTGTTATGAATACTCCGAGACACGAAGATTGATCCAAACGCAGTTTTATTAAATAAGGGTAATCCAAACTCGAAATCCAGTAAACAGGCAGTGGTCAAGGCAGGCAGCAATAAACAGAGTCCAATAAACAATCCAGATAGGGGCAGGCAGAACAGAGTCAGAAACATTAAACAGTCCAGGGTCAAAAACAGAAAACAAACACGCTCAGAAATGCAGACTAACAGTACAACAAGACTTCGCGATGAGTGAATGTGAAAACCAGGTATTTATGGTGTGAGTGAAACAAGGTGATGAGAAACAGGTGAAAGAGATGAGTGCTGATGAGTCCGGGCAGTGCGTTATGGGAAATGTAGTGTTTGAAGGAGTGATCACAGTCTAGTGTGGAGTGGCCTCTGTGTTTTAGATTTTTCAGTCAGGTTTTAAAGATTACCACAGTACAGAGTCTGCTTGCACACTCCTTGTTTGTGGGTGTTTGCCAAACAGCATTAAACCGATAGCGCTAGGCTTCTGATGGGGCCTCGCAAGTGGGATCATATCTCTCCTATTCTGTCCTCTCTGGGCTGGTTCCCAGTCCAGTACAGGATTGATTTTAAGCTCCTGGTATTTGTTTGCAAGTCCTTGAATGGGCTATTTCCCTGCTACAGTACCTGTCAGAGCTCTTACAGGTGCACAAGCCCCTTAGGACTTTAAGGTCGTCTGACCAGTCTGTTTTAATTGTTAAGAGGACTAGGTATTAGCGAAGGGGTGATCGGGCCTTTGCAGAGGCAGCACCGAAGAAATGGATAGTCTAGCGTCTCACATTAGAGTCGCTCCAACTCTAAACATTTTTAAAATATGTCTGAAGGTGCATCTTCTTTGTCTAGCATTTGAGACTGCAGTGTGTTGAGGCATTGGTCTTGTTTGTACTGTTTTTAGGTGTCTTGTCTGTGTTAAAATGTTGGTGTTTTACTTTTATTAGGAATAGTTTTATTATTGTACAGCACTTTGGTCAATGCTCTGTTGTTTTAATAGTGCTTTATAAATAAATAAACTGAGGAAAAACTGCATAAACAGAACAGACCGGAACGCATACAAGCTACAGCAAAAATGGAGGCCTACATAGATGAGAGAAGAGGTTAGAAAGTACCCTCATTTGTACAACTCTAGCGTGAAAGAATACAAAGACATTGACATGGGTTGTAACTCATGGTGAGAGATTGCTTAAAAATACTGCTCAAAACTGTACATGCGTCTGTGTATCAAATGTCAGTCAAATGAAGTATATTTTGCAAAGCTGTGTGTTCAACTGTGAAAAAAGAAGTACTGCTTAATTTTGTACTTAATGCACTTTAGTTATGGGAAATAGTGCGAAGGTCCAACTAAAGATATACTTAAGTATATTTGATTGTGCTAAAGTGGAACAATTGCAAGTTTACTTTAGGTACACTTTAAATTTTTTGCATTTAAAGACTGATATTATACAGAGATCATACTATAATTACTACTAATAATATTACAGTAAAGGGATAGTTCACCCAAAAATGTATGATGAAAAATATGATGTTTTTTTCTGCTGTTTTTTTCCATACTATGGAAGTCACTGGGGCATATCAACTGTTTTGTTACTCATATTCTTTAAAATATCTTCTTTTGTGTCATAAAAAATAAATAAATAAATTCTATACAGGTTTGAAACAACTTGAGGGTGAGTGAATGATGACAGAATTGACATTTTTGGGTGAACTAACCCTTTAAAACACATTTTAGGCTTATTTTTTAAGAAATGTGCATTGTGCAATAAAGAAGTACTCCAATAAAGTTTTATTATAATATTTATATAAGAAATTCTGAAGCGATATGTCAGTATTTATGTTAATGGATTTGCAGTATACTTAGTATGAAATAAATGTATTTTAAATACATTTTGGTAGAGGTTTTTTCACTAGGGACATCTGTGACGCTGTCACACATGACACATGTTTTAACCACTCTGTATATTATAATGATTTTATGTATATTAGAGTTTTAATAGGTTTACATGTTGTCTTAGTCATTTTAGTCCATTTTATTCCTCTTATCTGTTTTTATGTGTGTATGTCTTTAAATGATTATGGTCTGCCTGTCATGTGAGCAATCACATGACAGGAAACAGGAAATAGCCAGCATAAAGGAAGCAGCATGGCAAACAAACAGGGTCTCTGTCAAGAGGACCAAAGCTGGATCGAGGAGTTGCTTTTAAAGGAGTCATGACCTGCAATTTTCACTTTTCCACGAGAATCAATGTATGTTATGATTGCCTAACGATTATACACTGGCCGGGAAGCCGATATTTAAAAGTGAAGCGTTCGTTTACCCCTGGGTTCATAAACCAGCGCGCGTGCACGCGCACTCAAATACAAGATTTTGATTTGAGCCCCGACTTGACGTCAAGACGGGGCAGGATATACCATATATGGACACCACAGACCTGCCGCAGGAAGTGCGCCCTGGCGCCCCTCCTCCCCTCATATTCAGTCGAGAAAGATGCAGAAACGTAGTGCACACTGAGTTGCTCTGTTGTTGACTGCCAGAATCAACATGTAAATGTGTTTTCTCTCCCAAGAACGGACCAAGCTGTCAGGGACCAGTGGATTAAATTCATTTTTAATGACGCGGTTCCTACAACCCTTCCCACTGGCTTAACGTTATGTGTCTGTGCTAACTAAACATTTTACGCCGGAATCCTTCACAAATTTGAGGCAATATCAGGCGAAGTTGGCATCGAAGCTCGGGAAAAAGGGGCCATTTTCAACAATCAGACACTTGCCTGCAATTGAAACAGTAAGAATGTGTTTTTATTGCTCTACTCTGTGTAACAAACAGCAGCCAACTGCTAATGCGGCTATTGTATGCTAGCGGGAGTATTAGCTTCGAGGTAAACATGGGGAATGGCTGCTAACGTTACTTTGCAAACAACAAATGACTGAGATCATCATGAATTCGGCTATTGTATATTGATTGCCTAACGCTTATATATGAGGCGCCGTCTAGTTTGTGTGTGTGTGTGCTGTGCTCGCGTCTCATATGAGTATGTGCGCGAGTTTGTGTGTGTGTGCTCGCGTCTCATATGAGTATGTGCGTGGAGAGTTCATATACATGTATGTGTGACTACTTAGTATGTATGCAAGCGTGTTTCATATATGTGTGCGTGAATGAAGTTTGATTTAAGCCCTAAACGGCGCCTCATACTTATACTCATACAATCGGGTTCATTCATAACTTGCGCCATGATGTCATTTTGGCATGATATGCTAAAGCGTCACCTGCGGTGTCAACCCCCTCCTTCCTGCCACCAATCAACGCGCCCCTCATTTGCATTATTAAAATTACTGTCCACGACAGCCAAAATATCGCATCAGATCTCGCGAGACAATAATGCCTTCAGAAATAAGGGTCTGAGGAGCTCTGTGTTTATTTATTTTTTCCACTTTTCTTTTTTAGAAGGGCCTGAAAGACTATAATACAGCAGTAGGTATCCAAGGTAATACTAGGTCATGACTCCTTTAAGGACTTACCATTCCAGCAAACCACATCACTTTCATGGGATTATCACTACAGTTGGATTGTATATACACCGGTGGACACTTACACATTGGGACTTACAGCACACAAGGACTCTTAAGGACTGTTTTATGGTATGGAACCAATGGACTATGCTTTTAACAGCCTAAGGCTTCTTTGTTGTATTGTGTTGTTTTAAGTTCCTGGTAGAAACTGTAAATACACTTCATTTATTCACCTTATTTCTGTTGTCATCTCATCTTTTAAAACACTTCAAAAACTCACACAGTTTAATCTGACCCCATTTTTAGCTCATGTAACTCTACCGATTAGGCAGATTGTTACACATCAAGCTGTAAAATATTTTATCATGTACAAATTGCTGGAAAAAAGAATAGCTTTTTGTGGGAAAAAAAAGTGTTGCTTCACAATTTTCCTTTAAATATCCACTCAAATTCAAGTAGCTTTCAGTATATGTCTTTTTCATTGATGCTTAAATGTAATTTACATATGCTGTAATAGTAGCTGTCCCTGAAGAGCAACTTTTGGTGATGTAACACACCCTGAACATAACCATAACCATAACCATAACCATAACCACTAACCAGGCTGTGACAGCGGATGTGAAAGTGTGAGAAGTGCATATTGCTAACCTCACTGTCAACCCATATTTAGTCTGAACACAATATAGGCACTGCTGTAACTGTTAGATTCATTTTTATCTTTCAGAATGTCCCGCATCCGGTTAATTTCTAGAAAAAAATCATATAATTGTTAGTGATAAAATTGGGTTGTTACTGAAAAGGTTTCCACTATCCATTACTCACTTGAAATTCATTCTAAAACAGTTTTTAAAGTATTTTGAAATGATTAACATTAATTCCAGCTGGGTCAAACCAGAAAGTATTTGCACACACTACATGAGCGAGCCTGAAGAAGATATTACGGGAGTGTTTATACACGTGGATTATAGTGTGGTGTTTTACTCTCTCCAGCCCTGGGAACATAGATGAGATTCAGGCTCCTTTATTAACACTACAAACACTCTGACTGTTGATTTAACTTTCACCTCCCTGAACTTCTGGACCACTGCCTCAACTGTGGCACTTAAAAGCCTGGAAGACTTTTCTTTCTCCTTGAGCCCCAAAAGGTTCAACCACAGATGCCACTCGATGTCAACTATTGCAGCAAGAGAGAGACCGATAGCTCAGGACTTCAGGAGGTCTGTGGTCCGCTGGAGCTCCAGCACTGCTTCTAGAGACACTGCTTCACCTTTATAAGGTCCTTCACTTTGTCGGCTTGGTAGGTTTGCAACATCGTCATGGTGTGCAAAGCGCCACCAGCCTGGCCTACTGCCACACATGCCTGGCAAACGCTCCTCTTACCTAGCTGGAGCAGATCCCTCTTTTCCCACCGACCAGTTTACATCAAGTCTGGATGTAGCACAGGTCATCACATCCAACAACTCCTAGAGAGATGGAGGAGACAGGCTTACTTAACACATCCATCTCAACTCTTACAACGTGTAACATGTTCTCTGCCGGATCGGACAAGGCTGACAGGCGGGTTTCCGGTTTGGGCATGAGAGCAGCAGAGTTTTGAGAAAGGCAGAGATCCGTCTCAAACTCCTCCGCTAGCTCCACTTGCAAGACCAATTAACAAAGCAGTGGGACAGGACTGCTAGGTGCACAAGGCTCGAAATTGCGACCATTTAGGTCGCATATGCTCCTGAAATTTAATCCGTGCGACCTAAAAATATATTTGGGAGCATATGTGCGAGTGCAGATAATGGTTGTGGTGCGACCTGTTTTCATTTCTCTACAAAACGTTCGCAAATTACTGCACAGTGTGTACCTTATGTGCACTGATACGCGGTGGCCGGACCATCATTCTATCCAACGTTACATAACCAATCAAACTTCATTCTAACGTTCTTAACTTTAAAGCAGATTTTAGATTGGTTAATATTAGCTGTCAATCACTCCCACTCTCTTTCACTGCGCTCCGTTGTCACGTGACAGGGAGCTGACTACCGCTCAAAATTGAAGGCTGAATAAGAGAGAAGATGAAACGAACACTGACATATTTCTTTTGTAAAACATCTCCTAAAGTCACAAAAAATCCTGGAGTTGGTGATGTAGTTAATGTGGATCCACCAGCTGAAAAGAAATCGTACAGCTTTCGGAGCGAGTGGCTAAAAGATTTCGAGTGGCTCCGCTATGCTGATGGTTCAATGCATTGCGTTCACTGTAAAGCCTGTGGGACAGAGTTTGCAGGTAACACAGCGTTCGCAACTGAATCAACACATTTTAAGCACGAGAGTTTGTTTAAACACGGAGAGAGTGCCAAGCAGGGACAAGTGTTTGCCAAACAAATCAGGCTCATCAGGTTCGATTATTCAGGCTTTTAATCGCCAGGATGATGCCGGTCGTTCCGCTCTACTGGCAGAGCTAAACGTAAAATTTAACACTGCATACACCATCGCCAAAGAAGAGCTTGCCTTCACTAAATTTGAGCCCATGTTGCAGCTCATGAAAAAGAACGGAGTCGCGATTAATATGACCTATGCAAATGACAAATCATGTGCCAATTTCATCGGGGTGATAGCAGATTCTATCCGCGAGAACACTGCAGTTAAAGTATCGTCAGCTCAGTACATCTCTTTCATTATTGTGTATGTCCGCGTCCTGCTTGATGGACAGCCGACGAACATCCTTGTCGGACATGTTGAGGTAGAACACGCCAATGCTGATGATGGGATGGGTCAATATACCGATTCTGCTTCATAATCAGAGTTTTCCTTTGAGGGCTGCAGTCCTTAATTCAACTTCTTTGACGTATGTAGCAGTCTTAGGGCTGGACTTCATTTTTCTAAGTGGTCTTCAACTCAATATTGCTGATGGGAAATATTTTTTTAAATGTGCACCTGGAGTGGAATACTTTTTCCAACCTGGACAAGCAAGCATACCTACAACTAGAGTTCCATGTCCACAGAAAACCAAGCAGTTTGAATGTTCTCAACAAAATCTTTCTCTACTGGGCGCTGTTCCCCCACCGCAACTTCTATTGGCATCACGAGAGACTGATTCTACAGAGGATCAAGTATTAATTGACAAAGCAATTACGGAAGCAATCTTGCTTCACAATGAAGAACTTCAATTACGCCAGATCTTGGAATCCAACGGTGTGTACTCGTCAGCCAGGATGAACAGATGTTCTTCAACACCGCCTATACATGCGTCAACAGGTACCCATCAAACAATGACCGTATCGGCTCACCCCTGTAAAGCAAGCCATAGTTAAAGAACAGATCGAAGACATGTTGAGTGCTGGCATCATAGAACCCTCTCATTCTGCAGGGGCTTCCCCAGTTGTCTTAGTTCCTAAAAAGGATGGAACGCTCTGATTCTGTGTGGACTATAGAAAGGTCAATGCCCTCACCGAGAGTGATGCTTATCCACTGCCTAACATCACAGAGATTCTAGAGTCACTCTCTGGTGCCTCCATTTTTTCAACCTTGCACCTTAAAGGGATACTTCACCTCTAGACTGAGAAAAGCCAGAAAATGTATTTTTGGCTTATGTGGATGAAAGACAACAACTCCCAGAATGCACTTGCTTCGCTGCCCTAGGAGGCCAATCCCAAGCCTCGTATCTCTCACGGAGGAGCGGGAATTTTCTTAGCAATGTTAAAATGCACATCAACCGATCACTTGTTTAGCGTTCATGTAAACACTACATTCAGATTCACCAATCGGAATGAATTCAGTTAGATTGAAACAAAAGGTGTGCATGTAAACAATGAATGGCGACTGCAGAAAGCAAATCCCGAATCCCGGACATTTTGGACGATCTCAACGGCCGGACATGTCCGGGAAAAAGAGGATGGTAACCCCTAACGTTATTACTCAGCTTTTTCCTACTACTCAGCTTTCTCCACAGAACAAGAGCCTGCTAGCTTAGCTTCCAAAGAAAGATGTCTGACACTATGTGTACATTCTGTGAGTGAGATCCCTCTATGGGCGGGTTGAAAACATGCGGAACAACGCCATCTACTGGCTGTAGTCTTGAACCCCTGGACAAAAAATCCTCCGATGGCGCAAAATGATGATTTTTGAGTCATCGGAGGATATTTCCAGACAAAAAATACATAAATCTCTCCTCTCAGGGGGATATGAGGGTGGAAAGCACGGTAATTCGAAAATACTACAGGTTTTCTACTAATACAAAGTTTAATGCTAAATCCTGAAGTATCCCTTTAACAGTGATTATTGGCAAGTTCCCATGGAACCAGAGAGTAAGCTAAAGGCTGCTTTTATTACATCTGGTGGGTTATATCATTTTAATGTTATGCCTTTCGGCCTAAAAAATGCACCGGCAACGTTCCAACGACTTATGGAGATAGTTGTAAGAGGGTTGCTCGGAATCATGTGTTTTGTCTACATAGACGATATTATCATTTACTCACCATCTATGGATCAACATTTCTCTGACATCCAGACCATCATGCAGAAGCTGCAAACAGCTGGATTAACACTTGTTGTATTACATATTTATTAAATGTTTAATTTAGTTTTTCCACTGCAATAGTATATAAACTGATAAAGTTTATAGACTGATTTATCCAGCAAGAGTCTCCTTTCCTGCCAGACCTGTTTTCTCTATTGTGTTTTAAATAAGTCAGATCACTTGATTCTCACCTTTCGGAGCCCAGACGTTGAATCGTTAGGTTGATTGACTTTCACCTTTTGTCTTTAATGGCTCTGGGATGGCTTTTGGAATTGGAGTTCCTGGCCAGTATCAGCATGTGAATAGTTATGCTGATTCAATTGGACTCAGAGTAGGGTGTGTTCCCACTTCATTTGCATGCTTTATTCAGAGTTCCCGCCTCTATGTAATCCCTCCCCCTTGGAATGTATATAGCTACAATGTATAATGTTTTAGTTAGATTTTGGTGACTGCAGCTACCGACAGCTCGTGTTTTCAATAAACAATCCTGCTGAAGAAACAACCAAGTCTCCTGGTCTTCGATTCTGAGTTTACAACACACTGAACCTGAAACAATGTAAGTTCTGTCTTCCCAGTAAGATCCCAGTAAGGTGGAAGCCATCCATACCTACCCAGTTCCACGCAATCTTAAGGAAGTCCAGCGTTTTTTGGGATTAACTGGATGGTATCACCGATTCATCATAAACTTTTCAAGGATTGCTGAACGTCTCAATATCTTGAAAAAAAAAGGTCAAGCATTTCAATGGACATCACAATGTCAACAAGCTTTTGATTCCACTGACCCAGTGGAAGGAGCAGGGCAGTGAAGAAGTGAGACCACTGTTGCTGCAATAGTTAAACAGCTCCGTCTCCGGTTCAGCAGCCTACTTTGTATGTTATTAAGATCAGGATGTAAATTACATACTTTTGATGACCTGCACTAAAATAGATCACTATCTTTAAAAAAACTAAAGGCCATTTACTAACCTTATTCCACTCAGTTTGCACTTTAGTAATGAAAAACAAAAACAAAATAGAATTATTATAGAAACATCTTTTTATGTCTTCTTTAGGTCAGGAGGGACATGGAACAGACACTGCAGCAACCAAAGTGGTCCAATGTTTTCAGGTGTTCAACCATGATGTTTGGCCAGAGACAGTGGAGGAGTTGGTTGATTATGGAATTGAGGAGGTCCACTTCTTGTTGGACCATTTTAAAGTTGTACTGGAAAGGTAATTCATGGGTAATAATGAAAATATAGACTTTTGAGCGCTTTTTGTTAAAAGCTTTAATCATTTAAGAGCCAACCAGTGTAGTGGATTTTTTCCTAAAACCTGACTATCTAGCGCCTGCAAATCGACACTTAGTAAATAAAATCTGGCGTCTTCAAATCGACACCCATAGCATCTTCCAATCGACACTTAATAACCTTTATAAAACGGTTAGTTCCAATCCTTGATTCTGATTGGTCAATAGCTGTGCTTTATTCACGATAAAACACGACTATGACCGCTTCACCCAACGGTTCTATTTATCACTGCGCCCTTAGCAACACCCTTAGCAACCACACGTATCAACATAATAAACATAAACTGGAGCGACATTCTTGCTGCAACAGAAAACACTGCTGACAGTGCTGAGCCCCAACTAAAGAGAACCGCGTTAAATATCACCACAGTGGAGCCGATTGAAATGAGACAAATATTTAATGCGTGCACAATAAACGGAGATGAATAAGTAACGGCTGAAGGGGTTGCAGGCACTCCGCTTACTTATACTCTAGCTCTTTGCGTCTTCCGTCGACAACTGGCCGAGTCTCTTACTCTAACTTACTTGCTTCCCTAAACTGACCTGCTGCGCAGCAGTAATAACAGACAGACTTTCAGCAAATGTCCTTTAAATGCTTTAATCACGACCAGGAGATCTTCCCGAGCAGTTCTCAGGGAATCTCTCCCAAGAAGCAAGGCCGGAGGATCTCAGACAAATTCCGTTGAGAATCCCACCGTAAAACACGGATACAACAGTTTTTATAGAATCGAGAACACAGATAAGACTAACATGTCACCTTCAATATGATTGGTTCAATTGGTTCAAAAGCCCCAACCTTTTTCCTCTGTCACTCTGTTTTAACGATGACTTCATTTGTTAATCACAAGATTCTAACAGACTGTCTAGTTTCATGTTATTTATACACACATACGCACACACTCAAAGACACAAGTTTTCCATTGGTTTCGTACAATACATCCTGTTCAAATGTTAGATGTTAAATAAGGTTAGATGTTAGAAACATGGTTAGTTTAATATACAGTTTAAAATTTCTACTACACCAGTTACAGTTGGATTGTATCTAATTAAGGAATGGCTGTGACTTTGCCCTTGCTGAGGAGGAGTTTCAGGCCTTGAAAACTCTGGTGTTCATGTCCTTCAAAGACAAGAGCTACTACGGGTTATGGGAAGTCCTTCTGACCAAGGAACCCTATTGTTCAGATTTACAGGTAGGCTATGTAATATAATGTCTAAGTAGTTTGATGATCAATATATTTTAGATTGTTATAATTATTGCATTATTTTATGCTGTCGCTGAATGCTTCTACCCTGACAATGAAATTTAAATGATTTTTGTTTCAGAATATCCTTCATCTCGTAAGGATTATGCTGATCCTTCCTGTGTCTTCGGGACAGTGTGAGAGAGGGTTCTCTGAACAGAAGCGGATCAAGTCAGACATTAGATCTTCATTACACCCTAAAACAGTAGAAGATATGATACAAATCAGCATTGAGGGTCCTCCTTTGGAGGCGTTCGATGCCCCAGCCTCAGTGAATAATAATAATAATAATAATAATAATTATTATTATTATTATTATAATATTATAATAATTATTATTAGCCTCAGTGAAGAGATGGATGGAGGAGGGACAGAGAGCCAGAGGACCAAATTTCAAATCCTGGCCACAGGATGTCTAAAGGTGTTGTTTTTAAATAGAATAAATCTGTTAATATATAATTTGTAGTTGTGGTGCTCTTTAATTTTTGGTGGGGGCTCTTAAATTTTTGTTGGTGCTCCTAACTTTTTGAAGTTGGGAGCACCAGTGCTACCAAGTAAAAAAGTTAATTTCGAGCCCTGGTGCAAATACGCACATGTCGTGTGTCATCAGGTGTAATAAAGCATTTCCATGATGTGGTGCACTTTTTAAACCAACTAGCCTTCTGTTTGACACTTTTTCTTTACGCTCATCCTTCCCTCAGGTCATTTTGACCCGGAAATTGCTTTTGAAAATTTAAAATAAATCGAGTGTTCATCAGAGGGGTCCAAGACCCCATGACTTTTGGCGCACTTGAACCAGAATACAAAAAAAAAAAAAAAAAAAAATTATGGATTCGAGGAGTTTTGTGGTTGAAATTTAAAAAAAGTAACAAATCGGGTCAAATTGACCCCCATAAGAATGAATGGAATGCGAGGAATGCTTCAGTACATATAGAAAAACCTAAAAATGCTCAAAATTCAAACTAAAAATGCTGAAACTTTACCAAAACTGACTTTAGGACCCAGCGGAACAGCTCATTTGCTCCATATAAAGGTGTAAGGCCATCTAGTGGCAAGAGTCATGAATTTTTTCCCACAAGAGGTCGGCAAAGACACCCAATGTAAGATATTTTGAGCTGAATTAAAAGGTTTAAGCATGAAATTGAGTTATTTTAAATTTAAGTTGAAAGAATGTGAGGAATGTGCTTCTAAATTACTATTTATTTATTATTTATTGATTAAATCTAGTAATTTAAAGGTAAATTAAAAAAATGTGGGGGGGGGGGGGGGGGAGCATTTAAAGAGAAAAAATATTATCAAAATGAAATAAAACAAGCTCTCTGGAAAAAAAAAAAAAAAAAAAAAAAAAAAAGGATAATTTTAGGGCTTCGGGTCTGTAAGAGATGGCCCAGTGGTCAAAGAGAATAATTTTTAAAAAGCTGACAGAGGTTCAGTGGATCCCAAAAAGGTGGTTTATTATGATGAAAAATGAATATATATTATATTTACATGGTCACATACTGAAATACAGACAAACTGAACAAAACAAAACTGCAACAATGTGCAAAGATACTGTAGGCTACACCAAATAATTTGGTCCAATTTGCAACAGGGCCTCACCTTTGGCCTTAAACAAACCAAGCCTGCCCTGATAAGCTCTATAGCTCCCTATTTATAAGGGCTAACTCCACCCTCAGTCTGTACCAAATGAACAAGCACGGACCAAACATACAATACATTATACACAAAAATAAAAATAATGAAAAGCTAAACATATACAAAAATAACACTGTGTAAACCCATGGGTACTTAACCACAAACCCACACACACACACACACACACACACACAATTGGAAAGGAAAGATTTGTTTAGCTGCAATTCTCCCTCCCCCAGACAAAACTACAAATGGTTCAGTCCAGTTAGCGGTATGCTAATGCTACAAAACCTGTTTGAATCAGATGGACTGGTTGATGGTTCAGCGTGAGACTGGAAGGCCAACAGCCAAAAAAGGTTTTGGGGGGAATTCTTACAAGAAATAAAAGGTCATTCTGAGGTTGTGAAGTTTAAAAAAAGAATAAAAAAGAAAGAAAGAATTGAATTGAACAACATTTTGGAGCAAACAGACAAAAAATGTATACTTATATATCAGACTCACTTCATATAAGGAAAACAATTACACAACACCATTCTGATTTAAAAGATGGTAAATGCCGGCATAATCAGGTAGTGATGAGTGCATGTGTGTCACCAGACCCACTCCACACACACAAACACACAAACACACACAACAGACTGCAGAAGCAAACAGATACTGCACTTTACAACTAAGTCTCAAACAGGCCTATAGCAGCATCACAACATGATGCAATTCACATTCGATATGCAAACAGCATTTCACCGTTGTGAAGCTGTTGGGTCAGTGCCTCGTTGGTGAGTGCCTCGTTCCCCCTCCGAGAAGCTGGATATTTAGCCGCCCGATTCTGAAAGGCTGAAATCCCTTTGAGTATAATTTCCTCCAGGACGCTCTCTGCAATCGGTCCCCATAGTGCAGGGTCTTCAGAGATGATGGCACCTGAGGTGTCATTACCTTGTTCTGTTTGCTGATGATGACCGGCCTCATCTATGTCTTTTTCCACAACAACTTCGCTAAAGCTAACGTTAGCTGAGGCTGAGCATAGCCGGTAGAGGGCAGCGATTCTTCCAAGCTAACGGTGGTTAGCTCCTTGACATCCTCCTCTTCATCATTCTTAGCTCTTTTAAAAAAGCTATTTATTCGCAGGAATTCCTTTTCCTTCTTTTTTTTTCTCTTGGCAGCCCCGCTGGGCTTTTGGTTGCTGTCCATTTTTTGCAAACACCAACTTTCTGATAATTTCCCCACACTTTTACTCGCTGATACAACCCAATCTGACCATGAATCTGTTACAAATTAATTCCACTCTTTTAATCTTAACTCGTTCTTAAAAAACTGATCTTGAATCAGTACGATGTAAACAACCTGCTCTACACCCGCCCACCTTTATCATTAGCCAATCTACACAGTGCATGCGGCCTGCTTCCAACTTTTTTTGTAAACAACTTTTTTTTTATTCTGATTGGATAATTATCAAGATCGAGGCCAGGCCTTGTGTATACTATTTCTATGAAGCACAACAACTCCGCCTGGGGACAAAGCATCCCCTGCCGGTCCCAAGCCCGGAAAAAGGAGGAGGGTTGACCAGCTGCCCACTGGTCGTAAAACCTAGGCTCGAATCTGAATGGACAAAGCTCAAGTACGAAACCCGAAAAATGCTGCAGCATCCGGGCAGCCGATGCGTCGACGTTGGTCACTTCCCAACCCCAGGACGTCAGTGAGAAGTATGCTACTGGAAGGGGAAGTCAATCACCACCTGGTCCGCCGCTTTCGACCAAACGCCCTGTCTTTCTCGCCACATGGAACATCAGAACCGGATATGCAGTGGGACAACGAGAACAGGTGGCCCCTCTCTGCGCAGGGGCCCCTGGGCACGTGCCCAGATTGCCTGTATGGTAGATCCAGGCCAGGGTGCCTGATCTATAAAGGACTTCAAAATCAAATGATTGAATAGCTAAAAACCATCTTGTAATTGTAGAGTAATCTTGTAATTTTAGAGCATCTGCTCTCTGCTCATTTGACCCAACCAGGACAGGGCCCAATTATCAGTTTCCAGTCTAAATTTGCGGCCCAGAAAATAATAACGTAGGGAGTCCAGGGCCCATTTGATTGACAAACACTCCTTCTCCACTGTAGAGTATCTAGACTCACGGGGATGGAGCTTCCTACTAGGGGTGTAACGATTCATCAACTACATCGATGTATCGATTTATATTCTTATGATCCAACTACATTGATCTGTGCTCGGCAAGTTCTATCGATCAAGACATATATCGATCTAACATCGTTTTAAAAGGTAATGAATCGATTGTATCGATACTATGAAATAACACATTGGATTTAAGCACGTCAGACTTTATAAGGATGGTTTTTTTCTTAGCACTTTTAATGATAAAGGCGTTAAATGTTACTCGATTCAGTCTGCCTATCTGTGACGTGATCGCCATGCGTGACGCGCATAATTAATTGATACCTGATTCCCTTTCAAGAATTTTTGGCTAAAAAGTCACTGAATCGATTTCAAGTCACTGCATCGTTTCGGATCGTATCGTTCTAAATGAACCAATATCGTCCTTGAATCATATCGACAACCACGAATCGCGATACGAATCGAATCATTGTTAAAACAAATCGTTACACCCCTACTTCCTACTAATGTAAGCCACCAGTCTTAGTTGTCCTGACTCTCCCTGCAACAAAACGGCTCCAATGCCATGCTCGGAAGCATCGGTTTGTACAGTAAAAGCCTGTTCAAAATCAGGACTCTGCAGTATTGGCACTTTGCAGAGAGAGTCTTTTAAAGGGATAGTTCAGGATTTTAGACATGAATCTCTATAGCTTCCCCATAAGCAGTGTGGTGCATTGACCATGACTTACCCCCGACAGCGTCCTGTGAGCCGAGCTCCGGTCCAGTTTTGGTCAAGATGAAATTAGTCCGGCAAGATTGCTGGGGTCACGGCAATAAAGCTTTTTTCTTCTCAAATCAATATGTGTTCAAAAGAGTCATATATTTGCGTCACTAAAACGTTGTCTATGGAGAGGTCAGACCTCGTAATGGCTTGGCACTATTTTCTCCCCTGTCATATCACTGCGCGCTGCCGCTACCTACAGCCAGCTGCGAGCTGCGCAGGCGCACACCACTTTTTCAGTTGTTCGGCAGTGTTTACAGCAGTGTTTACGTGCTCAGAACAGCTACACGAACGAGCTAACATAGCTACTCACCAAGAGCGATCAGTTTGTACAAGCTTTGTAGAAAATGGTGCGGACTTGTGACTATCCGGACTGTACAAACAAAGATGTGGCGCTTTCTCCTCACACATTTCAAAGATTTCCTGTGGCAGATGTTGCTCTGAGGCGACTTTGGCTCATTGCTCTGGGCTTCAATGTGAACACCAAACTGGCGAAGATAAAGAAGTCAATGTTGTCATCGTCGCTGCTGTAGCCCTCATGTTATCGTTCTCTTTACGAGCTGTAAACAAAGTGACACGTGCGCGGCTCCCAGCTGGCTGTAGGTAGCGGCAGCGCGCAGTGATATGACGGGGAAGAAAATAGTGCCAAGCCATTACGAGGTCTGACCTCTCCATAGACAGCGGTTTTGTGCTGCAAATATATCACTCTTTTGAACACATATTGATTTGAGAAGAAAAAAGCTTTATTGCCGTGACCCCAGCAAACTTGCCGGACTAATTTCATCTTGACCAAAACTGGACCGGAGCTCGGCTCACAGGACGCTGTCGGGGGTAAGTCATGGTCAATGCACCACACTGCTTATTGGGAAGCTATAGAGATTCATGTCTAAAATCCTGAACTATCCCTTTAAGCCCTGAAAAGCAAGTTCACATTCATCAGTCCACACCACCTTGTTTGGTTTGTCCTTTTTGATGAGGGTGGTCAGTGTAGCTGCGCGTGCAGAAAAGTTTGGTATAAACCGTCTATACCACCCACTGAGCCCAAGGAAGGACCGCACTTGTTTCTTAGTCTGTGGCCTTCCAGCAGACTTAATAGCCTCAATTTTGCTGACTTGAGGCCGAATCACTCCATGACCAAAATGGCCAAAAAGCACTTGTCAGGGCGAAGGGTGAGGCCTGCACCTTTAACCCTCTGGGGTCTAAGGTGTTTTTGGGGTCCTTGAGATGTTCTGACATGCCCTGACATTTTTGCTTTTTTCAGTTGCTTATAAACATATTAATGGCAAAGGTGTAAATTCACTCTATATAGCACAAACAGGGCTACCATCATATGTGAGCACCATGCATGTACATGCTTTCTCATTTTTGAGAGAATAATGTTTATGCATGGTTATTGAAAAAACTAAAAACTAAAGTTTCTGAAATAAGGCCATAAAACACATTCTAAATATATGTCAATAAGACTTGTGACTAATGGATGTCATCGCCTAGTGTTTTTTCTTCAAAATGATGTGAAAATTATCCTGCCTAATCATTCACATAACACAATGCATTGATTTAAATTTTGCAAAACACTTTCTGTCTGGAAAGGCAATATGCGAAGTGGGCGTCAACGATCATGCATATTTAGTGGTTCGCACCTGGAGACAATGGGGCCCGCATACTTAATGAGCCATTCATTCAGGTGTGTCACAAGAAAGAATGCAAGAGCAACAGTTGGAAGCATCTCAATATATATTTTTTTTCACAAATTGTGCTTGCAAATTGGCCTATAATATCAAAAGGAAAACATGTCTAGTAATTGTGCAGTTAATTCTCATACTGTATTTTCAGTTTTGGAATATTTATCCTCTCCCCAAATTTGGCACTAATAAAACACAATAAAAAATTATTTTAAAGAAAAGGCTTATATTTGCATTTTATTAGTTTGTTTACATCTACCTTGTTTTTTAATTTTTTTTATTAAAAAGGTTACAATTACAACAACAATTCAAGTGTAATCTTTCTTTGTAAAAACTAAAGTATACATTTTATCATGCATATTTCAAAGTTAAGGATTCATTACTTGAATATAGCCTAGGCTACATTGGAATAAACACTATAACTTATTATTTGATTATTTTTGACAAAACATACTATATTTAACATATGAGCAAAAATTGGCAAACAAAAGCTTATTTGAGGTGGCAGATATTTTACAGTAAAAAT
The DNA here is from genome assembly GCF_949319135.1 of Squalius cephalus. NCBI lineage: Eukaryota > Metazoa > Chordata > Actinopteri > Cypriniformes > Leuciscidae > Squalius > Squalius cephalus. Next base: position 37,618,485 of record NC_137132.1, on the reverse strand, counting down.
GTATAATCTATCCAAAACTAATCAATGAAATGTTGTCTTTCATATGTCTGTAACATAGTAACTTTCGTTTTTATTATAAGAAATATAAATGTTAATTTGCAGTTTAATACGTTGCTTATGCAAATACATTTTATTTCAACATATTTCACTCGATTTTTACTCAGTAGCCTATAGCAATACAGTTTGCTAAAAGCGAAACATTCACAGACAGAAACGATTCAAATTTAAACCGTCTTTTGCCAGTTGTGGTAAACAGCGGCATCTCTGCCGTTCTTTCATTCATTCATGCACAGATACGCGCCGCACTTGAGAATGAAAAAAAAACTTACTACATTATTCCATAGCCTCGGATCTGTTGCTCCTCGTACTTCTGAGGTAAATTTTCCATTATAGTATTATTCCTCACAGCGCTGCGAGACTGTAAACAAGTACAATGATCTGATGTGTTTTCTCGAGCTGATATGGGGGCGTTCACAGTTTGCGTGGATTGCCTCAGACATTTGCGTTTGAATAGCGCGCGCTCTCCGGGGCGGGGTCACATTACATCTGAATGAGCTCTAATTAGCTCGACTGGAATCGCTCTCTTTTAATACAGATTTCACAAGCTGAGAATATTTGTTTTTTTATATAAATTACTTCATTTAAAAGAGGAGAATTCAAGCTTCATGCCTGTGTGTCTGTATGCCTGTTTGACTGAGTATTCGCTGAGTTATGGTTCATTTTCGGACGCGTTTCAGAATTGACTACACTGACAGAGAGAAAGCAGAACTCGCATCATGTTTATTTTTCTTTATTTGGTGAAAAGCACAACACTTTGTTTTTATTGTGAGTATACACAAAAATAATACACACTTAACAGGATCGATTGATGTACAACACAAGCATATAAGATAAAAAGTAATTTTTTTTTTTTTTTTTTTTTCACTGATAAGGAAAAAAACGGCGCGATAGCCGACCTCAGGGGGTTAATTCCCCCTAGAACATCCTTCAGGTGAAGCAGGTGTTCTTCCCATGACTGGCTATAGATGACAATGTCATCTAGATGGGCGGCTGCGTACCCCTCGGTACCTCGCAGGAGCTGGTCCATCATTCGTTGGAAGGTGGACGGTGCACTGTGGAGTCCAAAAGGTAGAACCCGAAAATGGAAGTGTCCAAACGGTGTTTGGAAGGCTGTCACTTCCTGATTCTCTGGGGTCAACGGGACCTGCCAATATCCCTTAAATAGGTGTAGGGTGCTGATGTACTTAGCTCGTCCCAGTCGTTCCACGAGGTCATCTACCCTGGGCATGGGATAGGAGTCGAACTTACTGACACTGTTTACCTTGGAAAGTCCAAGCAGAAACGAAGGCTGCCATCCTTCTTGGACACCAAGATGACTGGACTACTCCACTCACTGGCAGATGGCTCTATGACCCCCAGACTCTGCATGGTTTCCAACTCCTCATTAAAGACTGTGTAGGGTAATGTGGTGTGATACCATGTTGGACAGACCAGGTGTCTCTTTAGATAGACCCGGTGGTATCAGGTCCAGTAATTGCGGTTTCTTATGTTCTGACAGTTGGCTCAAGTCCAGTTGAGCAGATTGGCGAGGAACAGGGAAGTATTGTTCCTCTACTTCCTCTTCATCCTCCACCGCTTGGATGAACAAGGTTTGCTCTGGACTTGATTCACTGGTGACAGTTGGAGAAGCAGAGGATGGAGGCCGTGCATGCCATCTTTTTAGCAGATTAACATGAAATGTCTGCAATGGCTTGCTTCTAGATGGAATGTAGACTTCATAGGTGACTGGGCCTGCCTTCCTTTGAACCCGGTAAGGGCCTTGCCACTTGGCCAGTAGCTTGTTTGTAAGTAGAAGTAACAATACCTCATCATACCTCAATACCTAACAATACCTCGCATGATTTTTTTTATGCTGTTTTTTTTCCATACTATGGAAGTCACTGGGGCACATCAACTGTTTTGTTACTCATATTCTTTAAAATATATTCTTTTGTGTCATAAGAGCCCCATATTGTGTATATATACTGCAAAACAAAAACCTGTGCAATGTAAAAAATTAAAACTGGCAAAAAATTCTGTTACATGATTTCTTTAGCATCATACAATACACTCTTCTTGACCTGTTACTTGTGTAAACAATATTAAAATAAGTAATTGAACCAACAAATGAAAGTCCTGATAATATGTCTCATCTCTGTGAGGGAAACGTCTCCAAAATAATTTTTTCCCCATTTTCTTTTCATCTTTATCTTTGTTTTTAAACATCTTAATTAGCTCTTATTGTTTTTGCTTTTGCAATTTATTTTGTTTCACCTCTGGCTCAGGGTTAATGCAGCCATATGCATCTTTACGCCCTTTCTTTACGTTCTCAGGGCTGACACTTTCAGAAAACCTTTTCTTGGTACAGGTAGGAGGAGCTTGGAGTCGTCTGAAATTATCGATACGAGACATTAACTGTTTCACAAGGGAGTCAAACCCAGTGCCGACAACCTGGCCCTCGAGCTCATCTCGAAAAGTTTTTGGGTAGCGAATAACCATCTTCCTGGCTATTTCAGCAATGTGCCTCTTTCCTGGTTTCTTGCACACCACACAGTGACTACTTCAGCCACCACAATCCTTACAATCTCTTTTCTCTCTGCTGCAGATGGCCTCTGCTCATCATATCATACCTGTCTTGTACTTGAGTGCAACTTACTCCAGGGTATGTCAAAGCTGTAATGCCAGCTATTATTTCCCCTGGCTAAAGGGGAGGACCCACTCTCTGATGCAGAAAATGATGCTCGATGAGGCTCGACTTGACGTAATGGGTGAGGCTTGACTTCTCTTTGACATTACCAAAGCTGAGCTCTTTGCAGCAGTGGTTTTTAGTGTGGAGTTATTGCTGGTGATGTAATCATCAATGTCACTAACGAATGAATCTTCACCAGTGCTTGACTCTTCAGTTGGAGTAGTAGTTTGTGAGCAGGAATCATTCAACATTCCCATCACTGAGGATGAACCAAAACAACACAAACACATTCATATCAGGCAATATGATTCGCATAAAATTGTATTATTTTTCTGGCTTGTAAGACAATCATAATCTTATTGCAATTACACCTGAAATGGTCTCAGACTTTGAGAATTTTTACTTTATATAAAATGCCACGCTACACAACTAGATAGATCAAGCAGAATGAGTAAGATACATGGATTCATGTATTCTGTAAGTCTCTTAAACTTGTCTTGCATGCTGCTTAGAATTTTATACATCATATGAAACTGAAACTTTATAAGTTGCTCATGGATTATTAATTTACTTACATTTAAAGTGGGCAATGACTTCTTGTTTCTATTGGCTCCTGCGAGGTCATCTGCCTCCAAATACTTCAGGTCCTCAGCTGAACAAACTCCAAGGTCTTTAACCACCACTCGCTTTATAACATACTCTTGGCTGAATACAGAACTGAGGGATACGGTTAGGTTGCTCACCCATTCATCCATGACTGCAAGAAGGAGGAAAAAATGGGTTATTGTTGAGTGAATATCAGACTGGTTATTGTTTTAGTGAATATCAGACTAGCACTGAAAATAACTGCAGACCTCAACCCTAATTAACAACACTATGCCTAAGAGATATGACTTTACATCTGTTCAGACTGTACAGAGGCAATGGGTAGAAATCCATGCAGTGTTCTGCATTTATGCAGTGCATATCCTCATCTGCTTGTTTGACTTCATAAAGTCCACACTCTGCCAAATACATTGAAGTGTGAGGTGTCACCAAAAAGCACATCTCTTTCTCCTGTTTGATCAAAACAAGCTCAATCTGACCAAACTTGATTGACTCATCAGACTCCCGTTTTAGGCAGAGAAAATATCCCTTTTTGTAAAGGGTTGGTGTGATATGGAGTTGAGTTTTTTGCCCTCAGCACTGGTGCAAAAAAGGAGTCGCTTGGAGGAGTTGGTGCTGGTTTGCGAGTGACTGGCATACATTCTTAAAGTTTTGGGTTCTTTTTACACACCTCTTGAAGTAGGAGTGTTTACTCTCAAACCTCATTGTCCATAGCCGTATTAGGGGGCCAAGTTTGAGGATCAATAATGCGTAATGGAGAAGATAGTGGTGCTTGGGTTTTAAACGATCAGAAGGAAACACTGCTTTCCTTGTTTCTAGATATTCAAACAAAACAATGTTGAGGTAAGCAATCTGGGCAGTGGTGATTGAGGGAGCACACACTAGTTCAACAAGTTCTTTCAACTAGTTGCTACACTGGGTCATGAGGATCAACTTTGTCACCAATAATGACAGGCAGAAGTCTAAGGAGACACCAGTTCTCAGCTGCTTGACCACCTATTGTGTTGGCTTTTTCACTCACCGGAGCGGGACATGATTTACAATCAGAGTCCTTGTAGGCAAACTGTGTGATTCGTCTGTTCAGCTGAGTGTGTGTGAACCAGTGCTTGAGCTTTATGAAGTAGCGCAGGTAAATGGCTAAGTCATAAGCTACAAGTCATGCCCTATATGGAGGAAGGCCTGGGAGTAATGCTGAGGAAGTTAAAGGAATATATTGTGACTCAGTCTTTAACTTCCTCAACATTACTCTGCTGCAATAACAGCACTGCTTCTTTGTAGGTATCAACTGTTCGTACAGGAAAATACTGACTTACATTCTCAAGTTGGTCTCTTTGTACCTCACAGTACCTGCAAAAGTATATTTGGAAGTGCTGAAATTCTGTGTGTAGCCACCAATGCAGTGTGACCCCAAATTGTCACCTACAACAGATAATTGATACTTTGCAGTCACGTGATATCTGGCGGGAAACAAACGTGGTTAGTGCATCCAATCGCACAACAACTATCTGGCATGTCATGTACACCTCAAAACACCAACTTTTGTATATTAAAACTGGCAACGCCCTGGCAAGATCCTTGATTAGTTTACTGGTTTTCGTTGCTAGAGAATGACGTTCTTGCCCGCCAGCCAGTACAACTGACGTCACGTGCAAAGTATCAATAGTGTTGCTCGAACCACATGACCAGATGTGGTAACAATTCCGTGTTTTTCGAGCTGTCTCAGGTCTGACAACATTCTAGAAAACACTGTGGGCCAGATGTACTAACGCTTTTGCGCCCACTTCAGGCGTATTTGTTGTACACCTCATGAGGTGTCTGGAGAAAGGGGGGGAAATGTGACAAGCTAAGCTTGGTGACAGATAAGGAATTACATGGACTTGACACACATTGTCACGGAGCGCTCCGTGCTGCCTCCCTCTGGAATCATCAGATCACTATCTCCCGAATTCTAGAAACTGCACTTCCCATCATTCCACTCACCTTATCATCTGTCATTACCATCACCTGGACATCTTCAGCTCACCTATATCTGGACTGTTCTTCCCATTGTTTAGTTGCGAAGTCTTGTTTTGCCAGTGTTATTCCTGCAGACAGTTCCGAGCATTATTTCTAAGGTTCCCGTTTCCCTGGTTTGGATTCTAGCCTGTTTTCCTGGACATTTACGAACGTTTCTCTGCCTGCCCTGACATCTGCTCACTTCTGACTACGAGTTTGGATTGCCCTTCGGTTTGTCTGCTTGTGTTGTATGTCAGCTCTATAGTGTCTTCTGGTGTGTTACAATAAAGCTTTGCACATGGATCCCACTGCCTCAGCCTCTCGTTCACAACAGCCTTCGGCTCCTGAGACCCGAGCACAACACACATGCACTCATCACTACCTGATTATGCCGGCATTTACCATCTTTTAAATCAGAATGGTGTTGTGTAATTGTTTTCCTTATATGAAATGAGTCTGATATGCAAGTATAATTTTTTGTATGTTTGCTCCAAAATGTTGTTCAATTCAATTCTTTCTTTCTTTTTTTCTCTTTTTTTAAACTTCACAACCTCAGAATGACCTTTTATTTCTTGTAAGAATTCCCCCCAAACCTTTTTTGGCTGTTGGCCTTCCAGTCTCACGCTGAACCATCAACCAGTCCATCTGATTCAAACAGGTTTTGTAGCATTAGCATACCGCTAACTGGACTGAACCATTTGTAGTTTTGTCTGGAGGAGGGGGAATAGCACTTAAAGAAATCTTTCCTTTCCAATTTTGTGTGTGTGTCTGTGTGGTTAAGTACCCATGGGTTTACAGTGTTATTTGTGTATATGTTTAGCGTTTCATTATTTTTATTTTTGTGTATAATGTATTGTATGTTTGGTCCCTGCTTGTTCATTTGGTACAGACTGAGGGTGGAGTTAGCCCTTATAAATAGGGAGCTATAGAGCTTATCAGAGCAGGCTTGGTTTGTTTAAGGCCAAAGGTGAGACCCTGTTGCAAATTGGACCAAATTATTTGGTGTAGCCTATCTTTGCACATTGTTGCAGTTTTGTTTTGTTCATTTTGTCTGTATTTCAGTATGTGACCATGTAAATATAATATATATTCATTTTTCATCATAATAAACCACCTTTTTGGGATCCACTGAACCTCTGTCAGCTTTTTTTAAATTATTCTCTTTGACCACTGGGCCATCTCTTACAGACCCGAAGCCCTAAAATTATCCTTTTTTTTTTTTTTTTTTTTTTGTCCAGAAAGCTTGTTTTATTTCATTTTGATACATTTTTTTTTCTCTTTTAATGCTTTTTTTTTTTTACCTTTAAATTACTAGATTTAATTAATACATAATAAATAAATAGTAATTTAGAAGCACATCCCTCACATTCTTTCAACTTAAATTCAAAATAACTCAATTTCAATTTCATGCTTAAACCTTTTAATTCAGCTCAAAATAATCTTACATTGGGTGTCTTTGCCGACCTCTTGTGGAAAAAAAATCATGACTCTTGCCACTAGATGGCCTTACACCTTTATATGGAGCAAATGAGTTGTTCCGCTGGGTCCTAAAGTCAGTTTTGGTAAAGTTTTAGCATTTTTAGTTTGAATTTTGAGTTTTTTTTTAACATTTTCTATATGTACTGAAGCATTCCTCGCATTCCATTCATTCTTACGGGGTCAAGTTGACCCGATTTGTTACTTTTTTAAATTTCAACCACAAAACTCCTCAAATCCATTACATTTTTTTTTTTTGTTTGTGTGTGTATTCTGGTTCAAGTGCGTCAAAAGTCATGGGGTCTTGGACCCCTCCGATGAACTCTCGATTTATTTAAAATTTTCAAAAGCAATTTCGGGTCAAAATGACCTGAGGGAAGGATGAGCGTAAAGAAAAAGTGTCAAACAGAAGGCTAGTTGGTTTAAAAAGTGCACCACATCATGGAAATGCTTTATTACACCTGATGACACACGACGTGTGCGTATTTGCACCTAGCAGTCCTGTCCCACTGCTTTGTTTATTGGTCTCGCAAGTGGAGCTATATAGCGGAGGAGTTTGAGACAGATCTCTGCCTTTCTCAAAACTCAGCCGCTAGCTCCGCTGCTCTCATGCCCAAACCGGTCTGTTGTCTGTTCCGGCAGAGAACATGTTGTTGACCCGATCTATCTCTGAGGAGCTACACGTTGCAAGAGTTGAGACGGATGTGTTAAGTAAGCCTGTCTCCTCCATCTCTCCAGGAGTTGTTGGATGTGATGACCTGTGCTACATCCAGACTTGATGTAAACTGGTCGGTGGGAAAAGAGGGATCTGCTCCAGCTAGATAAGAGGAGCGGTTGCCAGGCATGTGTGGCAGTAGGCCAGGCTGGTGGCGCTTTGCACACCATGGCGATGATGCAAACCTACCAAGCCAACAAAGTGAAGGACCTTATAAAGGTGAAGCAGTGTCTCTAGAAGCAGTGCTGGAGCTCCAGCGGACCACAGACCTCCTGAAGTCCTGAGCTATCGGTCTCTCTCTTGCTGCAATAGCTGACATCGAGTGGCATCTGTGGTTGAACCTTTTGGGGCTCAAGGAGAAAGAACAGTCTTCCAGGCTTTTAAGTACCACAGTTGAGGCAGTGGTCCAGAAGTTCAGGGAGGTGAAAGTTAAATCAACAGTCAGAGTGTTTGTAGTGTTAATAAAGGAGCCTGAATATGATCTATTTTCCCAGGGCTGGAGAGAGTAAAACACCACATTATAATCCACGTGTATAAACACTCCCGTAATATCTTCAAGCTCGCTCATGTAGTGTGTGCAAATACTTTCTGGTTTGACCCAGCTGGAATTAATGTTAATCATTTCAAAATACTAAAAACTGTTTTAGAATGAATTTCAAGTGAGTAATGGATAGTGGAAACCTTTTCAGTAACAACCCAATTTTATCACTAACAATTATATGATTTTTTTCTAGAAATTAACCGCATGCAGGAAATCCTAAAAGCAAAAAATGAATCTAACAGTTACAGCAGTGCCTATATTGTGTTCAGACTAAATATGGGTTGACTGTGAGGTTAGCAATATGCACTTCTCACACTTTCACATCCGCTGTCACAGCCTGGTTAGTGGTTATGGTTATGGTTATGGTTAGTGGTTATGGTTATGGTTATGGTTATGTTCAGGGCGTGTTACATCACCAAAAGTTGCTCTTCAGGGACAGTTACTATTACAGCATACTATAAATTACATTTAAGCAGCAATAAAAAAGACATATACTGAAAGCTACTTGAATTTGAGTGGATATTTACAAGAAAATTGTGAAGCAACACTTTTTTTCTCTCACAAAAAGCTATTATTTTTTCAATTTCTACATGATAAAATATTTTACAGCTTGAAGTCCATAGTGAAAAAACCTCTACCAAACACACCTGAAGCAACCAATTAATGTCTTCAGGATCACAGGATCAAAATTAAAGTCAGGTGTGTTTGATTAGGGTTGGAGATGAACTGTGCAGGACAGTCGATCGGCAGGAGCAGGATTGGGCACCCCTGATTTAAAATAACAGAAAAATATTTTTTTGTAGTTATTTTCTGTAAAATTTTGATTTTTTTTTACAGTGTAGTTTGTCATGGTGATCACACTACTATGTGTATATTCTGGATGATGATGGATACCCACATTTCTACTAAAATGTCCTAATTTGATGTATCCACTGTATTAGCCACAACATAGATATATATGAACACAGCGGATTCAGCTTTTGTGCCTATACACTAACAACGTTGAAAGTGTCCTACCAAACTTACAGCAGTTGTCCTTCTCTCAAGTGTATATACATAGAAAATGACAAAATCATATGTGAGATGTTTAAATATTAAAGGGCACCTATTATGCAAAATTCACTTTTACATGGTGTTTGAACATAAATGTGTGTTGGCAGTGTGTGAGCAAAACCACCCTAGAATGATAAAAATCCACTCAGTAGTTTTTTTACTATCTCAATAAATCATAAGCACTGTCTCAGAACACCCTGTTCTAGATTTTCCTCACTGTGACGTAGAAATGAGCTAAGCCCCACCGACGTGGTTTGATTGACATCTGGTTTTGGCATAGACCCCGCCCTCGGTGATCTGCATCCTCCATTGTTTCAGCGACAGCCGGTAATGTCTCCTAAGAAGTGTGTTGTGGGATGTAAGAATGGACATACTAGTCTTCACTGACATCAGAGCCACTGAAAACGCAGCGGATGGATTTTATTTATGAAGAAAAGGCACCACTTAAACGTCCTAAATACGAGATTCATTTTCTGACTGACTGTGAACGAGGGTCAAAGTTAATCCTAGAGTGTGGATCGTTGCCTAATTCGCGATCCAACGTCACCTCCAGAAAAAGTAAGTGTATTTTATGATTTTTGAGCAAATAGTCATTTCAATCGATGTCAGCCAGTTCAACAACAAATGCGTCTAAAGCTATTGTCGTCGTCATAGGATGTCTCAACAAACAACGTCAGACAGCTTTATGTCACGTAGGCATTTTTGCAGCAATAACAAATGTAAATAAATTAAGGTCTGCTCTATCTCCATAGACAGTAGGCTATATAAACGTCTATCTCCCTCCCCTTAAGAAAAAAAAAAAAATTCGTTTGTACTTCACAGTAGTGTGTGTGTGTGTGTGTGTGTGTAGTTTCAAAAAATTGCGCGAACGTTATCACAGTTCGTGTGTGTGTGTTGCACATCCATAATGGCAAAAGGGACACGATTAAAACTTTGTAAGTACATAAATGTATCAAATAACCATTCCGAGACGTTTAGTCCATTCTCATTCGTGTTTATTCTGTGCCGGAGTCTCTTCATCATCTAGGTCCAGCAGCAGGGCGGGGATTATGCAGCTCATTTACATTTAAAGTGGTAGACGCCAAAACCAAAAATGACATTTTCAAATGGTTATAATAAATGAACTGTGGGGTATTTTGTGCTGAAACTTCACAAATACATTCTGGGGACACCCAAGACCAATATTACATCTTCTAAAAAGGGGCATAATAGGTGCCCTTTAAGTGCTTAAATATAGAATCAAATTAAATTGCAGCTATCAATAACGTAAGGCATGTTAATGCAAGGCGTTTTTATTTTGAGCATCGTGTTTCAACATGCTTGTTTTGCATCAAAGTCTTCTGCCATATATACAGTTTTAACAATACATTAGTCATGATATGACCCAGATTGTGTACAGTGTCAAAACAACTGACTACTCATTAAACAATGACACAAAAAAATATACCGTTAATGAAAAATTATATAAACTCAATCATCACTGATTTAACCAGAAATAAAGCTGTATTAGGAAAAGAGGAAATAATTATAATCAATCGTGGTCTAGGAAGGTAGGGAAAAAAGCAGTTAATAAAATAAAAGCAATTAAACAAAGTTGCAGAATATTTTCTTCAGTTCGACACAGTTAGATGACCCCTAGATGACCCCTAGATGAGCCCTAAATCAATAGGATGCTACTCTTCTGAGGTGTCTTTGGTTTCCAGAGCCACTCTCAGCTTCTGCCAGAAGACCCTGGTGTCCTCTCCTGGTTTAGGCCAGCTGAGATACGTCTTCTTCTGGATGAGCCTCTTCATTCTGTAGTACGGAGACAGTTGATGACTTGGAATATTCTCCAGGAATACCAGGATAAGAACATCTTTTTTCTCATCAAAGAGACGGAAGCTAGCGACTTGGATCTCTCTGGAACACCACTCACTTTCCAGGTAGTGACGGCTAATCACACAGATGGTTTTGCGACTATTATAAATGCCATCAACAATATTATCCATAATCGGTTTGCCTGGTTCAAAGTCCCTGTGATGCAGACACAGCTTCCAGCCCTGCTCGTCCTCCAACTGAGGTAACAGTTCCCTCATTACCCACAATTCATCATGAACATTATAGGAAATAAAAGCATCGTACTGCAAACCATTGAGCTTTCTCTGCTGTTTGTTATCATGGAGAAAAGCAAGTAGAAGGTAGTAAGCATAAATAACCTGCCATTTGAGGAAGTGAAAGAGAAAAGAGCCGAGGAGGGTCAGGGACACTAGTGTGGTTGTGGAAATGAAACAGAAAAACCCAACATCTACATTACATGAACCTACATCAAGATCCAGGAGTTTATGTCCTTTGAGTTTGTCTGGGTAATTGCATGTGAGTTCATAACCACTCTCAACTTCTGTGTCATTGCTACGTATGGTCCAGTTGATGAACCAGGCATTGTTACAGTCACATGAGAGAGAATTAGCTTGCAGATCAATGTAAATCAGTGTTGGAAGAGACTGGATCAAAGTTTCATTAACGACTGATATTGAGTTCTTGCTTGCATGCAACAGATGCAGTTTACTGAGATTTGCGTTTATGAGAAAGTCCAAAGATTGCAAGCCAAGTTTGGACAGGTGGAGCGTCTTGAGGACCCGGAGTGGCAGAAATTCTGTTCCTGTGAGTGAAATAAAATTATTCCTGTTGAGATCCAGTTCCAACAGAGAAGGAGTGTACGTAAATGTGTCTGGATGTAAAGAATTTATATTAAGATTCTCTGCTTGAAGTTCCTCCAAAGACTGCAGTCCCTTGAAAAGGTTTAAGGGTAAATAGCGCATTCCTGTATTAATTTGGCTAAAAATGTTCAAAGTCTTTAGCTTTCCCAGATTTTGAAAGGGTGGTTGTGCAAGAGCCGTTTGATTGTCATATAAAATATGGTTATTGTTCAACAGAAGTGTTTTCAGGTTTGGGAGGCTGGAGAACACAGAATCTTTTATCGAACTCCGAGAGAGCTTGTTTGATTGCAAATTCAGGAAAGTTAAATTTGTCAATCCATCGAAGGCCCCCGCTTCAATAGACGATATTTTATTGTCTGGCAGAGACAAATTCTTCAATGATTTTAAGGACTCAAAATCTCCCCTACGGACAGAGTCCAGCTTGTTATTTGACAGATCCAAACTCTCAAGTTTATGAAGATCTTTTTTAAAATATCCGTTGGGAAGTCTGTTAGATCCAATCAGTAGAGTTGCTAAGGCTTTCAGATCTTTAAAAGCAAAGTCCTCAATAAAAGATATTTCATTACCGAAAATCTGAATGGTTCGTAATTGGGTCAAGTTGGCAAAATCAACACGGCCTATGTTCGTTATTTTGTTGAAGGCGAGGTCCAAAAGATGAAGACCTGGTAGGCTGCTGACGATAGCAGGGACGCTGGATAGTCTGTTGTGGGAGAGATCTAGTTCAGTTAATTGTGTGCAGAACTGCATCTCGTCTTTTGATATGGATGTAATGTTGTTCCTCTGCAAGCCTAGAAATCTCAAAGACGAAATCAGACAGACGTTCCTAATCAAAGCTCGCACTTTTACATCCCCCAGAGAATGAAGCCTCAGGCTGGCCAAAGAAGAGTTGAAAGTCTGTAGGAGATCTGTGATCCTCTCCAGGGGCAATTGTATTCCACTTATATTTAGATGTTGCACACTTTTTAGATACCTTTTGTCCTGCACATCCCATGCCATGTTTTCAGAAATGAAAGCCAAGATCAAATTATCAAGGAGAGGGAAAATATCTGCAGTGATACTGAACACTTTCAAAGGATTTTTAGATAAATCCAGGACTTTCAGTCTCAGAGATATGTTGGACACGTCCGAGGACTGAAACGAGGTGAAGCCGTTGAACCCAACGTGCACTTCCTGTAATTGTGGTAATAAAAATAGCGGCTGAACTTTGCTTATTTTATTCAGTTGATTTCTTGTCAGATTTACTTTTCTCAAACTGATCAGGGGTGAAAACGCAGAGAAGTTGATATTTGTGATTAAGTTCTCATTTAGATGCAAGATGGTGAGATTTCCCAAATTCTGAAACATTCCTCCCAAGATCTCCGTCAGTTTGTTGCAGGCCAGATTTAACTCCTGAAGAGCCACCAAACTGCTGAACGCACCTTCCTCCACCTCGCGGATCTTGTTGTGTTGTGCAGAAAGATTTTTAAGATTAGACAGCTGAGAGAAATTCTCCTTTTTAATCTTCTGTATGACATTGTCAGAAACGTCCAAATGTGTGGCTTTGTCCGGTATATTCCCTGGTACAAAATGCAGGGACCTCTTGCTACAAAGCACATTTATATTTTCTGCATATTTTAAAGACCCTCTGATGGTACAGTTCTTTACTGTGTATCCATTTACAAGATTTATGAAAACACAGCAGTAAAGCAGCCATGACGTCAAACTGCAGTATTTAATAAAGCACAAACCACGTGCTCTCTTTGACATTTTTAAGATTCACTCTGTTGTAATCACTTAAATGGAGTAAAGCATCCAGTTGGAATTCTTGAGTTTTCTTAGCTTCAGTTTTCCTAAGAAAGAGAAACACCAGTGTAAGTGCAGTGATAATGGTGTTACGCAGGTAATACTGAGGCTAATAAAGCATTGGGTCATTGGGCACGGGTCATTAAAGCCAGCTAAAATCCCTGTGCATTGAGCAAACACTTTGGATATACTGTATGCACATTGCACAGTACGAAACATTCTTTTAAAATATAATTAGGTGTCTCTATGATTACGAAAAGTGAGGAAATTTGTTGCTTAAGAAAAATGAAGTAAATACTTTTCACCCCAAATGTAAAAAAAATAAAAAATGCTTGGGCATATATGAAATATCTGGGATACACACAGACTTTGACATGTCACTTATGTTTAGGTTTTAACTAGTAAAGAATACTTACGTTTTTCGGTGTGGAGGGAAGCTTATTTGCTTCTTTTTGCAATGACAACTGGTTGTCTAGTAAATTAATATCAGAACCTTGTTTGCGCATACTTAAACAAACAAGAGCCTTATTTTCTTACGAAAGATCTCTGTCCTGATTGAAAACTCATTATTTTCAGAGAATCTCAAATCACTAAATTTAGAAACAAATATTTTAAATGATTGAAGGAACAGTTGTACAAAAAATGAATGACCTCAAAATGGGTAATGTCAACAAAGCAGAACGAATTAAGTTAGATGATTGGGTTAAAAAAAAAATATATATATATATGATTAAGTTTTGTTTGATTGTTTGAAAACTTACCTTTAAACAATTCCAAGTAAATACAGAGCAAATAATCACAAAGCAGGTCTTCTTGATTCCCCTTACTGACTATAGTGCTGATTCGACACAGTTTACCTTACTTTTCATTTTAAAGTTCTTACATTTTCAGGACCTTTCGAGTCCCATTTGCTTCTGTGTCGTTTCACTTCTTATTTCCAAAATTATACTGTGAAGGAAAGTCACAAGAGTTCCAGAAAGAGGAAGGATGTGAAACCAAGGTCAACAGAAGTGTTCTTAATAAAAATCTTTGGGAAGGCAGAAACCCAATTACATTTTGTCAAGTGATTTCTGCTTTAGTATGCTTTATGCTGCAATAAATGTCAAGATGTCCTGAATATTCTAGCAAGGGTCATAAAGGTTGAGAGACTAACAGATTTGGTACATAAAGTGTGCATAAGGACACATACACTGTAGCAAGGTTGATCTTAAATGTATTTTTGCACACCACGTGATCATGCAGTCTAGATTTTAGAAAGATTAATCCTGTGAAAGATAGTCACATGCTTTTGCATTAGGTGAATTTAACCAATCAGAACGTCCCTGTTGCATCATTTGCAAAATAAATTGTGTGTAAAACTTAGTTCAGAGAGTCTCTCTAGGTAAATGACACCAGAGAGTAATATAAAACTATCAATCTAGGAGTATTGTCTGGTCTCTTCAGCACAATAAGAGAAGTGCTAAAGCTGGAGATAGTGATAGTCCATTCTCTTGCAAGAGGAAGCAGTGATATGTCAGAGAAGCATTAAAGATTCTGTGCTCATTGCGAATCAACGCCACGTCAAGACCGACGAACAGGAATCTCGCTAGAGAGGCCGATCTACTTCGAGTGAAGCTAAACGAGCAAATGCACATTGGCGTGCAATCATTTGCAACAGCTGCTCTGCCACGCAGCGCGGGTATATAACGAGCAGCAGGTGCGATTACACTTCAGCCTTTTGCTTCGGAGCCGAGCACTTCGATGCTGTGTACTCTACTGAGTGTGTTACGAGAACGAGCGAGCTCTTCAACGGGACCTCTCCAGTCTGGTGCGGGCGATACAGCACGGCAGCATGGTCGAGTTCACTCTCTCTCTCTCACTTTCTAGCCTTTTTGTTTGCCTTGAAAAAAAAGCTTACCAAAAAAGCTGTTTTTACAGCTGGTAAGGTGCGCTGTGAGAGCGCTGAAAGGCCATTCTTACGGCTGGTAAGATCGCCAGAGAGAGAGACAGCGCACGACAGGTGCACATTCCTGTCCGTGTTCGCTGCGACCATTCCCCTGCGTGCTTCAGCACCAAGGAAAGCAGTCCCTAAAAGAGCTTACACGGGTAGAGCCCGTCTTTTTAAAGATGTCACTCTATCTGTGTGTTTCTGGATGCAGTCGTTTGCTGGGATCGCGGGATGGTCACAAACGCTGCATCGCGTGTCTGGGCTTTGAACACGCGGAGGCAGCGTTCATGGATGAGTCATGAACCCATTGTGGGAAGATGACCATCTCGGAGCTATGGTCGAGACTCTCGTCCCTGCAAAGGTTTCTTGGGGTGGCGCGTGCTGGTTCTCAGCAACCCACCCCGGTTCCTTTCTTCCAGGAGGTGCATGAGGAGCTCACTGGGTTGTGGACGGCACCTTTCACTGCCAGAAACCGTCCCGTTGGCTCCTCCTCCCTCACTACCCTTGATGGCGGAGCGTCTAAGGGGTACACGCGCATCCCTCCAGTGGAGCGGGCCGTTGCAATGCAGCTGTGCCCTAACTACACTTGGTGCGGAGAGTCTCCCTTCCCGGTCCTGTAAGTACTCGTCGGAGTTAACCGGCAAGGCTTACAAGGCCTGTGGGGAAGCCGCCTCGGCCATGCACGCAATAGCGCTGTTGCAGGTCCATCAGGCCAAGGCACTGAAGGACCTGCACGAGGGTGGTCATGATTCCCAAGTTCTTCAGGAACTTCATGCTGCGACGGACCTCGCCCTTGCACAGGGCGCTGGATGGGGTCAGCAGCTGTGGCCCTTTGGTAGGGATTCCTATTCGTCGGTCTCAACGTGGCGTCGACTGACCGACTGAAGAGGAACGTCTTGGTTACATATGGTAACCCTCGTTCCCTGAAGGAGGGAACGGAGACGCCACGTCCCGTCACCACATCTGCTGCGGCCCGCTGGGGCAGCCAGTGGCTCTTCACAATAGTACAGGCTGACTCACTTCGTTTCTGTTAAGACGGCACATACCCCACAGAACGAAGATTATCCGGGTTAACCCCCCTCTTCTTAACACACCATCGCGAAACTTTGATCACAGTTGACAACTCTTGGATCTGAGGACCAACCATAACCAGGTAAGAGTACCTTGCATCCGGTTGACACGAAGAGACACACCTGAGAGATGAGTCGATGACATCCACCGATAAGCCCACATGCCCGGCCGGAGCAGCAGTTAAAGCACGTGCTCGTCTCTGTTTCACCAACACGCCTCCACACTTGCCCCGTCTCCTATTGCGTTTCCTTCTCAGCAACCCGAGAGGCCGCACAGATCCACATGCCGAACGACTCATCTTAACGCCATCTTAGAGTGGTCTTTCAAGTCAGTTACATACTGTAACAAGGTCCTGATAGTCTTCTTAGTAGAAGAATCTCTCGTTTAATGTAGTTTACCACATAAATCAAATATAAGTATAAATATATATTGATTCATGCTCAAGTACTTTGTAGGAATTAATCCAGTTGGATAATGTCTTCGCATTTTATTGCCAAGACGGCATCATCTAGATACTAGGTTCACTAATTGCTTTTTCATAAACAAGATCTACGATATCCATGTGTTAAAGAAGAGACCAGCTGCTGGCTCATAGGCTTGTAAGATTTCTGTGGTGTCAGTTTATTCGGGATACTCATTCACCTGTAAAAGCAGTCAATCAGCAAGGCAGAGTCGGTCTTCATCTCGATAGGACACTCAGGCTTTATTGTATATTTTGTCTATATATGTTCTAATGAGAGGCACTTTCTGCTGTAAAGGTTCCTCTCTGGTTCTGGTTCAGCCGAGCGCTTGAAGGTTTGTTGCCTCCATGCAGAAGCAGTGATAAAGGTTTTTGATGGGAGAAGCTCAGTTTTCCCAGTGTTCTTTGACTCCTGTGGTCCAGGTAGGGTGACCAAATGTGGGACGATTACTAAGTTTGTGTGGGACACTGTGGGACATGTTACCAACACTAAAACCAAACCTGAAACTGTTATAATGTCTATCTAACTTAATAAAAAAACATTTGTATTCTGCCTTTCAGCTGATAAAAATACTTTGTTCTTTAGTCCCTTCCAGAAAACACCATTACATCACAATGTAACATAACATGTCTTTATTTTGCATGTCATTTAAAGGTGCTCTAGGTAACTTTTTAACCTTAACTGAACAGCTTCGGAGTCAGTGGAATGGTTATATTACTTATTTCGGGTTGAATGGTGGTGGTTTCGCACCCCCCTGGTGCCCGAGAGCGGAAAAAACTCACTTGCAACTTTGGGACGCGGGTCGGTGTCAGGAAGTATCGCGTGATATCAGGTCTCGCGATGTAACGAATTGCTTGACGGCACTGCACACGTACACGCCCCTATTCAAGCACCGGTGGGCTAGCTATAAGCAAAGAGCAACGATAGATTTAGTTATGGCTGAGCCTGTAAAAAAGAAGCAGAAAGCTAGGAAATCTTTGTCGGAGGACCAACGAAAGAGGAAACGGGAGACTGACCGAGCAAGAAGTCAGACTCGAGTAAATATATCGGACCGGCTTTTTCAGAATGGTGAGAACTGAGAGAAACAGAAGCCTGCAAAACGGATGCTGATCCTGCTGTTGCACTTGTAAGTTAAGTATCTTTGGAATAAACTGTGTTTAATATTTAAATTTCAAGTAATTGCGACCTCAGGATGTTTCCTATTGTCTGTAAAGGTTTTTATTATGATCGCTGTCTGTTAGGGGCTTACTAGTAGCTACGCTAGATACTATAACTTTGATGTTAGCATTGTCATAGCAAACACGTTTGATTTCTGTAGTTGTTTGGCCGTTCCTCTGTCGGTTTTATTTGTGTAACTTACACTTTTATTTTATGTCACTAAGTCAACGCGTCTGATAATAGGCAATATCAGACGCGCAAAATGTTGCACATATCATGATCGAGCTAGAAAAAACGTTCTGATGTTTTCTTAGACAAGCAAAGGTAAACCATCATTCTACCAGATGAACTTATAGACCTTGCTAATATAACTTTAGACAAATATTAGCCTCCGATATATATATATTTTATGCTCATGCCCACTCTCCCAAAAACAAACAAACACGAAAGCAGTAGTTCGTAGGGCTACACGATTCTTGCTAAAATGTGAATCATGATTTTTCTCCATGGGAATTGAGATCACGATTCTCTTACACGATTCTCATTTTTTCAACCAAAATTTATTGCACTCAAGTACAAAAAAACAAAACAAAAAAACAGGACATTCAGTATAATAAAGTGCAGGAGTAACAAAAAATTGTCTCTTTTCTTTATTTTAGACCCCTTAAAGTGAATCATTTTAAAGCTTTATGTTGTTGAACATAAGAGAACATTGTATAGGCTACAATAATAAATAAAAATAACTAAATAGAACCTGTGATTTTTGCTCCATTTGGCACAGAATGTACATACATCTACTGTGTTTACGGGAATACTCGACGTGGCATTTTGAAATATTTCTGTGTTTATTTGGCCGTTTAGGCGCGCAACCGGAGACAAAGACTACTATGCTTGTCCGTGTTGCGCTCGGAACGCGCGCACTGCATCCTGTCAGTTTCGCGACTTATCGCGCTTTTAATATTTCATTTCAATATAATGCATATTGACACGCACTTTTGCCGGTAGGCCTACAACTTGAATATTATTATTATCATACACTTTTCGTTAACTTCGGTAGGCTGTACAACAAGGGAATTGTAATTGGCTGCTTTTTCTGCAGAGAGCCAATCTTTGTTGATGTATCTTAAATATTTTTTTTAGTTTGTTGGTAAAGGGTGAGAGAGCTTGCGAGCCACATGATTTTTGTCAAAGAGTCAGGTATGGGTTTCGGCCATAGGTTTCGTACCCAACCACTAGTGTACTCGCGAGCCATAGGTTCCGTTCCCAACCACTAGTGTACACGAATCAATAGATTGAATTACGTGACCTTAACTGCCGTGTCGTGATGTCGGTCAGCCATCAGAACCCTATATTTTGTTATTGTGTGAGTGTGACCATTAACGCGTGAATGCAGCATGATCTGAATGCAGGGAAATACCCGGAAGTGAATCGCCATCATTAAGAAATGAGATCGCATTTATGTCTGAATCGAGATCGTGATTTTTTTTCGATTAATCGTGCAGCCCTAGTAGTTCGCCTCGTTCATATCGTTCGTTCCCGGTAAAAATACTAGTATGCATGACAACACAATAAATAAAAAAATCGCCATCAGTTGGAAAGAAAGTATTGCTTTACTTGCCTCGGTAGACATAACTGGTTTTGAAATAGCCGGTTCCTCTGCTCAGCTGGGTTGACAGCTGATCAGCTGGGTTGCTCGTGGCGAGGGGGGAGGGACAACAGTTCGTTTTTACGACAGAGTGTTTGAAAGCATTATACTACCAGACACTAGGGGGAGCTCGTAGAGAAAAAACACTCAGACTTGCATAGTGTCCCTTTAAATTCAACATCACTGAGCACAAAGGCAGCGGCATCATGCAGAGAACTATTACTGAAACAGTTCAGACCAAGTCCAACTAAAATCCAACAAAATAAATAATGAACAAATAAAATAAAATATAAAACAACATGAAATTATTTAATTGACGGTCTTATATATTAAGAATATATTAAACCAAAAACGTTAATTTTTTTTTTTTTTTTAGAAAGAATGTGAATTAAAACAGCCACAGCAGGCAACATATTGATCAATTCTGTTGAATTAAATTTTTTATTTACCGAATTATCCATTTGTTTTCTGACAGGGAACACATGGAACAAATCACCGGTCCACATTTTGATTGACAGCCGTCACAACCTACTAGTGACCGTGTTTACTCCTTTCCTTTCAACCATTGGATAGGATTTAAAAAAAACGGCTGTTGTATTTGTACTTCAGACGAAGCGCTGTTAAAGGGACTCTGTGTAGGAATTTCTCCCATCTAGTGGTGAAATTGTATTTTGCATTCAAACAAATTGTGCTCTCCAGCGCCTCGCTTTTTCAAATGCGCGTTGCATCTACGGTAGCCGATATGTACCAAAAAGCTTTGACAGGATGTCTTCTAATAGCACTTCGTCGAGTTTTCCTTCTGGTGAACAGGTTTGTTATTTCAAACAAACTGCAACATGACGCAACGAACAAACGAATGTTACAGTATGAATTACTGACTGTGAAAAACATGAACTATTATAATTAGTAGTTATGCCTTCTTTATTCATTATATTTTCTGAATTACGTGCATTGTTGTTAGATATCATCACCAGATGATTCAACAGTAGGGAGAGGTAGAGGTAGAGGGAGAGGACAGAGAGGCAGTGGATCAGTGGGATCTAGGCGAGGAGGTGGACGACGAGGAAGAGGAGGAGAGCGAGAGTCAATACCACGACGACAAAGATGCCCCGCAGCTACAAGAGACGATCTCGATAGAATTGAAAGTTTCCAAAGGCAGAGAAGAGAAGCGACCGAGGTTTGTATAATTTATGTGTCTAGCAATAGCAATGAATTTTAATTCTCTGTACAATCCTTTACACGTAGCAATATATTCACAACTTGAGCTAATTTATTGTTTATGAAAAAGAAGATTTATAGAAAATGTTACAGAGAACAATGTTTTCTTTTGCACACAAATAAAGTTTTATTTTGTCAACATTGAAACATGAGATCCCTGAAATGCCTCCAGTGCAATATACTGCAAAACATGTTGTTTAACCTTGTGACTATATAGGTGTATCTAATACCTACATTTACATCGAATGGACTAACCCTATTTTATTTGCTATTATTTCTTCAGAGACTTCTGCAGAATATGAGTCTTGAGGATCACATCCGCCTCACAGCTGGACTGTTGGAGAGGCAGCCGGGTCTGGTCTTTGATCTATTGATGGAGCATCAGCAAAGACATGGTGCCCCTACATCTGCGGAGGAACCGGGGGTACCTTGGTGTACCTGTAGCCACTGCAGAGACATGCCGACGGACAGGCAGCGGAAACGCTGTGGACGAGACCCTCCTGCCACATTTCACACAATACTGCCTGGATGAGGGTTATCTGCGGATACATAGGCAGCACCGCGAGGATCTCACAGCATTTGGAAATGTAAGGGAGCCCGGTGATGACAACCGTGAATACAGGCATGCAGCTTACAGACACATTATTTTCTGGCAGCATGGCGCATCAGGACAGGGGAACAGGAGAGTCATTCCCAGCTGCTGTGTTTGCAGGATTAGGGAAAAATTCCCAGACCCTCAGGGACAATACACCAGCTACATTCCAGGGATCTAATAACATTTTTGTAAATATTGTAAATAGTTATATCTATTTATATATTTTGTATTCTTTGAAGTTATGTTGACTTCAAACTTTATGGTAAAAAATAAAAGATTTGTAATTGGACTCATTGTGCTGTATTTGTTCTACAATAGGGATAGTGAAAAATGTCCTGAATTATGTGGAAAAAAAAATTGATACACAAAATTATTGAAATGTAGTTTGTTTGAAAACACAAATATAGATTTATTTTTATTTACAATGATTTTTTTATTATGTATTTACAACTCAAATACCAGCAAAACAACATCTCAATCTGTCTCCAAGTTGGAAACAGCATGGGAGGCTGATCCTGTGAAAGACATGTGCACACAATTCAGTATTAGTTTGTGGCTAAGTTTATGGGCTAAAATAAGGGCAAGTAGATGTGTCACTTACCCAGACCTCTGCTGACCTGTGTATGTACCAACTCTGATGTCGGTGGTGGCGGTATCGGTGGCACAACACCAAGCCGCCTTGGGTCATCAGCTCTTAGGGACCTCTTTCGCGGCATCCCAATTCCGCTTGTGACTCTCCCTTTCAAGATTCGTGCTTGTAACTCAGGGATGTAATCATATGATTTTTGACACTTTACGGCGTAAAGGCTATATCTTCTTGCATTTTTGTTGTATTTCTTCCTATAACTGAAATTAACAAAAGTCAATTACTAAAAGTAATTTAGTCATTCTGAGAAATAAACTGTCATACTTCGGAATACATAATTTATAATGTGAATATGCAATTATTTGAATAAAACAAATTCTGATGAGAGTTTGACATACACTTGTTGACCCTCAGCCGTCCTGTATGTTGGCCGCTCGCGGTGGAAAGCTGCGAGCACAACTCTTGTGTCATACACTCGGGGAGTGAAGGCCTGGCGCTTGCTGGCATACATCAGAATGTGATTCTGAAATGACTCGAGATGTGCTGTTGATGTGGATGAATAAAAAAAAATTTGACACTAAAAACACCCACGCACACATGACTTATGGCACTGTTACATTTCTTTTTAAATGTCATGTCCCCACACTTAACCTGAAGCGCAGATACTTGTGGAGATCCTTCTGCCAGCGCTTGCTGAGGACGATCTCCACTAGCGCTTTGTGGTCCTGAGTGTCTTCAAGGTGATCGTGTTGGCAGCGTCCCGTTTCCCAGGTGTGATTGTTACAAACATGATGCAGAACTCCAATCCAAAGTGCCTGAGCAAAGAAAAACAAATAAACATTATCATATCACAGGAATTTGAATCATGGCATTATTATAATTTATTTTTTTATAACATTCATCCTGCTTACAAGAAACTGCTGAAATGTTTCTGCTGTCTTGCAGCACCACCAGAAATGGTTTACTATATCCCTCAGCCAGTGAAGGAGAAGAGACTGTCCTTTCACCTTTCCTGCCTTATGGTGATTAAACAAAACACAAACGATGGAAGTTATTCCTTGTAAATATTTTGATGGAGATTTAACATAAAATTATTCCATCGACATGCAGGAAGGTACAATTCATTATTAATGAAATGAGATGTTTTAGAACTTACGGTTGCTATTTTTTTGCACAGATTTTTTGCACCATGCCACATGTCCAGGCTGTGGTGAATTCTCAGATCCTTATATCTGCCTTTGTCTGGGACTGTGAAGTATGTAATCATTTTATTCCCAAGTGTCTCAATCAGCAATTTAATATTTCTATTCAAACATTTTATTATATGACCACTTACTCAAAAGGGCTCCAATCTGGACATGAGCATCCGTGCAGAACTCCACTACCTTTATCTCTTGGGTAAGCTTGTCTACTGTCTGGATAAAACCCTCCTTCTCCATGACATTGGAGTTCCAGTTGGTCTGCCGCTTGTCTATAGTGGCCACGTGGATGATTTCCTTAGAGTCAAGCTCCATGGTTGTGTAGCTACAGTACTGGGCAGAATGCCCTGGTGAGTCATTTCTGCCGTCACCTAAAGAAAAGAAAGAATTTTTTTTTTAAAAAAAAGGTAATTTAAAAATACAATACCTGTATGATAGATGATTGCAAAATTAGTTTAATTGTATAATAACATAAAAATGTATGTAGAACAAGGTCAAATTTAAAAATAAACACACCTAGGAGCACAACATCTTTCCCTTTTAGTCGGCTGATAGCCTCAGACCTCTTCTCTTCCCAGAAATCTTTAATAGGGTCAACACAGTAGGTTTCCTGGATGGTGTAGTATGTGTTAGGGTTTACCATTCGCATGTTCATGAATTTAAATAGGAGAGCAACTTTAGTGTAGTTGTTTCCAGAGAGTAAAATGTTTGTGGAAAGAAGAAAGTCCCCGGCCTGCATGCCAAACTTCAATACAGGCTGTGAGTTCCACCGCCATAGGCAATGTCCATTGGGGCAGATCTGGATAAGATAAGGGTAGACTTATAAATTCATAAGGCATATACAGTGCTGTCTGTTACCATACATTTTGATGTGATGTGAAAGGCTTACCCATTCAACACTCATTGCAGTGCCCCTGATGGCTATGTTTGTTGAAAAGGGGGCAACACTGTCACACACTAAACCAGTCCTCAAGACACCAGTGCATCTGTTCACGGGCAGAGTTAAAAATGTGACAAGCTGCCTCAAGCAGTTCTCATAGAGCACTGCTGCTCTGACGCCAACAATGTCATCCTCACTGAGGACCTTCTGAGGGCCTGGCAAAATTGGCAGCTCGGGACTCAAGGGCTCATCAAGAGGGACTTCAGGGTCAGGCAAATCATGCACAGTCTCATCAATCCCAATAGTTGGCAGATTATCAATTACCTGTGCTCCCTTTAGTGCACCACCCATTCTGGAAAAGCAGAACATCAAGAATCATACACAGTTAAATTAAATTATTTCCATGACTTTTCGGCATATAACCATGATCTTATTTAACACCCGAAACATCAGTGTGAACTAAAAGAATTAAAAAAAAACATTTCAAAATAGTCCTGAACATTTTTTACATGTAAAAACTCAGCACATAAACAAAGTAAAAAGTAGTGATAGAAAATGACTCACCGCAATGAAATTTTTGGAAGGTATTCCTCATCAGAGCTGTCATCCGGGTAACCATGAAATGAGGGTCCCTCTTCTTCCCAATCAATCCTGTAAGATACAACAAACGTACTCGGTTACTAACGTAACCTCGGTTCTCTCTAGAAGAGGGAACGAGTACTGCGTTTTTGTAAAAACGCTACGGGAAAAACTCTTTTTTCACGAAATACTGAAGCAAAAAATTATCCTTAATTTTCATACATGTAAAGCGCGTTGCAGCAGTAGTAAGCTATGGCGAGACGGCTTGCTCGCTCATTGGCTGCTCTGCGGCAACTGCATAAGCCTATCGAGCGAGGCCTGAGGTGACGTCAGGCCAATGAGGGCGCTTCGCGCCCTCCTTGCCATTTCCCGCCGAGACGGGTGTGGCTAACCTCTATAAAAGGAGCTCGAAAAGGCTGATTCACTTGATTTTCATCGCCGAAACGAACCAGAGTGAACCGTACGCACGGCAGAGAACGCAGTACTCGTTCCCTCTTCTAGAGAGAACCGAGGTTACGTTAGTAACCGAGTACGTTCTCTTACGAGAGTCCTCTCGTACTGCGTTTTTGTAAAAACGCTACGGGAACCCCTTGTAAAACGCCGTGCGTGCTGGGATAAAGACACCGATCACTGGAAGCTAAACCAGGTGTACAGTGCATAACCACCAGATAGACTCACAAAGAGTCTGGGAATAAGGGAGGGGGACCTTAATTCCCTATACTGTAGCGTCCGCAGACGTAAAACATGACCTCACAGAGAGAGTCTAGAGACAAGAGGGGATTCCCTCCGTCCTTATATGGTCGCGTCCGCAGACGCGAATATGACATCACATAGACAGGGTGGGGAACCTGAACTAAATGTGGGAAATGTGGGTCTTACACAATTCTGCCCATAAGACAGTCGGTAGCGCGTTGCACATGCGATTTCAGTGTTCTAGTTAGACAGCTGAATCGACTACACCGATAGAAGCTTAGCCTGCAAGGCGGGAACCTCTAGGTTGTAAAACCTAATAAATGTAGACAGCGAGGCCCAGCCTGCCGCCGTACATATATCCTGTAAGGAAATCCCGCTGGACCAAGCCCACGAGGAGGCAACGCCCCTCGTGGAGTGCGCTCTAACTCCCAACGGGCACTGGAGGCCCTTGACAGTATAAGCCAGCGCTATGGCGTCAACTATCCATCTGGATAAGCTCTGTTTCGAAACAGCCATTCCCTTGGAACGTCCACTGAACGAGACAAAGAGCTGCTCAGTCTGTCTGAAGACAGCAGAGCTGGACACGTAAGCTCTTAAAGCCCTAATGGGGCAAAGAAAACTTGAGTCCCCTTCCTCACTTGATCCCGGCAGGGCAGACAGGGAGATAACCTGAGCCCGAAACGGCGTGTTGAGGGACTTTAGCACATAGCCATGCTTAGGTTTGAGTATGACTTTAGAGTCATTAGGTCCAAACTCTAAGCACGCTGGGCTCACGGAGAGCGCGTGCAGGTCGCCTATGCGCTTCACCGAAGCGAGAGCCATCAAAAACACTGTTTTGAAAGACAAATGTTTGAGGCTAATAGATTGGATAGGCTCGAAAGGGGCACCTTTCATGGCCGCCAAAACCGTAGAAAGGTCCCACATAGGGACTGAAGGAGGTCTGGGTGGATTCAGCCTCCTAGCTCCCCTGAGGAAGCGGATGACTAAATCGTTCCTTCCTAGTGACTGACCCAGCGTTGTTCCAGAGAACGCTGTAATAGCCGCCACATAAACTTTGAGCGTGGAAGGGGATCTGCCCTTATCCAACAGCTCCTGTAGGAAGGAGAGAACCTCCGTCACCTCACAATCGAGAGGTGATAGGCTCCGAGCTGTACACCAGCCGGAGAAAACCGACCACTTTGAGGCATAAAGCCGCCGAGTCGACGGTGCTCTGGCCTGAGTGATGGTATTTATCACTCCCTCTGCGAGATCAACGGATATCCGTTGAGCGCCCACACATGAAGGGACCACAGCTCCGGGTGTGGGTGCCAAATCGAGCCCCCGGCCTGCGAGAGGAGATCTCTCCTCAATGGCACTGGCCATGGAGCGATGTCTGCTAGCTGCATCAGGACTGGAAACCATGCTTGGTTCTTCCAGAACGGTGCTACAAGCAGCACTGGGCATTCTGTTTCCCTGACCCGCTCTAACACCTGTGGCAGGAGGGAGACGGAGGGAAAAGCATATAGCGGGCAGCGCGGCCACATCTGGGACAGCGCGCTGTCGTTCTTGGAAAAGAACACGGGGCAATGAGCGTTTTCGCGGGACGCGAATAGGTCCACCTCCGCTCTGCCGAATCTCTCCCACAACAGCCGGACTGTTTGTGGGTGTAGAGACCATTCGCCCAGGGGAATGTTGTTCCTGGACAGTCTGTCTGGGCCCACATTCTGGAGCCCAGGCACATGCACTGCTCTCAGCGAGCGCAAATTGTGCTGAGCCCATATTAGGAGGCGTTTCACCAGCCTGTACAGGGATGTGGATCTCAGACCGCCCTGGCGATTTATATAGGACACCACGGCCGTGTTGTCCGAACGGACTACGACGTGTTGGTCCTTGATTTGGGGACAAAAACGCGTCAGCGCGTTGTGCACTGCCAGCATTTCCAGGCAGTTGATGTGTTGGAGCTTTTCTCGTTCCGACCATAGGCCGAAGAACGGTCTGCCCTCGAGCAGCGCTCCCCATCCCGAGGTGGATGCGTCTGTCGACACCATCCTCACTCCCGAGGAAGTCCCCAGGCTTACACCTGATCGGTACCAGTCGTTCGCCAACCAAGGTATCAGGGCTGTCACACAGCTCTGATTGACCTTGAGACGTAACCGGCCGGACACCCACGCTCCGCGCGGTACTCGCGCTTTCAACCAGAACTGCAGAGGGCGCATGCGGAGCAGGCCCAGCTGAAGAACTGGTGATGCTGAGGCCATGAGACCTACCATCCTTTGAAACGTCCTGAGCGGGGTAGTCGCGCCGCAGCGGAAGGATCTCGCCGCGCGCTGAATGTGCAGCACGCGCTGTGGCGACAGCCGCACTGTCATAGACTGTGAGTCCAGAATGGTACCCAGAAACGAAATCGTTTGACTGGGGTTCAGTGAACTCTTCATCCAATTGACCGTGATACCAAGATTCTCGAGGTGATCGAGTAAAATGGTTCTGTGCTCCACGAGCTGTGATCGTGATTGAGCTAGGATCAGCCAGTCGTCCAAATAGTTCAGCACTCGCATGCCTCTGAGTCTGAGAGGGGCGAGCGCTGCGTCCATGCATTTCGTAAATGTACGAGGTGCCAGGGACAAGCCGAACGGCAGGACTGTATACTGGTATGTCTGACCCTCGAAGGCGAATCTCAAGTATCGCCTGTGATGTGACGCTATCTGTATTTGAAAATACGCGTCCTTCAGATCTATTGACATAAACCAGTCTCCTCGGCGAACATGCGCGAGGATTTTCCTGGTCGTGAGCATTTTGAAACTGCGTTTCACTAATGCTTTGTTCAGCCGTCTTAGATCCAGTATGGGTCTGATACCACCGTCCTTTTTGGGGACTAGAAAGTATCTGCTGTATAGCCCCCCTTCGCTTTGAGCTTGGGGTACATGCTCTATCGCCCCTTTGCTTATCAGTTTTGATATTTCGGCGCGAAGTAGGTGTGCTACTTCTAAAATCACCGTAGTTTCGACGCGCGCTGTGAAGCGGGGAGGGCGTCGACAAAACTGTAGCGAGAAGCCTCTCTTTATAATGCCTAGCACCCAGTCCGAAACCCCTGGAAGCGCTGCCCATGCTTCTGCATGGCTGGCTAAGGGCTGGATGCGAAGCGCGCTCTGTTCGCCGTGCGACAGAGGTGCTTCGGGGCGCAATAACATAGGCGTTATGCCTGTGGCATTCGAGGCGGGGGGCGCGCTTATTACAGCGGGCAGAGCGCTCGTCCTCGACCTTACTACAGCGCTTAACTGAGTGAGGGAGGGCTGAGAGAGTCTCGCGGGACTCATGTCTGCGAGTAAATGTGGGCGGGAAGCGGGCACATTCACTGCTTTGGACGCGCTGCCTGCCTGAGCAGAGCGAGCGCGCACAGGTCCCGTTTTTACAGAGAGCCTGTGGTCTGTGAGACATAGTGTTTGTGGGCACTGGGAAGTGGGCACTCTCACTATATTGGAAGCGCAATCGACCTGAGTCGATTTTATGTGCGCGAGCCCTAAGTGTAGGGCTGTGCTTGTGTGTAGGGATGGGCACTGAGGAGTGGGCATCGACACTACATTTATAGCACCATCGGCCGTGGCCGGGACACCAGAAAATACACTCTTTTCGGGATATATCTGGGTAGCCGTGAAAACGGCTTTTGTGTGCAGGCAAGCGGGCAACTGTGCGGGCTTGCGTCTTGCAGAAAACGCTGGAACAGTCGCAAGTCTTGGGACTGAAACAGCGGCGCGCTTGGGTGAGAGACCGGCCGCAACGGGACTCACACACCTGCGCTTTCCTAGGCATGCTAGGACTTCTTCGGGGCTTCCGGCTTCACCACAATCCTCGGCCGCGGCCCGCGCTGAGCGGGGCGTCGGTTGGTAGAGCGAGAGCGGGGCCTCGAGCTGCGCTGCTGTCGCTGCTGTGAAGATGCGGCCGAAGGCGGGGGCTGAGGCTGAGAGCTCCGCGGAGTCTGTTTTTCACGACTCGCCGCAGAACCGGAGCGCTTCGGGAGGAAGTGCTTGAAGGCTTGAGACGCTTTCTGGGCTTCGGTAAATCTCTCCACGAACTCGGAGAGAGAAGATCCGAAAAGGCCAGCGGAAGACAGCGGGGCGTCGAGAAACGCGGTGCACTCGGAATCAGCCATCTCCGTGAGCGTCAGCCATAGATGCCTCTCAGCAACAGTGGCGGAAGCCATACACCGTCCCATGGCTTGTGCAGCAGACTTGGTAGCGCGGAGTGTTAGATCTGAAGCGCTCCTCAAATCCGCGATGCAGATAGCGTCAGGTCCCATCTTGTCCAACTTACGGAGGAGATCACCCTGGAATATCTGCAGCGTAGCCATGGTGTGTAGCGCTGACGCGGCTTGCCCAGCGGCGGAGAAAATTCGCGCGAGCAGCGTCGACGTCATGCGGCAGGCTTTTGAAGGCAACACCGGTTTAGTCCGCCGTCCAGCAGAGGGCGGGCAAAGGTGGGTCGCTATCGCCTGTTCCACCGGCGGAAGTGAAAGGTAGCCTCGGTCTTTCGCATTATCCAGGGAGGAAAATGCTGGCGACACAGACGAGCGCGTTCGCGCAGAGTAGGGCGCATTCCAGGCCTTCGCAACTTCTTCATGAAGCTCAGGAAGAAAAGGAGCGGGCTTTGATTCCGGAGAAGTGCGCTCACCAGGGAGGAAGCTACCATCCAGCCGGGTGCGAGAGGGGAGTTCCGGTGCAGACCACTCGAGGCCGAGGCTCGCCGCGGCCAGCGCGAGTACTCGCATGAGCTCCTTCTCGATGTTGGCTCTCGTAGTGGGCTTGCGGGCAGCAGGCGCGAGATCCTCGGAGCTCGCCCAGTCCTCGCTGCCTGAAGCTAGCAGAGAGCAGGAATCTTTCTCCTCCGACGCGGCCTCGGAAACGACTTCCTCTGATGAAGCGGCGGCAGACTGCGGGCGCTGAGCATCAGGAAGTGATTCAAGAGAAGCCGGTGAAGCAGGCGGGCGAACCGGCGAGCTTAGTCGGGCTGGAGCGGGTTCCGGGACCCGCTGCGAGCGGCGCTTCTTACGGCGCGGCAGCGCGGCGGGGAATGCAGGCTCTGAGAAGAATGCCAGGCGAGTCCGCAGAGTCACCATCGGCAAAAGCTCGCAGTGAGGGCAGCCGCCGTCAGCGAGCGCGAGCGCGAGCGCGAGCGCTGCATGGTCCTCACCCAAACAGGAGACGCAGATGAGATGGCGGTCTCCCTCGGTGAGTGGGGCTCGGCACGAGCCGCATGAAGGCATCTTTAAAAAGACGCAGCTCTTTTAGGGGATGAGTGTCACAAGGCGAACACACACACACACACACACACAAGAACAGTATAATAATAGAAAGGATATGGCGTCGGAAAGCGCAGCAGGTACGGCTGTAGAAGGCGGCGTTGGCCAGCGGCTTCGAGGGCTCGTCCCGCTGAAGTGCTTGCCTCAGACGACGCTTGCTTCCTCGTGATCCAGCGATGCGTGCGCTTCGCTGAAGAGATGAAAATCAAGTGAATCAGCCTTTTCGAGCTCCTTTTATAGAGGTTAGCCACACCCGTCTCGGCGGGAAATGGCAAGGAGGGCGCGAAGCGCCCTCATTGGCCTGACGTCACCTCAGGCCTCGCTCGATAGGCTTATGCAGTTGCCGCAGAGCAGCCAATGAGCGAGCAAGCCGTCTCGCCATAGCTGAGTACTGCTGCAACGCGCTTTACATGTATGAAAATTAAGGATAATTTTTTGCTTCAGTATTTCGTGAAAAAAGAGTTTTTCCCGTAGCGTTTTTACAAAAACGCAGTACGAGAGGACTCTCGTAAGAGAACTGGAATGAATAAAAACAACTCAATAAAAATCCAATGATAGAATAGAATAGAAGCCCACTTACACACTGTTCATGGGGTCATTGAAGGCATTTTCGTTCAACTCCTCTTCATGTCATGCATACTATGAGAATAAATGATAATTTAAAACATGTATCAGATGAAAACATGCAACCAGAGTATTGAGAAGGGACACAGACTACAGAGCTAAAAACAATGACAGTTTATGGGTTACCTCTGCTCAAGAGTTTCAATTTCCGGTGCACTTGGTTCATCTCTAAAAGCAATAATAATCATAACACACTATGAGGTATAGGAAGATACAAGTTTTATATGAAACTAGTACTTAAACAAACAATTACAACATTATTTCCATGCAATGACTTACCTATCTGTCCCACTGGAAATGCTTGACAATGCTGGAGCATTTGCCATTTGAGAACGTTTGGCCTTGATGGGGGTTGATGTGTTCCTAATCAAAAGGGTACTCTCATAACTGGACAAATAAGATGGAAAAATCAGATCATGGTTAATTGGCCAATTATTCTTACATAAAAAGAAATTGACTCCAGCAGTTGTTGACCCTATTCAACATGTTCACAAATAACACTATACGCATAGGCTACAGTACATGCAGAATTACTGTATGCGTCTGTATTATTCAATGTGAGGACACAGTATAAATGATAAATAACAGAAAATGTCAGATAACATAAAAATTGGAGTAGCCTTAGGTGTGCAAACAATGAAAGAACAATCATATTCCTTATTAAAATATATTATTATCGAATTTCTAGGTTACAAAAAGTAAAACTCACAAACCTTGTTTTTAGCGCCTTCTCTACTTTGCTCAATAGCTGCTATTAATCAAAGAGCCTATTTAACTTTTAACTATAAATGTTCGCCTGTCTATATAATAAAGTACACAACCAAGCAATGAAAAAAACATTGTAATTAAGACATTGACTTACCTGTCGAGAAGAAAGCAGGCAACTTCAGCGTCTCTTTTGAAATCTTTCTCCAGCATTAGCTCTTTCCACCTGGAAAAAGCTATCCCGACATTAACTCTTGTTTTCTGTAATCTCCGGTCACGTTTCCTTTTACGTTCTAATCTGGACTCTTTTGGCGACGAGGATTTCTTCTCCTGTGGCTCGGCATATGTATGGTCCGCCATTAAAATTAACAGTGCAGCCTTTTAAAGTTGCCGGGGCAGTTTCAAAGCCCCTCTCACTGCTCTGCTCCTCCGCTTCTGCTGGCTTCAGTCACGTGACGCGGGCTCTGAACGAAACGCGTTGTGGAAACGCGTTGGCCTAGTACTTTTTGTCCCTCTCTGCTATTATAGTTTTGCAAGATGGCGGAACTACATGGAAGCCTCCGTGAACCTACCCGTCCCATGTATGTAAAGATAATAAATTCTTCGTTTACGAGAATAAGTCAGATAATTGGCCGAGTTGTTTGTTCACCGTTGAGGACATATTTATGAATAAAAATATTGACTTTAGATAATAAAATACCTAAAAAACTACACATAGTCCCTTTAAATATAGGTGAAAACTATACCGCAAAAAGAATAAATAAAACGCTTTCTTAAAAATGCAAAAGCACGCATGCATGTTTTCTTGATATGATAATTAAAAACCAACAGACTGATGAAAATGCGGGACATTTTGACACTATGCGACGTGCGGGACAAGGGGTGAAAATGCTATGCGGTGCAACGCGAAGGTCCAGGCAGGCTTGAGTTCCAGCTCATTCTATTATGGGGTCAAACAAGATGCAATGCAAAATATATACTGTATGTTCATTAGTGGCGTTTGGTCAAGCCCTAAAATTCCTTAGTAGGGGTGACAAAAATCAAGACACTAAATAGATTGAAGATTCAACAGTTTATTACACCCTTTCAAAAGAACAAAATGTGCATTTAAGGAATAAATAAAATGTAAAACCAACATACAACTTCAAATTATGCTCGGTCCCTCAGATGGAGAGTAAGAGCCATTGGTCTAGCCAGTAAACTGAATCTGATCATTATGAATGACTCAGTTCTTCAGTGCTGTGTGCAGTGCCCATCACAACATATCCTGGAGGTCCAGTGATTCATTCACATTAGAGAAACGATGGAAGTTATAGATCCTGAATATTTAATTTTACATCCTGAATATACAGTCATAAAAACTTAATTTATAGTTATACATTTAAATGTATAGTTATAAATCCCAAATATATAATTATACATCACAGTAATAACATTCTAATGTCTTAAATGATAGCACATACATATGGTAACACTTTATTCAGAATTATGCATTAGTTAAGCATAAATACACTAGTATTAATGATTAACTTTTCCACGATAATGTATTAGTAAAGCATGAAAACACTAGTAATTACTGATTAACTTAACATATTGTTAGGACATATTAGCCATTATTTACAATTTATTAAACATTTGGAGGATCCACATTCATGCGATAAGCAAAAATAAGCTAGTAATTAATGATTAACTGAATGTACAGAAAACGCATTTTAGCCATTATTTACAACTTAGCAAATTATAAG
The DNA here is from genome assembly GCF_949319135.1 of Squalius cephalus. Taxonomy (NCBI): domain Eukaryota; kingdom Metazoa; phylum Chordata; class Actinopteri; order Cypriniformes; family Leuciscidae; genus Squalius; species Squalius cephalus. Next base: position 37,584,535 of record NC_137132.1, on the reverse strand, counting down.
CTATTTTTGTGTAGTGATGTAATTAGTTATATTTCACCAACAGTGATTCACCATTTATTAAGTTAACTGTGCAATATGAAACTTGTGACTATGTTTAATTAGTGCTGGTTTTACAGTTATAAATTGCTAAAATAGTGTAATATAGACAATGCCCCCTGTTCTGAAGTGAAAGTTATATCTTCATTAATTATGGCACTTATTTAATGATATTCAAGTTTATTGACCAGAATAAGCCAATAATTATGGTTAAACTACTGCAAATACAGTACTAAGAAAGACAATGTGACCCCCCTGTTCTAAAGTGAAAGTTATATCCTCATTAATTATGGCACTTATTGAGTGATATTTAGGTTTATTGACCTGAATAAGCCAATAATTATGGCTAAACTGTCACTAATACAGTACTAATAAAGACAATGTGACCCCGCTGTTCTATAGATAGGCTCTTATTTACACTATTGGTTTGTTTTAGTAGTTATTCAGCAACGTGATCTCATGAGAATACGTGTGTATTTTTTATGTGTATTTCTACAACACGTACATATACTTACATTTTCATACACTGAAACGTTTCGAAGGATTAGGTTAAACAAGACTACACTTTAAAATCTTAAAATGAATAATATTTCTAGAATCGTCTAACCATTATTTATCATGTACTTGTATCGTACATGAAAGTACACACAGGACCAGGGACGTTCTTGCAGTGCCGACTCTCTCGGCTCCTCCTTGTTTTTGTAAAATGCAACAATCACAGGTTGTTTTTTACAGATTAAAAGAAAAAAAAACACAAATCTTTATTTGCAATTTAAAGAAGACTCGTGGTTTATTAATTATAACTGGCTTCTGTCATTATGGATTGAGAGAATATGTTTCCTCAAAGTGTCAGTGACAGACATTGTGTACATTGTGTTTTGTTCAGGGGCACCTGTGCGTTATAAGTCTTATAATAATAATTTGAAAAAAAAATCAATTATTTTTATATAATGACCTATAATATCCAGAGTAAATGGCTGGAATACACTACTTTGCCCAGATTTGACAAGCCAGCCTGCCGATTTTGGGCAGTCGGAGTTGACAGATTTCACAGAAAATCCGGTAATGTATGATGGGCATTTTCAGCAGATTTTATAACACGTGTTGTTTTCATCTGTCATGTGTCTCCTGGCAAAGAGGTGTGTGTTTCTGCATGAGATTGTGTCTGGAATGACCAGTGTATGATGCCCAGTTTTCTCTCTGCAACCATTTCGTGCAAGTGTTTTAAAATCGGTTCAGATTTTAAGAGTCCTGAAGTGTGTTCCAGCAGGACCAGTCTCTTTATTATCAGAGCATGCTCTGTGTGTGTCATTCAGGCCAACACACCACCAATGATGACAGCAACTACGACTCCGAGCAGCACACAACAGATAATAATCACCGTTTTCTTCTGTATTTGGAAGAGTTCAAGAAAAAAACATGGGGAAAAGAGTCCAGGCAGCATGAAAAGTAGAAAAGAAGAGTTACTGTAATGACCCAGAAACTTCATTGCATATTTAAAGATTCGAGGAGAGCAGTTTGAGGATGACATGTTGTCGATGAATTTACAGATAATGGGACATGCCACAACTTTTATGCTGATGTAATCTGTTGCACGGTGCAGTTATAATACGTGTTGACTAATGTTAGAGATTAAGATCTAGCGGTTAGCTCAACACTGCTCTCCTCGATGCCGTCATGTTGAATATAAGGAGTGTAGCAAGTGCGTAACACTGTTGATCCATCATCCCAGCTCTCTCCCCAATGGATCATAAACATGCCACAACACACACATGTAACACACATCAATGCAAAAACACAACACAAACAGAAGTTGGGAAATAAATAGTGCCTATTAAAAGTATTCACCCTCAGCAGTGTGTATGAGCGTCAAAATATCACTGGGACAAGCAAGCAGTGGATTTCGTATCAGTCACATAAACAGCTACACGGAGATCATTTGTGTGTAATAAACTGATCACATTAAAAATGAATCTCTGTCTGGAAGGTTCAGCATTGAGGCCGAACATACTAGTGTCCTCCTGGAAGTCTGCATTTATTCGTTGGGTCGGGAAGTCATGAACGGCATCAGGTGCGCTCAAGTCATTTTGGTCAGAGCAAGATGGCGATGTACCTTCTCTACGAAACATTCAGATTTTAACTCGACTTCTACAAAAAAAATGTGTAAAGGAAGCGCATTAGTTGTGTTTTGGGATTTTTATGTCTTTCCTCAATTTATGAAGGTGTTGTAAATTGAATGGTTATATTTCTAATGTACAGTACTACTGATGTACATAACTATTGTGTTTTGTAAATGCAACTTAGTTTTATTGTAAATTTTAAACAAAATACAACCTGGTCACACTAAATGCGTCTCCATAGCATGTGATACGATGCGCATGGGTAGGTTCAGTAGTGGTGTGGGGTGCGTGTGTATTACACGCAATAAAGTGCGTATCATATGCACGCGAAAACTGCGTACCGTATACACTAATTTTCGTGTATCAATTGCACGATAAACACAATGTGTGCTATAGAGACGCATTTTCATGAGATCAGGCTGAAAAATACGATTTCATTCATTCCAACAAAATTACCTACAATACAGAAGCTGAATCTATTGCACTGACCATATTTTCTCATTGACACTTTATGTCTGATACAGCGAGACCAAGACTGAGCTTTGTGACCATCAGACTCACTGCCATGTTTGATGTACTGTAAGCTTATAAACCTGATGGAGTCATTGTCTTGCTGGAATACAAATTTGTCCAAGCATAAGCTAAACAAGAATGGCTTGACACAGCAATGGTAATGTTCTGGAGAGCCCAAGTCAGAGTCCAGATCTCAAATTCATTGCGCTTGAGCTCGACAAACAATGAAGTAATCGAATATTTTTCTTGATCAAAGTAAAAAAAATTGTAAAAAAAAAGAAAAAAGAAAAGAAAATCCAGAAAGTGAATACTTCTTCTAGGCACAGTACACTGTAGCCCATCTTACAAACGTATTACACACTCTGTCTTTGTTCTACTGAATCTATTGGCTTTATCACATATAAGAGAAGATGGAAACAGATGGTCCTGAGCTCCAGCCTGGCACAAGCTACTCCCTGTGTAATGTCTGAGCACCACTACAGGTGAAGTCTCTTGGTTAGCTCAGTCCAATGGCAAGCGAGATGATGAGGATGAGAAGACAGACGGACACACAGCTGCCTATCAGGATCAACTTCTGTGGAGGACATGGACAGAAAGCAGAGATCTTCACTTTAGCCCATCAATTCATGATATCTTTACATGGGATTACAACCCTTCTCAACCATTTGCTATTCAGGTTTAGTTCACCCAGAAATCAAACTGGTCATCAATTACTCCCCCTCATGTCCCCATTCGATTATAAGCACTGGGACTGGTAAACCACTGGTACTAGTTCCAGCAGGTTGTCACTCAAAGTGTGAAGATCTTTGATCTCATCCCAGATTCAATACTCGCATGACTTCAAAGATAACCCAGATTGTTTCTTGTTGACAGTTAAGGATGTTGGATTACCCAGGGTAAGGTTGCTCCAGCCCTTAATAAGTTCTTGCTTAAACTGGAATGTAAAATCCACAATAGAGGCTTAGTAACTGGTTGCACCATTTGTTCTCAAGGCAGAACGTAGCTAGTAGCTCGAAAGCTCTCCGTAAAGTAATGTGCAGTCGCATAATATGATGTTTACCCTCAACGACTTCAAATACGTGAGCGGAAGTTGAGCAGGACGATGTGAATTTATTAGTGAGCTAGACTGAAACCGGCAAACGCTCACAAATTACAGCCAGTCATCAAATTATTATCTTAACTGGAAACAAATGCCATTTATGCATGATAAACACAATATTTGAAAATAATATTTGCGAAACACGTCATCACTCATCTTGCCGCAGGTAGTTTACGCTCTTGAGTCGCTGTCTCATGTGATGCTGCTGAAGGCTGGGCCACGTGTGATCAATGATGTCAGGTGCAGGGGGCGTGGCTTCTGGCAGTGTTGAACCCGCCCACAGGGAGGGGCCTAGTTTAAATGCTGTTTACAATCCTGCATAGTGCACCTTTAAACTCTTTCAGCAAGTTCAGACATGATAGGTCTGCTAGTCCATTTTTGAACATATTCCGGCCATCTTGCTGTCCGTCGCTCACTGAAACACAGCAGCTTGCAAGAATTAACATTAAAGTCATCTGTCATTGTCCTACTGGACCTGTCCTCTGCGTCTGACATGGCGAATCATCAGTTCCTCCTGTTCAACAACCTCACTGATCTGTTCAGCATGGGAATAGCCCTTTGCTGGCTTGAGTTGCCACAGTTCTAGATATATTCAAGCCTGATGAGCCTCAGCTCATTGCTCATGTTCTTGGATGAAGGAACATCACCTTCAGCTCAACCTTGCAGATTCATTTTCCCCTGCATGTCATGGAAACAGTGGCTGGTTGATTTTCATGTCAGATTGTCTTTTTGCGTATGAGAGGTGGCCAGAGAACGTTGAAGAAACTTTTATACTTTATTATTGTCCATTTAGAAAGCTTTTTACGAATGAGAAAACAAATCGACCCACATCTGCATTAGAATAATGTTGACAGCACACAGACAAAGCTTCACATAACAGTATAAGGAGTGGGAATGAGAAAAGGCGGGAAGTGAGACAGACGTGCAAATGCTCATGCAGGACGGATGGCAGGCATTGACGTATCTTTCACTCACCCTTCGTGTGTTACTCTGGTACTTTACAGCCTTTGTGGTCTCTTGCACTGCATCCCTAATGAAATCCACTGTAAGCTCCACATTATACTCTATACAGTCTATCATCTCTCCCTGACCAGAACAGAAGATGGACGGCGCCAGAGAAGGAGGAAAGAAAAAGAGAAAGGTGATTTGACAGGAGTTTGCTGGATTGTTTGCTATATCTCACCGTCCTGCTAGTCTTCTGGACTTTGACCGCTGCTTTGGTGTCCTCTTTGGCCTTCTCCACATATTCCTGAGCACTGCAGACATTCTTCTCTATATTGTTTATTAACTCTCCCTAAAATAAGACAGGAACATACAGCTCACTAAACCAGTGATCTAGCAAACAGTAAACACTAAATACAACTTTTGATTTTAATAATGTATTAGTAAATGTTGAAATTACCATTAACTAAGATTAATAAATTCTGCAGAAGTATTGTTCATTCTTAGTTCTTGTTATCTAAAGTAGTTAACTAATGAAACCTTATTGTAAAGTGTTACCAAGCCAGAAGACGCAGTAGTCCAGCGCAGCGGCTACACAGAGTCATGTTGGAGATAAGACAACATCTCTATTGCAAACCCCTCTATGTTGCGGTTGTTGTTGTTGTTGTTTTTGCCGTATATCTACCAACGCAACTTCACTGCCATAGAAACCAATGCAGATTTTCCGGAAAAAGAAAGCGGCATGTCGTACGATCTGGACAGTTGCGATACACGATGTGGACAGACAATAATTTAGATCAGATTCCAATTGGATACACAAATAATCGGATTGGGACTGACAGTGTGAATGTAATCTTAGTAACGTTAAAGCAGTGTTGCAGTTAATGAGATAATTAAGTGATTAATTAAAAGGGTCATGAACTGAGAAATCAAAATTTCCCTGAGCTTTTGACATATAAGAGGTCATCTACTGTAAGAATATCCTGTAAGTTTCAAAACTGAAAACTTTTTGTTAGTCCGCATACAGCTTTTATTTTAACCAAGCCCAGTGAACGACTCATTGTGGAATTGTGCCTATACCCACATAGAAATGTTTTTCTGGGCCAGATCCGGTCTACACAGCCCCTTTTCCCACGGCCCACATGCCGCAAAGAATGACGGTCCTGGAGTGTCCCAGATGTGGATCATTCTCTCTGAGAGCTGTTTGCCCATTTTCTACACCGTTAATAAAAAGAAGACCAGTCAGTTTCAGTGTAGGCAGTGGCACGTGTGGTGCGTATGGTGGCGTTGTGACTTTCTCCGGTGTGCAGCGCGGAGAACAGGTGAAGATGATGCCGAGCAGGAACAATTCTACCTCTGTTATATAGCGATGTTTTGGCTATAAGATAACCGACACTGAGCAGAGAGAGCAGAGCTGCCAACTCTCACTCATTCAGCGCGAGACTCACACAATTGACACGCAATCACACGCTCTCACGTCACACATCCATTTTCTCATGCAGAGAAAAATCGCAAAGCAAAGTGGACACACAGACAGACTAGACAGAGCAGGTTACTTTTGATAGGAAACAAATCATCAGCTCTCAGATTCTGTCAATTTTATTACGAAATTCAAACAATAGCGTTTTGGCGCTTGTAAATGTGACGTAACACGTGGTTGTAAACCGAACACTAGTTAAAGGGATACTTCAGGATTTAGCATTAAGCTTTGTATTAGTAGAAAACCTGTAGTATTTTTCAAATTATCGTGCTTTCCTCCCTCATATCCCCCTGAGACGAGAGATTTATGTATTTTTTGTATGGAAAAAATCCTCCGATGACGCAAAAATCGTCATTTTGCGTCATCGGAGGATTTTTTGGCCCGAGGCTAAAGACTACAGCCAGTAGGAGGAGCTGTTCCGCATGTTTTCAACCCGCCCATAGGGGGATCTCACTCACAGAATGTACACAGTGTCAGCCATCTTTCTTTGGAAGCTAAGCTAGCAGGCTCTTGTTCTGTGGAGAAAGCTGAGTAGTAGGGGTTACCATCCTCTTTTTCCCGGACATGTCCGGCCGTCGAGATCGTCCAGAATGTCCGGGATTTGGCTTTTGCTTTCTGCAGTCGCCATTCATTGTTTACATGCACACCTTTTTTTTCAATCTAACTGAATTCATTCCGACTGGTGAATCTGAATGTAGTGTTTACATGAACGCTAAACAAGTGATCGGTTCATGTGCGTTTTAACATTGCTAAGAAAATTCCCGCACCTCCGTGAGAGATACGAGACTGGTGCGTCTCACAGGTGTCGCTCATCAGTAATGACGCCACCGGCCTCGCGCCGTTCTCCCGCGCCCCTCAGCCTCGTCCTGCTCACCACAGTAAACATGAGGAATTGCATATATATTGCTCTACTCTCACCTGGTTTTCTACCAGCATGGCCATGTCCATGAACATATCATGCAGCTCACGGATGTTGTTCTCCAGTTTGAGGATTTCATTGTGTTGCGTCTCGATCTCGTTCATGGCCTGTTCAGTGATGTTGCAGTCCATGATGATCTGTAGGGGGAAAAACTTAAAGATGTTAGAAAGTGGCGATGCTGAAGTTTTCCAACATAAGTCTGCTTCAATCACTAGCTGGTTTACTGAGCGCAAAAACAACAGCAAAAAAAGTGCAGTATGTTCTCAGAAGGTGATTGAAAAATCGTATCAAACAAAATATGAACTTTTGCAGCTCTAAAGACCCAGCAAATATGTTAGTATCTTAGTGTCCTGTAAGGGCCACACAAGTCAAGTCCAATGACTGAATCCAATGGTGTGGCCGAAGGTTTCCTGTCTTTTCAGTGAGCAAAGTATTTAATTCCAGTTAACATTCTGACTCCCATGTTATCCTGACCTAGAATTTAGGTTAGAATGGCAATTGATTATTGGTCATTTTAATGATTATTTACTTAGACATTTGATAATCCTATTTAACTCTTGACTTTAGATTGTAGTCATAGATTGAACTTCATTCCCATTCCAATGTCACTCGGAGTCTTGAGGCCATGTACACGGATCTCACGTTAGTCTGGGTCATTCGACAGAGGTAATTGACTAATACTATTTAGATGAGTGCCCATGCTTGCTCTTCCGTAAAAGTACTTAAGTTTGGGCGTTTTCACACCTGAAAGTCGGCACCAAGGTCCAAACCAAAGTTCATGTTTTGATACATTGTATACATTCAGTTAGTTTTGGTTTGGTTTCACATTGCTATTATGCGAGTGCACTAAAGAACTTTACATGACATACTCGCGTCCTGTCGTCATCATCTATATGGGCTGCATCTCGACATTGATTGGTTTGTAAACGGACGTGCGTCTGACATCAGCGTGTTGTCAATTCGGCGGGTAACTTTGATAAGAATGAATGAACAGACGCATATCGTTGCCACTATACTGTTATTATTGCGGCATTACTCCCTGCAGCACCAACTATACTCGAGGCTAGTTCACATTCGCCAAATGAACGTCCTCTTTGTGCAAACATTTTAGCGTAGCCGGCAGGACGCAGGAAAAGTGTGTGTATGTGCGCGCGTGTGTGTGTGTATGCGCGTGTGTGTGCGCGCATGTGAATCAGCTGGAAGAAACGCTGTGGGCAGGACTGACAGATCTGCACATAAATATTCTTCTTCAGTTGTTTAGGCTGCGCGGGAACCACCGGATCTTCCTGTAAATGTTCTGAAAGTCCGAACCATATGGAAAATGCTTTCACACTAGAAACGAACCAAACCCTTGTTCAGTTTGATCAAAGGTAGAGACTACCTCTTTTCGTAGGACCAAATTTGGTCTGTTTGATCCGGACCGTGGTCTGGGGGAGGTTTCACACCTGTAATTTTGATCCGGACCAAACTAGGTAGGTGTGAAAGGGCCCTTAGTCTCAATAGATCTGTACTCATTTAAAGCAAGACTAGGCTACCTCTGGCCAGAGGTCATGACCACTACCATAGATATTAGCCGATAGCCTTTTGCGGCACGTCTCCTAGACCCTAGACCAATATCAAGAACTGGACTGTGGCTCACCTTCACTGAGCTCATAAAAGTAAAGCCATCCATTTCAGCCACTCCGACAACAAGATTATTCCAACTTTTTATTATTCCCACTAACTAGCAGAGTATCTTTGTAATGACCAGTTACTGATGCCGTATCCACTCACCCCTGAAGAGAAGATGGGGTTGTCACTTTCTAACACGCTCTCCAACTCCTCATTTGTTGTATTTCTTCCGGCTACACAGAAAAAACATGATATTAATTGCTTGTTTGTGCTATAGCACATAAAGCAGCATATGGGTAAATGTTTGTCTTTATAGTAGTTGATGTAAAATAATGCATTGACACACATACAATGTATATTGGATGATTTTTGCGATTTGGGCCTGGGCCTGCTGTGCCAAATAGCTTAATATCTAGTGGATTGACTAGACTTATCAGAGTTATTTACTAGGGACTTTAGCAATGTGATAGTTTGAGTAACTGTTGACATAAACCAGTTTTTGTGCCTAAGCCAATATGGCTCAAAAGTAACTAATTAGAATGCATGACTTTAACAAATGAGATCACATCGCAAGCTGCTAGATACGGAGAAAGTTACCCCCATGCAGCATGAATTTATTAATATTTTGCTGGGTTTGAACAGTCAATCCAAAAGTATGGTCATGTGACAAACAGCAAACCTCAGGATAACATGCAAACCTGCACTCTTCATAAAAGCTGTGCTTGGCTGTGTGACCTCGGGCAGTTTTCTTCCTGCTGCTGTTATTGATTCAAAATGCATGTTTTCATGCCAGCTTAGCTTATGTGCTTAACTATTCACTCCTTGCATCATACAAAACTCGTCAAACATGTGTATGCTTGCTTCATTAATAAAATTGATAAATGTAGATCATACAAGATTGTTTAATGATTTGGAATAATAAAAGTTAAAGCCGTAATGAAATGGTAGATTGTATCTTCCTTATTGTGACATCCGAGTGTATGGTGGGGACTTGGCTTTATGGATCAGTTAATGATTGGATTCTGAGATGTGGGCATAAGTGCAGGCTGATAAACACGAGCTTGCATGGGCAGGGTTTAACGCACTAAATGATTGAAGAATATTGCACTCATCACCAGAACTCTGTTATTTTCACCAGAAGGTTCAGTTTGCATCTTGTGAATTTTATTTCTTTATCCATTCATGGTATTCATTTACTAATTGTCTTCATTGTGTTGATAATTGTTAAGGAGAAATTCCTCAGCTGGTTCCCCGAGATAAAAGTAGAGAGGGATAATCTGACACTCTCACATTCACCGTAAGTGATGTGTGACCAAAACTCAGAACATAATTTGGTGCCTTGTGTGGAAATCACTCAAATGGGAACATCAACCTAACAATAAGATCAAGATCAGAGTTTATATGCAAAGGTCAAATGACAAAAAACAACAAATGGAAACTGCAATTATGGATAATTAAACAAATAAAAAATCTACTGATGAAACCGCTGCCCTTTTTGAATTAAGAATAGAGAATCACTAGCCTGAAACAATGAGGTGACATACACCATTGTTAATCCTCGACAATCTCTAATTTAGCAGCTCACTGAGTTAATAATGAACAGTCTGACGTGATCACAGATCTCTGATCTATATGTACCATGACTCAGATTTGATTAAACACTGAATTCACTAAATACAGACCTTCACTGCGGACGTTTCGAGTGCTGGGCGACCCAGCTGGCCAGCTTTACTACGTTATTCTGGTAGGCAGTAACAGACTGGAAACACAAGCGGTCTTTCACCCAAGCTGGCAGGATGATTATGGTTCCAGCTTGAAGCCAATGACACAGAAAGGCCCAGATGGGGCCAGCTGTTTCCAAACTGGGGGGCTCAGGGTGATAAAAAAGGGGGATGCGGCAAGAATACTAGTGTACACAGTTAGTAGAGTTAGTGTACAGTTATGCAAAAGAAACCTCTTCAGGGTGATACAAGACCCCACTGCACTTACATATAATCAGAAATTGTACGTTCACAGAATATGTATTTTAGGAGTTCTGTCCGAAGAGACGCCCCGAGCTCGGGATTTGGCCCAAACGCAGAGTACACTTCGACATGAATACCCTACTAAGGTAGGCTAATGCGTATAATAATTCTTCTTCAATAATTGTATTGATGTTTATATTTTTCCAGGTTCGATGCTAGCTTTGTACTCAACAATTGGCGTACATCATCAATACGTCCTCAATATTGATGCACCTTAGGGCTAAGCATGCAGATAGCCCTACACCCCCACCCTAGGGTGCAGGGCCTACTCACAGTGAGTAGCCTAACTTTTATTTTAAGATTATACAGTGGTGGCCAAAATTATTAGAACATAACATATTTAAGAGGTCTCATTGGCACAAACTGAAATGAAAATGAAATGAAATCAGGCATTTATATAGCACTTTACAATGTGCTACTGTACACCCAAAGCGCTTTACAATCATATCAGGGGATCTCCCCTCTAAACCACCACCAGTGTGCAGCATCCACAGTACAACATCACCACACACCAGCTGTAGGTGGAGAGAGGAGAGAGTGATAGAGCCAATTCTGTGGATGGGGAAAATCAGGAGACCATGATTGATAAAGGCCAATGGAGGGAATTTGGCCAGGACACCAGGGTTTCATCCCTACTTTTTACAAAAAGTGCCATTGGATTTTTAATGATCACAGAGAGTGAGGACCCCGGTTTAACGTCTCATCTTAAGGATGGTGCTTGATACAGTACAGTGTCCCCATCACTATACTGGGGCGTTAGGACCCACACAGGCCACAGGGTGAGCGCCCCCTACTGGCCACACAAACACCTCTTCCAGCAGCAACCTGGTTTTCCCAGGAGTCTCCCATCCAGGTACTGACCAGGCTTCAGTGAGCAACCAGTCTTGGGCTACAGGGTGATATGATCAGATCATTTAGATGAGTTTAGATCCGATTATATAGAACTGGATTGATCTCAGATTGGTTCCACTCTTGTATGTCACAGAATTCCGAAGCTTTGTTTGGTCATGTGTTTTTTTTTTCCAAACCGTATATCCTCTGCTCCTCGATGATTTGTTAGATATGGTGGAGAAAACAAGTCTGACCACAAGATGTCGCTAATGTGCATTGTGTTAAAAGCTTCGAGTAATGAACATAGACTGTAAAAAATATGGACAAAGCGTCTGTGACGTCACCCATAGACTTTCTGAAGAACGGGTTTGAAGCCGTTTATGGGGGGTATGGGCGGCGCCATCTTGGAAAATCTTGGGAAATCCTTACCCCGCCCACCTTCTAACGCAGCGCGCGTCACTCAGCTCGCTCTGCTACTTCGGTTATCTCTGTGTATATTTTAGGCAACGAAATATGTTATAAAACACCACACTAACTCTTTTCGTTTTCAACGCAAAGAAATCTTAAACATTATAGCCACACAAATGTGGTTCAGGCAACGCATATTGATTATATTCAACTGCACATAACGTTTGCCTATTTATGAAAAAACAAAATATAAAACACAAACCTGCCTCTTTTCATTTTAAATATAATATAAAAATATTACACATTTTATGGTCCAGGCAATATGTGCATTTGTACTAAACAACAGATTTTGCAGTAAACAACATTACAGATCATCTTCGTTGTATTAAAATTTAAAATGACAAAAACTCAACCCAGTCTCTTTTTGTTAAATTTCAGTTTTATCAATATTAGCCATTATAAAAGTATACGTAAAAGGTATAAGAAGCTATACAAATAAAGCAAACAATTCAGTCAAACATACAAAGTCAGCGCTCTATAGTCTATACATCGGTAAAGTTAAATAGCTTATAAAGTTATGAAACTTCCCCTCAGCCAAAACGATTGCCCAGGGAAAAAAATTTAGATTCACGAGACCAAAAATCGCCCATTAGATATACACAAGACGATATACACAATATCTCATGTTTAACCACTAAAGAGACGCCAGAGTCCGCGGCATTAGCGGCAAACCTCATAACGTCAAGCCGATGAAAGACTGCTCCAGGCGGGGTACATGAATGCCGAGCGCCCGGTCATCGCTGGATCAACTGGATAAAATTTTCATAAATCTTTAAATAAACCACAGATTTGAGCTTTAAACAACTACATTCTCGCCTGAAAAACTCTTAAAACTACATTTCATGATACATAAACAGTAGTATTATATGTCAACTGTATTAAAAAATGGCGCTTCTTGTTGTCATTCTCCGTGGCGCTGCCTTGTCAGCTGTCAATCAAGCTGTCACTCAAAGTTAACCACGCCCTTATTGTCATATATTTTATATCTAAATACGATCTAAACTAACAAGTTGGAAAAAAATTCACCCCCCTCACAGTTGTCAGGCACTCGGAAGCTATCGAAAAATACAATAAAAGTCCATGGGACCAACTTGTAAAAACATGAATTTATGCTGTGAAAACGGACATTTTAACATGGGGGCTATGGACATTTGCTCCCTTTTGGGACCTGCCCCTAGCGGATTTTCGATGTATTGCAGTTTTTCGCACTTCCGGGTAGGCTTCATTTTTCAGATCAGAATGTTGCCGCTTGGTAATGAACCGTTTTTCAGCACAATTTTTAATGAAACCCTCAAACGCTTCAGAAAGCCTCGGTTTCCAATCACTAAATATTTATACGCCTCCTCTCGCACTGATTGGGTAGATTATCTGAATGTGCTTCTCCCAGACTTTGTTATAAAGGTCTTGTGTTCTGTCACATGCTGTCTTGCTTTGATAGATCCAAAACGCCCAAGATGCTTAACGCAGAAGAACGATGAAATCACATTTAATAAACACTAGAAATAATACAGAGGGAGAAACCAGCCTGAAATGTTAGCACAAGACAATGAACAGAAGATAACTGAGTGGTTATATACACAAGATGATAAGGGGATAATGAGAGACAGGTGATGGTGATTAGTCGTCATGGAGATCAACAAGGGTTTCTATGGAAACTTACAAGGGAGCAATGGAAACAAGGGAAATAGGAACTAAACCACAGGGATCTGTGAAATAATGATATTTTGTGATCTCGAAATGATGATATATTGTTACATCCCTAGTAAATATAGTTGATAACTGAGGCGCAAGATGGCTACTTTTGAATAAAAATGTTTTGAGACATCAGGATTCAGCATTCATGTACAAGACACATGAAAGAAGCGCCAGTACAAAATATTCAGATGAGCGGTTATTATGCAGCGATTTATATTATATATTATCGAGGAATAACTGACCTAAATGTCCGAATCAAGTATTTCTGAGTGCAAATAAACAGGTTTAATGAATAGCCTGTTAATATTATTTAAGACAACGTCTTCTTAATTTCATATTGCATAATATTAATTTTGTTTTATTTTTTATACCGTTGATTATTTTTCTCATCCAACATTTTTGAGGAGGCACTTCCTCCCTTGCGTCCTCAGAGAAAAAATACACCTGGCTCACATGTGTGTGTGTGTGTGTGTGTGTGTGTGTGTTTACTCACTAATCTCCAGCTGTCTCTGTATCCGTCTTTTACAGCGTTCCCTGTAATCTGATTGTGTTGCATTATAATCAGACATCACCTCCACAAATTTACGCGACAGGGTGGAGTGCTGAAAAACAGAGAGCACTTATAATAATGTGCACAAAAGCACATGCATCTGCCCGTCATTAGCGAGCAGCCGACTGACGTGTTGGCATGCAGAGTCTCACCTGTGTTTTCCGTATCCTCAGATCAGCTGATGGGCATTCACTGTTTACTGCCTCCTGCTCGATGGTCAGCTGGATACCTTAAAAAAAGAGCAGACATCCCTGTGGTTATTCATTCACATGCTCTAAAGACAGTAATGATCAATAAATAATAACCAAACTTCTGGATCCAAATCCCTCTGGAAAGTGTTATTGTGTGTATTGCTATCAGTGCCATGATGCTGTGGGAGAGATGCATCAAATGATACCACAATCGCTCAATGCTAATGATATGAACGGCTCTCTATTTCTAATGCCAAAAAGCTCATTCATGTGTTCATGACTCAAGATTAGATTATTGTAATGCACTACTTGGAGAATTTCCTTCAGGGTTACTGAATTAGCTCCTGAACCAGCTGAAGCTTCACTAAATTTGCTTTCATACACATTAAAAACACTGCTAATTACTTATAAAGCTTTCAGCTCTTATCACACTACAGTCCATCAAATTATTTGCAATCATTGCAATTATGGCCAGTTAATGATACCCAGAATATCAGAAAATCTACAGCAGGGGCAGACCCTTGTCTGTCTGCCTCATAAACTCAGAAATAGACTTCCTAAAGCACTGTTCAGGATTCAGACGGTTCAACTTTAAACCAAAGACTCATCTCTTGAGTAAGTCAGCTCACAAGTTTTAAGAACAAAGCCAGTGCTGTGTGTGACTCGCAGGTGAAGAGAGAGCGCACTGAAGTCATGTGGTAATTGTTTCTCGGATGCTTCTGTGTGTCACATGACTATAGTTGCAGTTTTTGAGGATGAAGGACTCACTCTTTAACTTGGAGCGCACTTTGTTAGCCAACTTCTTGATATCTGTCATCAGCTCCTCCAACTCTGCTTTTGCTTCTGTTAGAAAATAAAAGAGAGAGACACAGAATGTTTATATGCACATCATGTCTGATCTTCAACTACTGACATATTCCAATATTCCTGAATGTAATGTAGGCTTATTCAGCATATTTGAATAAGGTAACACATTATTTTCCAACTCTTCTCTTCTAGAAACACTGAAGATGTTCTTCATTTAATACAATTTAACGTTTAATACAATAGTGGCACCATTCAATAAGCTAATATTTTCTAATAATGGAAAAGATACTTGAGCTTCGATGCACTATACCAAGGGAAGTCCCAGGGACAGGCATAGCCTTAAAAGTGCCCCAAGAGAGAAGCTCTGTCAGCTTCTTATCTAGAGAAACTCTCAGGGAGAACTGACCAAGTGGAAAATATTAACTTGACATTCTGTAGTACCACTACCTCTAGGGGGAGATTGCAACCCTCAACTCGATAAGGAAGAATACAAATATGAGAGCATTATAGAATATTTATCAATAGATTCTCATGTATCATAGGAATCCCATGTCTCTTGCTATTCTGTATTCTGTATTAAAAGAAAATACAGTACACCCAGAAATGTTCTCATAATTTATGCATCTTTTACATTTACTCTCATGCCTTCTGAGACGTATACAACTTTCCTGCTTCTGTGAAACGAGCGTGAGACTGAAGTGCTATGCTATCCATCAATACTTCCTGAGTCAGTACGGAGCACAGTCATTTACTGTGGGTAAATTAAAGAACAGAGTAGCCCTGCTGTGATTGTAGGAGAACACTGGCATTTAGTGTGTCAGTCACCGGAGCACAACCCGACCAGACAAGAGCTCAGTGTGACGTCTACAGCTGGACCACATCTGCTTGCACAGAGAGTGTTCTGGTGCAGTTGTGGCTATAGAGCAGTGGTTCCCAACCCTAGTCCTGGAGCAATCCACATTTCAGGTGTGTGAACATGCTAGATTTAGGTAAACTTAGATTTTTGTGTTCATTTTAAGGGGTTAAGGAGTCATGACATGGACTTTTTCATTATTATTATTATTATTTTAATATTATTTATGTTCCCTGAGGTTCAATTTATAATGTTAAAAGTTTTTGCACAAAAAAACAAGGTCTTTCAAGGTCAACCAGAATCGTTGCTTAACTAAATAGCTGGTGCGAGTCACTCCTGGATGACAAGCCACGTTGGAGCAATGACCCCATCGAATAACGTCGGACCGTAACCCCTCCGGAACAAACAAACGATTCGGTGGGCAACCGGGCGGAGGCGTTACCCCTTCTAAGGCCGTCTTGACCTTCGACTCAACCTCCCATACGAGTGTGGAGATAACTACTTTCTCGGTAAAATGCACTCGGGACTCACCGGGCGTTCGGATGGATCAAAAATACGAGATAAAGAGTCGGGTTTGATGTTTTTGGAACCCGGGTGGTACGAGAGAACAAAGTCAAAACGTCCGAAAAAAAAGTGCCCACCGAGCCTGCCTGGAGTTGAGTCTTTTAGCAGATCTAATATATTCAAGGTTCTTGTGATCGGTCCAAACGATAAAGGGTACCCCTGAACCCTCTAACCAATGACGCCACTCCTCCAACGCTAACTTGACCGCCAACAACTCTCTGTTACCAATGTCATAGTTACGTTCGGCAGGCGATAATCGATGAGAAAAAAACGCGCAGGGATGCATCTTGTCGTCTGAGGAAGCGCGTTGTGAAAGAACTGCTCCTACCCCCACCTCTGACGCGTCGACCTCCACCACGAACTGACATGTGGGATCAGGGGTGACAAGAATGGGGGCCGAAACAAAGCGGCTCTTGAGGTTGACGAACACTGCCTCAGCAGTGTTCGACCACCTGAACGTCGTTCGGGGGGAGGTCAAGGCAGTCAAAGGTGCGGCTAGTTGGCTGAAGTTGCTGATGAACCTGCCGATAGAAATTGGCGAACCCCAGAAACCGCTGTAGGGCCTTACGGGAATCTGGGCTTGGCCAATCCACCACAGCCTTAACTTTGTCAGGATCCATGCACACTCCCTCAGAAGAGATGATGTACCCTAGGAAGGGAACAGACTGTGCGTGAAAAGCGCATTTCTCCGCCTTGACAAAAAGGCCATTCTCTAACAATCTCTGGAGCACTCGTCTGACGTGTTGAACGTGTTCCTGGAGAGACGAAGAAAAAATCAATATGTCATCCAGGTAAACATATATGAACTGATCTACCATGTCTCTCAACACGTCATTAACGAGTGCTTGGAAAACCGCCGGGGAGTTGGAAAGCCCAAAAGGCATAACCAAATATTCAAAGTGCCCCCTAGGGGTATTAAAAGCGGTTTTCCATTCATCCCCCTTCCTGATGCGAACCAAATGATAGGCGTTACGTAAGTCCAATTTTGTGAAAATGGATGCTCCCTGTAACCTCTCGAAAGCTGAAGACATCAACAGCAAAGGATAAGTATTCTTTACCGTGATGTTATTCAGCTCTCGGTAATCAATACAAGGTCGCAGAGACCCATCCTTCTTCCCCACAAAAAAGAACCCCGCCCCCGCAGGAGAAGAGGAAGGCTGAATGAACCCAGAGGCTAGAGAATCAGAAATATATTTCTCCATGGCCTCCCTCTCCGGGACAGAAAGAGAGTAAAGTTTGCCTTTAGGCGGAGACTTACCTGGCAGTAAATCTATAGCACAGTCATAGGGACGATGCGGAGGAAGAGAAGCAGCACGGGACTTACTGAACACCTCCTTCAGGTCGAGATACTCCGTGGGCACGTTAGACAAATCCGTTGCCTCACTCTGAAACACAGAACCTGACGGGGCAAGTGGTGAGTCCATGAGGAGAAATGATATGAGTTCAGTGTGATTGCCAGAAGTGATGATTGTGATGATTTCAGTAGAATGAGTAATCCGGGAAGTTCCTGTCCATTGAGTGCGTTGACGGTTATCTTGTGCGGGAGGGAAGTGATGGGAATCTGAAGCTTGAGTGCAAGTTTGAAGTCCATGAAATTACCTTCCGCTCCCGAATCCAGTAGTGCTTGAGTGCTGTGTGTGGACGTTGGCCATCTCAGTCTTACCGGGAGGAGGGTCGATGATGGTGATGAGGTCTTCTCGGCGGAGATCCCACCCGATAGTAGCCTCATACTTACTATCGGGCTTGCTCTTTTACCGGACAAGAGTGGATAAAGTGACCAGCCCGGCCACAGTACAGACAGAGTCCATGGGATCTCCGCCTTTCCCTCTCCTCCCGGGAAAGCCGAGCTCTCCCTACCTGCATGGGCTCGTGGTCGAAAACAGGGCTGACCGCGCTCACTCCACTGGGCTGGTGGTCCTCCTCGCCGTGCTGGGGACGATTCGGATGTCTTGTAACACGATTCAGGCGGGCATCCACTCTTAATGCCAGCTCCACCAGTCCATTAAGTGTCTCAGGGAGGTCCAAAACGTAGATTTCCTTTTGAACGCGGTCAGCCAGCCCATGCAGGAACATGTCCCACTGCGCCTCCTCGTTCCAATGGCACTCTGCGGCCAGGGTGCGGAACTGGATGGAATAATCCGACACCGAGCCTTCACCTTGACGCAGATCGGCGAGTAATCTCTCCGCCTCCTTACCCGCCACTGCGCGATCGAAAACCCTCCTCATCTCCTCGGAGAGTGCCTGGAACGAGGTGCAGCATTCGTCCTTATTCTCCCACACCGCCGTCCCCCAGAGAGCCGCCTTTCCTGACAGCAGTGTCAGTACGAACGCCACCTTGGAGTGTTTGCTATGAAAGGTACGCGGCTGCAATGCAAAGTGCATGGAACATCTCGTGAGAAAAGCTCTGCAAAAATCAGGCTCACCAGAATATCCCTCCGGTGTGGGTAGACGAGGCTCAGGTTGATTCTCTGGTACTGGTGCTGGTGGGGGGGGGGGGGGGGGAGCGGGCGGTGTGGGCGGCGCAGTGGGAGCTCGTAAAAGTTGTAACTGTTGGGTGAGCTCGGACACCTGCGCCACGAGTGCTTGAACCACGCGACCTGTGTTGGATATACTCTCCTCTTGTTGATCCATACGTGTGATACAATGGGAAATGAAGTCGCTCAGACTAGTTGCGCTTGCTGTATCCATATTTGGTCAGATCGTTCTGTGAGGAAATCAGAACGGATACAATTGCAAGTAAAAGGCGTTTATTAAGATGGTCAGAAACGCACAACACAGGTCGGGGAAAACAAACACTCAGATGACGATTGTGGCGCAGGGACTTTGATGGCATCCAGTGGTGGTGAAGTGATCGGCGTGCTCGGGAAACCAGGAACCAGTGGAACATCCAGACGAGGTGACGAATAACAACGAATCCACACGACGATAATCCACAGCAGGGAAACAGAGAGCCACACGGGAACAGGACACGACACCGGGGAAACCACAACGATCTGACAACATGAGATGGGAATTACTGCACATAAAAAGGGAACGGGGATTGATCACAGCTGGCGACACTAATCAACACAATGAGTAACCACACCCACACACAGACACACACACACACACATCAGAAATGAGACAGCTGATTCATGAACCGTGACAACACGACGCATGTATCATTCCTATTTTGCACCCGACGCACAGCGGACTTTTCCCTCCACAGACGCATGCCGGTAAATTAGGGAATGAACTTGCGCTCCCGGGGGCGGTTCAGCGAAAAGAGGAGGTGTTTTCCGGCGCAAACATTCCCTGGTGCTATTTTGCAGTTTCAGAAAACAATTCTGCCACTGACAAAAAATTCTGAAGACTGCGAAATCACCTTTACCATCATTAAAAACCAAGTTCATTAAAAACCTTACTCTTCAACTTACCAGTTAAGTTGCGCTTGCTCATTATTTTTTTATTGCACAGTGAGATGGAGTACGTCTTGGGACAGAGAATTAGATGCCGGAGGGAGAGGGTCTACAGGCCCAGACAGACCTATCTCTCCCTCAGTGAGGAGGAATGTATGCGTAAGCCCGTCAGGCTGTGACAGATGTCTGCCATCTCCTGGTAGATGAGCTGGGAACTGATGCACCATGTCCCTATGCCTTCCCTGTTGCAGTGAAAGTTACGGCGGCACTGCATTTCCATGCGTCTGGAGGCATTTCACAATCTGCCATAAGTTCGGCTATACATGCAGTTACATCAGGTCTAGTCCGACATGCTGTGGAATAGATCCAATTCCACCTTACACCTGACAGCCAGGAAAGAGGCGTTTTGGGCGAAGTATGGGTTCCCTGGTGTCCTTGGTTCTATAGACTGCACCCATGTGCAGCTACGTGCCCCATCAGAAAACGCACTGATATACATCAACCGCAAGGGAACCCATTCAATCAACATACAAGTCATTTGCGATGCTAATAGTAAAATCACCCATGTCTTTGCGAATTATCCTGGCTCGAGCCATGACTCATTTATACTGGCAAACTCTGCCATTCCTGCCATCTTCGAGGGGAATCCCCCCTTGGATGGGTGGCTGTTAGGGGACAACGGCTATCCGTTAAAGACAAGGCTGATGACACCATTTTTGATGCCAGCAACGAGTGAAACGCTGTTTAATAGAAAACACACACAAACATGCTGTGTAATTGAACGAACATTCGGCATACTGAAAATGCGCTTCAGGTGTTTGGATAGGTCAGGAGGCACTTTACAGTACATTCTTCAAAAAGTCGCAGCATTCTTTGTGGCTTGTTGTGTTTTACACAACATTTCCATTAATCATGGATGTGTTGTTGACATAGATGAGGAAATATTAGAGGACTTAAGGAGACGTGATGGTGAACTGCATGTGCCGATGCCACTTAACCCAAATGCCCCAGCAGCAGCACGGGAGAGGAGAGCTTATTTGACAGAAGAGTTGCTGCATCGTCTACAGTGAGGTAAGCAAAGTAATCTCAGTCTAATGTTAGACTACATTGCAAAAATATCACCATGCATTCATAACCTCGTGATTCATTGAGAGTGAGACCAAAACATTGGAAAGTATGTCTTTGTGACATTTCTTTATTTACATTTTGTTGGCTGTGAACTGCTCCTGGCGTGCGCCTGGTAAATCCGCCGTTATAATAGCAATCCGCCATGGAACAAGCGCTCCTGCTCTTAAAGGGAATGTGAGATGACGCTCTAATTGGTTTATTGCACGTTATGCCCAAACCACACTAATGTAATGTATTGTAGCTACTTCAGACCAACCCATTTTAAATTTGCGTCGGGCACAAGAGTCATTTAGTATAATAGCAACAGCGCCTGAGATCCGCCCACAAAGTTACTTGCGTTTCGCGTTTGATACTTGCGTTTCAGATCGTTAAAACAGGGCCCGTAATGTCTGTTGTTATGTCTGAAACCGAGAGAAAAATTCACTTCAGTTCTTACTGAGACACATAGATGTTTTGTAACGGTGAAGCTGAATGACAGGACTGTGATCTTTTCCATGTGTGTTTCTGACTTTACGGAGGCTGCTGATGAAAGACTTTATTGTGAGTGTGTAACAGGCTCTTACTCTCATCTGGGTTTGGAGAGGCCAGGATGGTGCTGTGGTTTCTTTTCACTTCTTCTACTTTCTCTGTCAGAGAGTCAATGAACCCTCGAATCTCCTCTACCTGAGAGAGAAGAGGGAAATCAGAACTGATCAAACTCATGTTGTCATTAACACCCACGTCTATACAAGCCAATCAGATAATGACCACGTGGTGCTGAACAATCATAGCACATTTTAGCTTCAACCAATTTCTGTGACATAATCTGTGTCATGTATTGTCTGTGTAGTTTTGGTTCTTTGAGATCGGTTTCAATCTCTGTGTTTAGTTCTGGATTTTTTTTGGTCCCATTGTTATTCATTGGTTGATTGATTGGTCCCACTTTGTTTTTTTCCTCATTTAGCCTGTTGTTTGGTTCAGTTCTTTGTATGTTCTTGTCGTTTATTGTGTTGGTTTGTGTTCCTGTTCGTCTTTCCAGGGGGGTATTCCAGAAAGCAAGGTTAGCTTACCCAGGTAAGTCACATTGCCTGCTTTCTGGAATACCCCTGTTTCTCCTGAGTGCCTTTAGTTAGTAAGTTAGTTGGTAAATAAATACAAAAGACTAAGGCCGTTCGCGAATAGTGCCTCACCTCAACTCTCTTTCTTTCAAACCTAGCCCTGATAGTCTGGATAAGTTTGAGGATTTTCAGTGTATTTCATTAGTAAATAGGCAATGTAAATATGCAAACCTGCTCAAAGAACTCGTCCATGAAACCCTTTTCAATAACAACGACCACCTCATCCGCCTCTTCCGGGTCTTTTCCCTGATGAACAGAAATACAGCTAGTAAGTGAAGTAGTTCAGGAAAATGATGAGAAGAGTGTTGAAGTGGGGAAGTCTGAAGTCACTTGTACTTTTGAAACAGCTAGTATGATCGCTTTTTTGTTTCACAGACAGAGGAAGAGGGAATAGGTCATGGAATGGAGGAAGGAGGTGAAGATGATGATATGTGATATGTCAGATATCCTATCTCACTGTAAAGATGAACAGCTGTACAATGTAAAATAAATTTAATTAGCGCTGCTCCAAGTGTTCAGCGACTATTTCGTGCACACAATGTTGATAAGCTACAACAGTGAAACATGTCAGCTGTGTGGACACTAGCTCTAGACTGACAATATTAATTTCGTTGTCAAGTTATTAATATTAACTGTTGTCAAGGCAACACTCCACGTGTGTTGAGTCAAAACGCCCCACAGAACAGAGGGGGTGGGGTGAGCAAAGCTCATTATCATTTAAAGACACATGCACTTGAACGGCGTGCTGAAAACAGAGCTCTGTTTTTGACCAGGTAAAATGAGTGTTTTCTTACAATACTAATAAGAATTTTTAATTAAAGTATATTACAAACATTTCATTTAGACCCTAAAGAATCATATTAACTTGTACAAAAATGGCATTATATGACCCCTTTAATACATCGTTCGACCGGACCTAACTGTTTTATATAAATATAGGTTATATATGTTTGCGCACATGACAACATGGGTGACAGCGGTGCTTAAATCGAGTTACCCCTCCCACTTCTGCTGGTTTTACTGAGATATCTTTCCTGTGCGAATTGGCCATTATTATTACATACGTCCTATGGTACAATTACATTACTCCATCTACCCTTGTAAAGTTAATCCCGTCCGAATGGGGCTTTTCTTTCTTTTTTCTCTCAGTCTCATCTTGCCCTGTATCTCTTTCTTTCTCAAAACTTTGATTAATACAGTCTTTTCACTTTCGTCTGTCAGTATAGAAAGTAAACACAGGGTCAACTGATATTTGTATGTTTATGAATTATTTTTTCAGTGAATTTACTGATGGTTACCAGGAACTCTTGGAAACTAAGTTTATTAAATTCGTTCACATTATGTGCATTCATTATTAATTGCAAGTCAAATATGCATTAGAGTATGGTGGCTCATATTTTTATATCCAGGGCGCTTTCAATAGGCTTCTCAGTGGGTGTGTTACTGAAACCCTAACAATAATGGAGGGCCTGAATCCCACAAATATTTATTCAATATAACATGTTGGTTGAATGAATAAATTGATCCACACAGATGAAAAGGTTAAACCAAGAATTTGAGACTGTAATTTCATAAACAGCATGAGTGAATCAGCACTCTCTCTCATTCTCGCTAAAGGAGTTCAGTGTGCATGCGCAGTGAACTGTGTGTAAAAGAAGTGTGTTCTCACATATTTCTGAACTTGGAAAACTCGGTAAAGGTTTAATAAACAATAATTCAACACACAAACAGCATCTGCACAACATGCTAGGTAAATGCAACAATGTGAGAAAACAACGATAAGACGATTAAAATCAAAAGTTCTACATGATGCCATATCTACAAGATGTAGATTTATCTTAACTAGAATGTAGTTTTGTTGTGCCACACACTCCTAATATAACACTTTTGACCAGAAGACAGCAGCAGAAGAAAATTGTCTAATTCTTTGAGAGGGTGAAGGGAATGCATAAAACAGCCTTCATCATCATCATCATCATCATCATCATCACCTAAAAGCACATCTGTTCACTTTCTTTGCTAGAAAAACTCCTTTTATTCAAAAGCCTTTTATTAAATAACGCAGTGCTACTGCACAGCCATAACAGTGCACAAGCCTATGGTGAAGTGGTGTGTCTGCACGAGCCAATCGGGGCGCGTCATTCATTCATTTCATTTTTATTTATTTATAGAGCACATTTAAAAATGGCCACTGGCCGACCAAATTGCTGTACACATAGAAAATAGAGCTAATAGAAATTAGTAACACGAGTAATACTATACACAGTTTAAAACAGAACAATCATTATAAGCTAAAAGCAATAGAAAATAAATACGTTTTGAGACATGACTTGAACTCAGACAGAGAGGAAGTCGATCTAATATACAGTGGGAGCTTGAACTTCAAATGCACAGTTACCCCTTGATTTTAGCTGGGTTCTAGGTATCTGAAGGAGAAGTTTCGTTTCATATCTAAGACTTCTAGTGGGAGAATATAAATGGAGTAAGTTAGACAGATAAGAAGGTGCTAAATCACCAGTTATATATATAGTTTATACACCAGTAATACAATTTTGTATTCAACTTATATTCAAATTTATCGGTAGCCATTGAAGGGATCTCAAAAGAGGGGTGGCATGATCAAATTTCTTTTTTCCCTTCAGGAATCTCGCCGCAGCATTTTGAACAACCTTTAAGCGAGCGGTTTGGGACTTTGATACACCAAAATAAAGGGAGTTGCAATAGTCCAGGTAATAAGAGCATGGATCGCAATCTCCATCGAGCGCTTGGGAAGATAAGATTTGATTTTCGCTAGAGAGCGAGGATAGAAAAAGCTGGATCCAATGACAGCACTAATTTGCTTATTGAATTTGAGGGAACTATCTAACATCACACCCAAATTCCGTCTTTGGGGAGAGATAGATAGATCTAGAGATCCAAGGTCAAGATCATGCCTTGGCCTGGTTTCTGAGGGGTCAAAAACAATAACTTCTGTTTTGTCTGAGATTCTTGACAAGCCAAGTTTTTACCTCCTCAAGACATGCTGTCAAACTGTCTAAAAGCACTCTTATTTTTCCCAGACAAAGGCATATAAATCTGCATGTCATCAGCATAACAGTGAAATTGGCCCCTATCTTGCACCCATCAAAAACCTAGTCTAAAGTCAGTGGCGCGTTGCGCATGTTATTCATATGCTATTTTAAGGGTGCATAATCAATGTAGCGTGTGCACAACGCGCATACACTTTGATTCTCTCATCTACACACAGACGCAGCAGTTCTCATTTTTAGAAAACCATACATTATTACAAGGAAAAATATTACCACATGAGGGAAATCATTGTTGTGTCCACGAAGATGTGAAAAAATATGCATAAATCTAGCTTACACATTTACCCTACATTACATTTATACATTTTTATACGCCTGTTTAACCGAAGCTAATTTGGGTGGGTTTCTCCCATCCCCATACAATGTCACTTCTCTGTGTTTTACGGCCCTGACGAGAACGTCGGTCTCCTCGGCTGTGAACCGCTTCTGGCGTGCGCCTGGCAAATCCGCCGTTATAATAGCAATCCGCCATGGAACAAGCGCGCCTGCTCTGTCGCTCTGATTGGTTTATTTCACGTTACTCCCAAACCACACCTATGAGTAATGAAGCTACTTCAGACCAACCCATTTTAGATTAGCGTCGGGCGCAAGAGTCATTTATCCCACCGGTATAATAGCAACAGCGCCCAAGACCCGCCCACAAAGTTACTTGCGTTTCGCACTTGATACTTGCGTTTCAGATCGTTAAAATAGGGCCCATTTGTGTTTCCTAAAATAGAACCCAGAGGAAGAAGATAGAGAGAGAATAGGACAGGAGCCAAGACAGAACCCCGAGGCACACCGCAGGATAAATTTCAGAGGGATGAGGAGAAACATCCCATTTTTACAGAGAATCGTCTATTAGTCAAATATTGAGTCATGAAATGAGTTTGACCTGTGGTCAAAAAAAGATTTGAACCAGCTTAAAACCTCGCCCCCTAGAGCAACGCAAGACTCCAGCCGAGAGACGAAAATCGTATGGTCGACAGTATCAAAAGCAGAAGACAAATCTAACATTACCAAAATGACAGAATCTCCCGAATCTGTAGCCATGAACTCTTATAAGAGTGGTTTCTGTGCTGTGCAGAGATTTAAACCCCAACTGAAACTTCTCAAAAATATGATTGCCATTTAAGAAGGTCTGAAGCTGTAAAAATACAATTTTTTCCAAAACCTTGGGTATAGGATGAAAGTTTGATAAAATAAAGGCATCAAGTGAGGGTTTCTTTAGTACGAGTGTAATTGAGGCAATTTTCAAACTCGAGGGTATAGCTCCTTCAAGCAAGGATTTATTCAATAACGACACCAACCCAGGGCTGACAGTATCAAATAATTGTCTCAGATAATGAGGATGTAAAGTGTCATGTTTACAAAAGGAAGGTTTAAGTTTAAACATTACTTCCTTGACATAATGCAGAGAGACAGGATTGAAAGAGGTCCAGAGGGTGGGTGGACTCATCTCTGTCTGTATTTCCTGATCGGGGACTTGAAATTGGGCTCTCAAATTAGAAACTTTATTGCCAAAGTAGCTAGCAAAATCCTCACAGAGTGCCAAAGACGGGCAGCAAAGAGAGTTTTTAGGGGGATTTAAAACAGAGTTAATGAAAAAAAAGTGCTTTAGGTGTGTGGTGATGTTTCTCAATCAATTTAGTAAAATAGGAAGCCTTAGCTTTCTTAACAGCATTCTGATATAACAATAGGCAGTCCCTTAAGATCTCATACGAAACCTGTAATTTGTCTTTTTTCCACTTTCTTTCTGCTTTCCTGCACTGTCTCAAGGAGCGTATACTATGATCGACCCATGGCTCCAATTTGGATGTAGATTTAGACTTAAAAAACTTGAAGGGAGCAGTAAGACTTAAAATATCTTCCCAAACAGTATTTAAAAGGGAAAAATTATGCTCCACATCAAGATCAGGTAGTAGGGATTCTAAAAATAGAAGAGGATTAACCTCATTATAGAACCTATATAAAATCTACTTCAAAATGAGGTAAATATGCACGTTTGAAACAGGTGCAATAGAATGAACTGACTAAGTCGTGGCGCGCCCACTACTCGGCCCGCCAGCATACTTCCACATCCACTGCGCTCTCCACCATCCATGGAGCTGTGGAGAAGGGCTATGAGAAGCTGCCTCTTTTCGAGGAAGCCATGGCCGCACACCTTAGCCCGCCCACCGCTATTGGATGGAAAGCCAAGGTAGCCCACCCAGCCAAGCCCTGCAGGACCACTTCAGCCCTCGCTGGCAGGGCCTCCGTGTTCTCTGGCCACGCAGGCTCTGCCCTCCACACCATGGCCGTCCTCCAGGTGTTCCAAGGCAATCTCCTCCGGGCTATGGATGAGTCTGGACCAGACCAGTTTCATTTTGTGACCTCTGCAGCACAACAGACCTGGCCCTGCGCGCCACAAAGGCCACCACCCAGGCCAAGAGGGGAGGGTTAAGTCTCGCTGCGGCTGGACCACCCTCCAAAAAGCACCTGTTCAGTTCCAGCTGTTAGTGCAGATGTTGCATTGGCAAGTTATGGGCCCGTTCGAGTTCATGCACCCATGCAATTGACTGCTGTTATAGCGAACAAATCAAGAAATTAAAAAACACTTAATAAAAGATCACTTTTCCTGTTCCAGACTCCATGGGTGTCAGCCCCCCGCCCAAATACAGCGAGGTGTCTCCCGAAATTATCCAGCCCATAGCCACCCGGACCAAGGCGTGGAAAGGCGTGGAGCGATATAATGCACATCCTCCGCGCCGAAGTAATGAGCTTATTGACAAAAGGAGCCATGGAGATAGTTCCTCCTCCCCACAGCGAGTCAGGCTTCTACAGCCGCTACTTCCTCGTTTGGGATGTGGAAGTAAAAAAGGATGACGGCCTCAGGCCCATACTAGATCTCAGACATCTGAATCGCCCTAACCCTAACCCTCATGAGACGGCCAATCAAAATGAATGCTACCTTCGAAATAAATCCTCTCGCAAGTACGCCCAGGGGATTGTTTTTTCTCAGTGGATCTGAAAGATGCATACTTTCATATCCAAATAGCCCCCCATCACATTTTTGAGATTCACGTTCGAAGGGGTGGCCTACCAGTATATAGTCCTACCATTCGGCCTGTCTCTGGCACCACTCACATTTACGCATGGATGCAGCACTTTCCCCCCTGAGACAGAAGGGGATGCGCATCACAATTACCTCGATGACTGGCTCATCCTGGCCCAATCGAAGGCAGAACTGAACTCACACAGATCTGTGCTCCTCAGCCATTTGAAATGCCTAGGAATCAACATAGCCAAGAGCTTGGTGTCTCCCAGCCAGAGGATCTCTTTCCTGGGGGCGGTGCTCGACTGAGCCCAAATGACTGTCCAGCGGTTTGAGACTTCGTTCAGAGCAGGGGCCTTCTCCCCTCTCAGAACTTTCCACTGGCTGAAACCCCAGGTCCCAACTCACGCCTGGCGATCAGGTCGCCTTCGCGTCAAGGTAAACCACGGCTGCATCAGAGCCCTGGCCCCTTGGAAGGAGCCCAGCCATAACCGGTCTGGAGTAAGCATGGGATTGGTTTCGAGGAGGAAGGTGGTCACCCCAGACGCCTCCGACACGGGTTGGGGAGCTCTGTGCAAGGGCAGACCGACTTCCGGAAAAGCGGCTGCATATAAACTGCCTTGAAATGATGGTGTTTTTTCTGGCCCTCAAACCTTCCTGCCAGACCTAATAGGACACCACGTCTTACAGACAACATGGACTCAGGTCGAAGCCTCTGTACAGGCTAGCCAGACGTCTCCTCTTTGTGCATAACGCAACCTACGACTATAACATTGTGACCCCGGGGAATGGGCCCTCCATCCCCAAAAGGTTCAAATAATTTGGAGTAATCTCAGCAGGGCAGAGGTTGACCTCTTTGCCTCTTAAGACAACTCTCACTGCCCAATATTCTTTTCGAAGAGCAGGGATGCACTGGCTCATGAATGGCGCAGCCTTCCCCTTTACGCTTTTTCCTCAGTCGAGCTCCTCCCTCAGGTCATCAAAAGGATCAGAGAGGACAGACGCACAGCCTTGGTTCCCTGAGTTGATTCAGCTGCTAGCAACAGCCCCATGGCCAATACCCCTGAGGAAAGACCTCCTTTCCCAGGCGAACAGGACAATCTAGCATCCCCAAGCTCGATTTGTGGGCCCATCATCAGGAACTTCACCAGTTCCCTTTCAAGGGAACTCCCGTTGCGTCGAGAATGACGCTATGGGGAACGCTTTGCGTGATGACGTCTTGAAGCACATGTAAAATCAGTCCAATGGTGTGGCGGAACGTCAGAGGCGGGTGACGTCACGTACCAGGAAACTATAAAAGCCGGCCCGAAACAGAAAACGAAAGCTTTCTGAGTCTTCAGTTGCGCTCTGTGTTGAAATCTGTCATATTTGGTGTTGTCTGTCTATTTCTATTATATTCAGTATGGCGAGCAAGCAGCAGTTTAGAGTGTGTGTCCATCCCTGCCCGCGTTATTTAACGGGAGGTGACACACACACTCTTTGTGTTGTTTGTTTGGGAGAGGAGCATGCCCGGTCAGCACTCGAGGGTGGTGACTGTGTGCATTGCGTTGCGCTTCCACTGCGTACGCTCCGATCCCGTCTGGATCGGTTCAATCCCGATCACGTTCCCCAGGGCTCGGGTCCCGCCGCTGCCGAGGCACGGCGTCGATCTCAGACCTGGGGTTCACAGATGGATTTATCAGTGGATGTTGAGACGGGCTCTGCCTTATCTCAGCATCCTTCTGATAGATCCAGTGCCTCTCATCAGGGTGTGGAAGCACGCGTTGCGGTTTCTTCCCCCCCGATGGAGGCACCAGTACTGCAATTGTCCAGCTCTGAGGAGTTGGACGTTGTTAGTATTGACGCTGAGGTTGAGGATTCGCCACCTCAGTCTCATGCGTTTGAGGAATTGCTCGATGTGATTACTAGAGCGGTTGACAGATTGTGTATTGAGTGGCCAGAGGATAGGCAGGACGTTCGTTCAAAAAGTAAACTTGACGAACGCTTCCTGCCATCTCGTGCGCAGCCCCAGCGCAGGAGCCTTCCGTTTTTCCCCGATCTCCACACCGAGGTGTCGAGATCGTGGGGCAAACCTATGTCTTACAGAGTATATACACCACAGACATCACACTACTCATCAATATATAAATATAAAGAGTATGGTTATGGGGAGATGCCGAAGGTGGAGGAGACGCTTGCGAGCTATCTCTCTCCAGCAACGGCATCTTCCCTGAAGGCTCCTACACTTCCCTCTAAACCAGTTAAATTTACATCTTCACTGGTTCATAAATCGTATGCAGCCGCTGGTCAAGCTGCAGCGTGTCTGCATACGATGTCCCTTATGCAGGCTTATCAGGCTGAATTATTGGGTGATTTAGAGGAGGGCGGGGGAATTGGTCCTGACACGGTGGCCGAACTACGCAGAGCCACAGATCTGTCTCTCAGGGCCACCAAGGAGACCGCTAAATCAATCGGGCGGTCTATGGCAGCCCTGGTGGCTACTGAGAGGCATCTGTGGCTCAATCTGAGCGATATAAAAGATAAAGAGAAACACGTTCTCTTAGATGCTCCGGTCTCCACTGTTGGTCTTTTTGGTGATGCAGTTAACAGTGCTGTAGCTAAATCACAAGAAGCTTTTAAACAGTCAGCTGCACTGCAAAAACTTCTTCCCCGCCGTTCTTTCTTTGAGGCTGCTGAGCGGGAGCAGCCTCACTCCTCTAAAAAGAGCGCTGAGCACCGTGCCACTCAGAAACAGAGCGTTTCCTCTCGTGCTCCCCCACAAAAACCTCGGGGACACGGAGTGCGTGCTCAAACCCAGCAGTCTTCGAGGGGTAAAACGGATCTGCGGACCGTTATTACTGCCAAGAAGGCTGCTGGGAAGAAGTCCTGACGTCCGAGGG
Source organism: Squalius cephalus (assembly GCF_949319135.1). NCBI lineage: Eukaryota > Metazoa > Chordata > Actinopteri > Cypriniformes > Leuciscidae > Squalius > Squalius cephalus. Next base: position 37,553,228 of record NC_137132.1, on the reverse strand, counting down.
CTCAGGACAAATGAGGGTAGTCCCCCCCGAAGCAGAGCGGTCAACACCTCTTTTTACGGTGCCCGTCTCTCTTCGGTGCCCTCAGGGGACCGTTCTGCCAACCCTGCCACCTCTGGTGTTACAGGGCGCAGCGGTCTCCGGCGAGCACATATCTCAAGGACCACCCGGAAACGTAGTGGCCTCGGGATGCCCGCCCCCTCTGAGGAGGGTGTTAGAGCAGTCTGTTCGGTCGTTCCCTGCCGGTGCGCCGTTACAGGGCGACGAATTGACTACTCAACAACAACAAAATCCAGAAACCAGTCTCGAGAGGCTGGTACCTCTAGTAGAATCTTTGACAGCGTGGAAGCTACTGTCAAATGTTTCTCGTTGGGTCCTGCAGACCGTGGAAAAAGGGTATCAGATACAATTCAAGAAACGCCCACCTCGGTTTATGGGGGTCCTGCCCACAGTGGTGGGCCCCGAGCAGGTTCTGGTTATGGAACAGGAAGTAAACACTCTGTTAGAGAAAGGGGCCATAGAATATGTACCTCCCTCCAACAGGGAAACCGGGTTTTACAGCCGGTACTTCATAGTTCCAAAAAAGGACGGGGGATTGCGTCCCATTTTAGATCTTCGAGTTCTGAACGAGTCAGTCATGCAGCTCAAGTTCAAAATGTTAACATTGAGACAGATCGTGCCACAGATCAGGTCCGAGGACTGGTTTGTCACGATAGATCTCAAGGACGCATATTTCCATATTTCCATCCGTCCGTGTCATTGGAAGTTCCTGAGGTTTGCTTTCGGGGGCAAAGCATACCAATATCGAGTACTTCCATTCGGCCTAGCTTTATCACCCCGCACTTTCACCAAATGCATGGATGCAGCTCTGGCGCCCCTGCGCCTCCAGGGTATTCGCATCATGAACTACATCGACGATTGGTTGATTTTAGCTCAGTCGCATCAGATGGCGGTTCAACATCGAGATGTTGTTCTCGCCCATATGAAAGAGTTGGGGTTACGGCTGAACGCCAAGAAGAGTGTGCTTTCTCCACTCCAGAGGACCACTTTCTTAGGCGTGGTTTGGGATTCAGTGTCGATGCAGGCGCGCCTGTCACCGCCACGTATAGAGTCCATCCTTGCAGCTGTGAAAAGTGTAAAGCTAGGCCAGCTACTCACTGTCAAACAGTTCCAGAGACTGTTGGGTCTCATGGCAGCAGCTTCCAACGTGATACCTTTTGGACTGCTGCACATGAGGCCCCTGCAGTGGTGGCTCAGGACCAGGGGGTTTTCCCCGAGGGGCAACCCATTTCGCACAATCAGGGTCACGCGGCGATGCTTACGTGCCCTGGTTATGTGGAAGAAACCTTGGTTCCTGTCCCAGGGCCCAGTGTTGGGAGCTCCTTGTCGTCGCAAACTGCTAACGACGGATGCTTCCCTCACGGGTTGGGGAGCGATCCTGGAGGGTCGCTCATCTCAAGGTCTGTGGGAAGACCATCATCGTTCCTGGCATATCAATCGCCTAGAGATGTTAGCTGTCTTCCGGGCTCTGAGGAGCTTTATCACAGATCTCAGGGGACACCATGTGTTAGTGCATACGGACAACACGTCGGTAGTCGCCTATATCAACCACCAAGGGGGTTTGCGCTCGCGCCCATTATCCAATCTGGCACGCCATATCCTCTTGTGGTCCCAGGGGAAGTTGCTGTCGCTCAGGGCAGCCTACATCCCCGGGGTTCAGAATATAGGAGCAGACACTCTGTCGAGACAGGGGCCGAGGCCCGGGGAATGGAGGCTCCACCCCGAGGTGGTGGAGCTGATATGGAGGGAGTTCGGCCAAGCACAAGTGGATCTGTTTGCGTCTCGAGAGACGTCTCACTGTCCACTTTGGTTCTCCCTCACGCATCCAGCTCCTCTGGGACTGGATGCTATGGTGCAGGCGTGGCCGAGGCTACGTCTGTACGCTTTTCCCCCAGTTGCTCTGCTCCCGGGAGTTCTGGAGAGAGTTCGCAGGGACCGGGTTTGCCTGCTTCTTATAGCCCCGCGCTGGCCGGGCAGAGTATGGTTTCCCGATCTTGTGTCGCTCCTCGACGGGCCTCCTCTGGAGCTACCCGTCAGGAGGGACCTTCTGTCCCAGGCGGAGGGCTCGATATTTCACCCTCGGCCAGAACTGTGGAACCTGTGGGCTTGGCCTCTGAGGGGGCCCAGCTCATAGAGTCAGGTCTCTCAACTGAGGTTGTTGAGACCATTCTACAGTCCAGAGCTCCCTCCACGAGGAAACTTTATGCCCTGAAGTGGAGAGTCTTCACTTCTTGGTGTAGTGACCGTCGGTTGGACCCAGTTAACTGCCCAATTGGTACAGTGCTGGAGTTCCTGCAGGACCGGTTCACGGCAGGTCTGACCCCGTCCACTTTAAAGGTTTATGTGGCGGCCATAGGTGCTTACCACATTCCTTTGGGTGGAATGTCTGTGGGGAGAGACCCTTTGATATCTCGTTTCCTTCGTGGCACTTGGAGGCTGAGGCCTGCAGTTCGCTCTAGGGTGCCACCATGGGACTTGTCCATTGCACTACAAGGCCTGTCCCTGGCCCCCTTTGAGCCCATTGAGGAGGTTCCTGAGAAGTTTCTAACTCTGAAAGCTCTTTTCCTTCTGGCTATTTCTTCTCTCAAGAGAATTGGGGATCTGCAAGCATTGTCGGTTGCTCCGTCATGCTTAGAGTTTGCTCCGGGTATGGTTAAAGCCTTTCTTCATCCAAGACCGGGTTATATCCCCAAGGTCCCCACTAATGTGGTCAGACCTATTGTTCTGCAGGCCTTCTGTCCTCCTCCCTTTCAAAATGCTGACCAGGAGGCTAATAATTTGCTTTGCCCTGTGAGGGCGTTAGACGCTTATGTCCACAGAGCTGCCCTGTGGCGTAAAAGTGATCAATTATTTGTGTGCTTTGGGTCCCCTAACAAAGGAGGTCCAGTGTCTAAGCAAAGGATGAGCAAGTGGGTGGTCGAGGCTATCTCACTTGCTTATGAGGCGGCTGGGCAGCCTTCTCCTTTGGCTGTCCGGTCGCACTCGACGAGGAGTATGGCGGCCTCTAAGGCCCTTATGTCAGGAGTTTCATTACAGGACGTCTGTGATGCGGCAGGCTGGTCCTCACCGCACACTTTCGTCAGGTTTTACTCTCTGGATCTAGACTCTGCTCCAGGGTCTCATGTTTTGTCTTCCTAGTGCTGCTCTCCAGATTACACACAGGACAGACATTCGTAGCTATGGAGGCGTTGGTATAGACGTTCCCCATAGCGTCATTCTCGACGCAACGGGAGTTCCCTTGAAAGGGAACGCCTCGGTTACGACTGTAACCTCGGTTCCCTGAAGAGGGAACGAGCGTTGCGTCGCCTTGCCATATCTCCTTCATGTCTGTCAGCTCGACTTCAGACTTTTACGAAGCTTTCGTTTTCTGTTTCGGGCCGGCTTTTATAGTTTCCTGGTACGTGACGTCACCCGCCTCTGACGTTCCGCCACACCATTGGACTGATTTTACATGTGCTTCAAGACGTCATCACGCAAAGCGTTCCCCATAGCGTCATTCTCGACGCAACGCTCGTTCCCTCTTCAGGGAACCGAGGTTACAGTCGTAACCGAGGCGTTTTCTGTACAAATGATTTGCAATTCTAAACTAACGCGCTACTTCCTTGTAGCTTAAACACACATAAAATTAGTGGCTCACACACCACGCAAAACACAGAATCATTAAGGAGCACAGAACTTATTGTCAACGCTGTCCTGCAAATTATCAACAAAATCGTTTAGAAACTGAAAGTTATAGCATATATGTATGTCTACATACATATAGCTACAATAGCTTCACTATAGGTAAAGAGATGCTGACCAGAGTTCACAGATTTATCTCTCACTAATGCATTCAAATAAATGTAATTTTATTCTTCCACTTTATCTGTATCTGATTTAAAACTAACAGAAATGTAACATTACTGAAATGTTAAAGTAATGTAACGACCCATAGATAGATAACTGATGAAAATAAACTGTTATGTTGAGGGTTCCTATGCAGTTTGGAGAAGTTTTGAATTTGATTTGAGAAATTTTCAGGTCTGGATATGTGTGGAAAAATAAAATAAAAATAAATCAGATAAAAAATGTCTAAAAATAAATTGATCATTCAAGCAGTTCGTTTTCATGGCAAAAGTTTAGTGATACTTTAGTGATTGCCAAACACAATTGAATAAATTCAAGGTGCGCATTTTAATTATGCAAAGCTCTTTGTCCTTTACCATAATCTTTGTCTTTGTCTTTGTCATTTACCACTCTTTTGAACTTCCCTAAATGAATTTGTATGCCTCTCAAACCAGCATCAGATAAAGGAACAAACATTAATCTAAATCAGACTGTACTTTGCTGTTTGGTGATCATTCAACGTCAAACCACGATTACAGTATCAAACCGATGTGTCAGAGGTACATATATGCAGGTAAGAAAGCGTTTTAGGTTTCATCTTATCATTAAGGCGGATGTTATCACTTCAAGAAAACCAATGGAAAAAAACCAGAGAAAATATGAATATTTACAAAACGCTTAATAATCGATCTCTCAGTCCCATACGGTTTCCGCTGAGCTCAGGATTCCAATCGCCCAGGATAAAATCATGGGTCCAGCCATGTCCATTGAATTTCTGGATATTAACTTGGATACAGTTCATTTACAGGCCTCATTGCCCAAGGAAAAATCGACAGGATAATTCTGGTCGCGTCCACCCTCCAAGACAGTCCAAACTGTTCTAAGCGCGAACTGCTATCTTTGCTCGGCCGCTTAAACTTCGCGATGTGCATAATTCCGCAAGGCCGCCTTTTCATCTCTCCTCTCCCTTGCATCTTCAATTGCGTTAGAACACCAAATCTCCCCAACTAGTTTGTGCGTCAATGAGCTTAGTTTTATGGATAACCTTCCTTAAACAAAAAAAGTGGAACAGTCTTTCCTTTTTCTATAATAACCCATCGGTGATCAACTGTTTACCGACATAGCCCCCTCCATCAGATTCGGGGGATTTTATCAAGGCGGCTGGCTCGCGTTTTATGTGGGCCCTCCAGCTTTTAGACTTCCTGCAGTCCTCAACATCCACAGTGCTGTTTGAGCTTTATCCTCATATCTTCCTTTATGGGAAAGAATGGTCCACCAACATCATAGTAGTTCATTGTGAGAACGAAAGCAACTGTTCATTGCATTAACAAAGCCCCCCCCCCCTCCCCCCCCTCTGTCTGATTATTTGTAATTGTGAACTCGTGAAATTATACTTTATTAACAAAGTTCGAGAGGAACACATTCAAATGATCTCTCCAATCAGCACGTGAAGAGGCCTATATACGTAGCCGACTCACCAATGTTCCTCAACATTCCTCCACTACCCTGACTCCTCACTCTTGGCTGTTTTCCTATCCCAGCCAGGCATACGGGGGAAGTACTTCAGAGCCCTCTCCTCAGACCAGTGGTTCTCAACTCCAGTCCTCGGGACCCGCTGCTCTGCACATTTTGTATGTCTCCCTTATTTAACACACCTGAACCAGATCATCAGCTCGTTAGGAGAGACTCCATGAACTGATTTGAGTGTGTTAAATAAGAGAGACATACAAAATGTGCAGAGCAGCGGGTCCCGAGGACTGGAGTTGAGAACCACTGCCTCAGACAACATGCCAAATACACATACTCTTTACTCTGGCTGATTATTTGTAAGTGTAAACTGGTGAACACCACCTAGTGTCCAAGCTGTACGCTTGTATTTGTTTATTTCTGTGAACATCTTAAAACAACAATTTAAATACGATTCAGCAAATAATTGCATTAAGAGAAGAAAAAATAAATTGATGCATGCCGTAGAATCACAATAGCAAAAAATGTGAATGCACACAGTATAACTGCAGCAAACCGGAAGTGAAAATTAAAAGTTAAAGTGTTTTAGTAGAGAAATGGAGTTGTTAGCAGAGCAAAACCACAAACTACATGCCCTTATGTACCTTCCATTTATGATTAAACTAATCCTTCAAGTGTGTAAATTAATCATTATATCTTGTGCATGTAGTTTCCTTCTCGCTAATTCTCTTTTGGAGTTGTGATCCTCATTCTGGGCCTCTCTCTGATCTATTACAGAAGACTTGACTTCAACAGGATTCATCTTAGGTAAATGAACTTCGGGTTACTATAGCTTGTTATTAGACTTAAGTATTTAATGGACACTGACAACGGCACCAATCCCACATTAAAAAACAAGGAACGACTAATGCACATGCAGTCTATACCCACTCCTTCCTTCCGGTAATCTCGCTCCATCCCTTAAAATGTTCCTCTCAGAGAAGTCTGATGATAGTCCTGCAAGCTGAGCTTGACCATAAGCACTGGCCAATGATCCAGAGACAGTGTGGAAGATGTTTGGGACAGAACTGTTGTCACTTGGGTCATCACAAAAGTTTATCATTTGAGCACATTTTGAAGTCTTGCCAATTTAAACATCCAAGTGACTTTAAACCATTCAAGCACAAGACGACGCGTTACAGAACTCAATTCGTTACTCAGGCAATGTGTGACAATTCATCTGTGCTGTTTAGAAGATTACACACTATGAGTATTGGTGGCCACAACCAAAAAGTGAAATGTTCTAATTAAAGTAGTGCTAAACAGCAGGGGTTTATGCCACTTACCGATCTGGTATTTCATATTATAAAGAGACACTGACCACAGTTCTGAAATGCATTATGAAAACTGGCTGCAACCATGCAGAAGTGTGCTGGACTTTGACACTGGCTCTTCACAATGCAGAGTAATGTAGGTTTGTAGATGCTATATTAAACTGGATTATATACTATATATATATATATACTATATTATAATGTAGCTACAGCAAGTTAAAAACTTTAACAATACATTCAGGCAACTCCAGAAAGAATGCATGTTTAAAAATGGTTTTATCATTTCTTATTACATAATTCCACCAAATTATTATTCAAATGTTAAAGCCATTGATGAGAACCACTTACCACATATTATCTGTAGTTTATTTGAGTCAATATCAGATTGCTCTGTTTTTGCAGGTGTGCTTCCGTCTACTTCACTAATACATAAATGAACTGTCTACCATCTGTGAATCTGCCTCTACTGTTGTAATTTTTGGCTTATCTCGTGCAGTCTAGTGTTACACTTACTCAAACTGACACCGGCACGCGCATCAGACACCGTAAAGAGGGAGAGCATTAATATTCAGCCCAAAAATATTCATTTTGCCACTGCGGACAACTTTATCCCTGTTTTGGAGAAGGATTTGGCTCAGAAGTAAAAACACAAATAAAAAGAAATACAAACATGATGGAGTTTGTGAGATGGGCATTTAAGTAGAGAGACCCTAAAATGGGTTTGTTATTAATAATCTATGTCTAAGCTGATGGAAAAGATGCATTTAAATGTATGTGTTATATTGTAGCTGGAACAACATTGTGAACTTTTTTTAAAACATTGTTTTTAACTATGACCAGCACAATAGCAAAAAAAAAAAAAAAGAAAGTTTATGTAGGTGAAGTGGGACGCAGCAAAAGTTCGTTCCTGAATGAATCATCCTTTGAAGGAACGGGTTGAATATATTAATGACTCACTAAGAAAGTGATTTGTTTAATTATTTCAAATCTCAATATTCAAAATATACGTTTTAAAACATTAATCTCATAGCATTATTTATGCAATTGTAATTGCAGTGTAAATACATCTAAATGCTTCAGATGCAACTTCTGAATTTGGCATAACAGATGATGCAGACATCTAATAAGGTTAGGAAAAAAAAAGCCCTTATTAAAGGTAAAAAATAAACCTGGAAATCAGTTTAATGTGGCAAATACTGCCCATTAATGAAAAAGATAATTTCTGTCACTGCTGTGAACTGACCAGCGCACAGAATAAGAAAGCTTTGGGAGTGAGTTGACCATGACAGGCCTAAACCAGCACAACAACACACTAGAAGAAGAGCAGTATCACAGCGTCTCACACACTACAGGCGCTCACTTATTTCACCCTGCTGTCCTCAACCTGTACTTCACTGATCCAAGAGTATGTCATACAGCAGACACACCACACCACGGGGATTATCACACAGATAACAAGTGTTCATTTATGCAAAGTGTCCAACATAATGATACTAACAGTGGGCTGTTGTGTTGGACCTGACATGAACTACAGAAGTAAAGCCAGTGTGTCGATACACAGAATCTCAACAGGACAGAATCCCTCTCTATCTAGTCCTCTGTTTGTTCAGTGATAGTGAGGAAAGACTGGTTGATGATTAATGTGCTCTACTCAGATCAATCCATACAGAAAGACACACAGATGAAGCTTCATTTATCATGTAAAGATCCAGCCAGTCATATCTGCTCAGTGTACTTATGTTAAATCAGTTTTCAGCTCGGACTGCTGATGGCGTGATTCACAGGTTTGAAAAAAAAATGTTTAATTCTAACATTAACATTAAGTCTCAAAGAACGTGGTAAATAAACATCTCAGCTCTTTTCACGTGCAAACTCAAGAATAACATTTTCTGAACTTCATTCGTCTTTCTATTCAGCTCAACGCCATGTATGTCAGTGTAAAAGTACATGATAAAACAAATAGATGTTCATATAGTGCTCATTCTTATATTTACCAACTTCAAACACAACGCCTTAATTACAACTATTACATGACAAACATCACTGTCGATCTAAAAGATTCTGAGAATTGATCAATATGAATCTTCAAAAAAGCACGTTGTCGACAGAATGAGCAGCGCGTGTCTGTCCATCATAGCATCAATATAAAGTTCAGTCTGACTGAATAAACTCATATACTCACATGTCTGAGCTCTTGCGTGCGGTCCCTCATGTTTCATTCAGTCTGACGCGTTTAACGCTCGCTGAGAAGAGCGTCAGTGAGGCGAGGCGCGCCCCTTAACAGCGCGCGACGCGTCACTCTTCACATATAGAAGTATAATCTATTGTTTTAATGTCGAATAACAATTACACAAAGAAAATTATACATAAAATGAACAACAACAATAGAAAAATTCTACATGATTAACAAACACACACACACACAAAAAACTGAGAAGTAACATTTACATAATAAGAATAAGAATAAAAATTAATAAATAAATAAAAAAGTGATGAAAGAAAAATACAACTGAAGGAAGGCATTAGGATGGTGTAAATGGCAAAACGACATGACAGGAAAACTACAACTGTATTCATGCAATAACATACAGACATTGATACACTAGCAAAAGCATCTAAATTCACTTCATAACATTTAAGAGAATCTTTTTTTATTATTCTTTATAAAATGAAGAGATTTAAGAAGTCAATTTTAAAGTGGGGATGGGATGGTATACCATTTGCAAACTTCTTATGAAGAATTTGCCATATAAACAACAAAAAGAAAAATAATATCATAATGATAAAAAAAGTATTTTAAACTAAAAGAGTGTGTAACATTTACAGAGTCAAATACATGAGAACCCCTATGGGTCAGACCAAAACTGTTTGGATATAAGGTAACCGAAAAACAGATGTGCAAATGTCTCCTCTGCTTGTTTAAAGAACATGAGCTATCAGTGTCCAAATATTTAGAAATATTAGAATTGACAAATTTTGACATGTATTCCCTTTGACTTGTTGGAAATACAATATTTTCCAGGACCTTTTCTAGTATTTCAAGGACCTCCAATAGAACTTTCCCTTTGGAGAAATTTTCCCTTTCCCTTTAAATTGAAAGATTTGGTCAGGACTCATGCGTCACTTTTTAATGCACCCTTTTATCATCATTTAACATGCGTGGTTCTCCATTTCTGTCAGTTGTTTGCTTTATGCGTCAGATAAGTGACGCCGAGGAGTCCTGACCGTCAATATGAAACTGTCAGGAAGTTCACTGAAGGCAAGTTGTGCAGTTAAATCCCAAACTTGACCAGATACAAAATAAGCAAAGACTTGGCTTAAAGCTACACTGTGTAACTTTTTTAGTTGATTCTTAGCAAAAAACACTTAGTTCTTTCAAAAATATATGTGCTCATTAATGTATATTTACTTATTTCAAGTAATAAAGTATTCTCTTAAGTTTATAATCTGCCATTGAAAGTACATACGGGTGAGGGGTTCGTATGCCGGTCGCCATGTTGCCCCTCCATCTTGAAACTACATTAGCCAAAGAGGGACATACCTGTAAATTCAAGCTTCGCCTTTTGCGTTTTTCACTCAGTGACACCGTGACGAATGCGAGGGGGAGATTACTCTTCTCGACAGGTAATTCAGCCTGTTGTAATTCATTTGTGTAAATTCGAAGTTTTATAGTTGCTTGTCTAACCATAGCATGGTTGTGCATAACGCCAGATCGACCTCTATATAACTTCATCCTCGCGTCAATGGTGAAAAAGTATTGTTTACCTTGTAACATAAATCTGTGCTGCGACGGATCACAGGTGATGAATAGTTTTAAAGGCGCAATTTTTTAAGCTATATAAAAAAAGGACACTGTAAATTTTAGTTATTTTTAATTGCTTTTACTTTGTACACATTGTAACGTTAGCCTAATCTGATTATGCTGGGATAGCCGATTCCAAGGGTGACGTTTACCTCCTGACATCTGTCCTGTAGTTTTATTCATTTTAGACGTATTGTTTATTATTGTCATGGACGAAGTGATAACTGGAAGCCATGTTAATCTTGGAATAATACGGCCACCGTAGGAGTTAAAACGCCCTCGGAATTGAGAGGAACAGAAACAAATATTCACTGGGTAGTCATATATAATTTCACCGCTAGATGGGGGTAAAAATCACACAGTGTAGCTTTAACATTCCTTATAACATGAAATAAACGTGAACATAACAAACTTGACCATAAACCTGGACTTAACTCGACTTAACGTGGACTCACCAACAGTGGTAACAGGGAACAAAGCTAGACAGGGAACAACCGAAACATGAGGGCCATATATACAGGACTAATGACTTAAAGGTACAATATGTAGTATTTCGCAGCTAGGGGGCGCTAACCTCTTCAACAAATGAGCGGACTCATGAAACTAGCCTATGGATCTAATAATGTTTATGGGAAATAATATTTATGTTTTTAACATGACTGTGGTGAACCAGGGCACGGTTGCTAATTAGAGACAGATATCAGCGCCACACGCAAGTTATAATGTTATTGTGGCTGTATGAGACTAGCTGTGAGCTAGATCAACATCAGAATACTGATCATATTTCATCATGTTGAGCTATATAACATTATGTACATTTGCTCTCCTGTCTAATAAAGCACATAGTAGCCTATAACATGATTAAGAAAGAGCCCAGATGACGTCACTCACCTTTGAATGATAAGACCGCTGTGTGTGTAAAAAGCAGGGCTCTCAGATTCGCAGACACACACATGTTGAATTAAATCTCTCACCACAAACTATCGTGTTACCACTCCTGTTTTTAGACAATTGTTTTGGGATTATCTTTAAGTTTTCAAAGAAAAAGAAAACTTAAATGCAAACCGTCTCCACGCTTGTGCTGGACCACGAGCTCGGGACATCCACGACACACACCGCCAGGCCAGAGGGAGATTTTGGGCAAATGCAGGTGTGTTAGATGACACACTCCTCCATCCGTGCATTTTACTGACTCTCACATTATTTCGCTGCTTCATTCGGTAGTGTGTGCTTCACTGTGTGCTGTGTGTGCTGACAAAACTTCCTTATGGCGTGGACGCGTGGTGTCTGATTTGTTGTGACTTGAGGTGGGTTTGGACGACCTCCTGAGTTGCAGCCGGCCTGCCTTGTTCCCACTAAGCCTGGCCCTGGAGAATTATCTCTGTCATGTTGGGAGATTCCTGAGAGCGAGAGAATTTTACTGGCGCTGGTGATTTTATAATAAAGTGAATGTTTGTATTGCTCCTCACGTATCGCGTTATCTCTGTCTTCAAATGGTAAAACTTGCCTGTGTGTCCTTACTGGGAGTTATTTCCCTGGCGCTCCACCAGGGTGGCGTAGTCGGACTACTGCCAGCTGTGATCTACACACACTGTCAAAACATGTGCAGTACTTTAGTCAACTATTGTACAACACGTGCAATAGTTTAATCACTTTAGTTGTTAAACTGAACATTTACAGAACATTTCCTGCTTATGCTATGATATTCTTTGAAGTACATTACAACATTTAAACTCTCTCTCGTCAATCATTTCATCCCTTAAATCTCATCTTTGATCACCAAAATTACACATTTAAACGTTTTTTTTCCTTGAAAAAAAATTCTTCATGCCTTAAAATATCTTGACTGTAACTCAACACCCTTGCCTCATTTAGTATGTGTGATTCTATGAATATGCAAATGGGCCCCGCCTCCACTCACTCAC